>NC_056447.1:29077528-29429195 GCF_018296145.1 Oncorhynchus tshawytscha | reverse complement strand
TCTAAACAATGGAACCACTAAGAAGTGGGTTGAAGAAGAAAAACCTAAGCCTGTTAAATTCAATCAAAATGTCCCTTTGTATTTGACTTTCCTCATATACGTATCTGTGTATCTGCTCCCGAGTGGCGCACCGGTCTAAGGCACTGCATCTCAGTACTTAATGTGTCACTACAGACACCCTGGTTCAATTCCAGGCTGCATCACAACCGGGCATGATTGGGAGTCCCATAGGGCGGTGCACGATTGGCCCAGCATTGTCTGGGTTCTGCCGGTGTAGACCGTCATTGCAAATAACAATTTGTTCTTAATTGACTTCCCTAGTTAAATAAATTAAAAATCCCAAAATTATTTGACTAAGCTATATAGTGCGAAGTCCTCTGACAGTTAAACATTTCACACAAAAGTAGGCCTATTATTATAAAAGTCAGTGAATGACATTGGTGGGCTAAGGTTACATTCATTAAAAAAATACTGTTGATCATATCTCAAAAATTCTGTGGGAAAACTAGGCTTACTTCTCTTGCCCAATTTGTTTAGAGTATCAGAGTATTAATTGGAAGAAGTGAACTGGTTAAGAGGAACCACTTGAGTGTGTTCTATATATTAATCATAGGAAGCAGAGTATGAGGCTAGCCCTGACAGGATGGTGTCACGAAGTGCTATTAAAATAATACACAACCCACTGCCAAGGACAAGCTTTCAGGGCATGACACTGAGTTCCACAGAACTGGTGATGCTAACAAGTCTCGGTGGGAATTTAATTTAGAACTAAGAGACCATTTCATCCGCTGAAAAGGGGCCACTGTCTTCTAGTGCAACCGCATACTGGCCATATTAAATAGACACAGCCTGGAGTTAGCTCTCAGTTGAATAGCATTAGTAAATGCTGTTATTCCTGCGTGAGTACCTCAGAGAATGCTGAAATGGAATTGAAAATTGACAAATCATATCACTCAGCCTTCACATGCTTTCTTCCTTTATCAACCAAAACAACCATGAGCCCGAGTGGAAAACAGGTGCATTTAATGCAAACCGAATGGAAGCAGTCCAATTTCACACTTAGTGTACTCTTCTTTCTTTTTTTGCATAGTCTCTGATGTGTAAAATAACTTTTGAAACTATAAAAAGACACCCATGTGAACACAGTGAGGTGAAAGATAGCAGGCTGTTGAGAGGGGGACTCCTTTTTCTAAACTACTGGGTGCTAATGTACTTTGGGCTGCAGTGCTAAGTAGGCAGACGGAATGCTAGGTTTAGAGGTGTCAGGAATGGGAATGCCAGTTCTGGGCATCTCGGTGAGAAGGTATGGGGTTGAGATTCCATGATGGTCACATGACAACTACTAGGACTACTATGGCACCGGCTGGTTGTTACACGTTCAGTCTGTCAGTCCTGTACTATAAGAAGACTTCTGAAGCCAGACAGACAGTGTACCTCTATAGTTGAGTTAGATCACCTGTCCTTGCCTATACCAGACGTCTCAGAAGGAACCTCTCACCGAGGCGGGCAGACGTCTAAACATGGATCAAACTAGTTAAACAAATGGAGACAGAGGTGATCATGAGGGCTCTTTCTGTTGTCTGGGATCCCATTAATAGATTGACCAGATCTCGCTGGACTCCATCTGGAGCCGTTCCAGTCTACATATGCTACTGTATGGAGGGAATGCAGATAGGCTAACCAAAAGACTCATTTCACATAACGGTACCTGTGAAATAGAAGGCATAAGACATATTTGTATTTTCTGTGCATCTCACACCAAGAGGAAATGCTGACAGGTCACTTTGTATAAATTAATTACAAACAGTGTACAAATTACAGCACAATGATAAAAGTCTGTGTTACACATATTAGCCTAATGAGAAAACACCAGATAACAGGTCTCTATTTCACTAGTGTGGCTGACAGGACCAATAAGACAAGAGATATAGGCTAGCTGCTCAATGTTACCTCTGTGCTCAGAGATTATTTGATGATATTAAAGACCACATTATTCTCAGGATAAGGTTTGGGTTTCACCTCCAACCACACAATATAAACATCTACACTCTTTGCTCCTCCAATGCTACAAAACACTGATATTTTTATCTGGAGAAACATTTGTGTGAACCTGTTAGAGACAGCTGTGTAGAAACCACCTCTCTCTGTCCCTCCATCTCACCTTAACTTCAGGTGAGATGGAGAGACGGTGTGGAATTTAGAAAGTCTTGGTCTGGTGTGCACTGCATATGTAAGGATTATACCATTTCCAGCCATTAGGAGTAAGAAACTTTAGGGAATGTCCTTTAAAAGGAATGTGGATCCAGAACTCCACACTGCCCTTTCTCACCTGGACAAAAGGAACACCTATGTGAGAATGCTATTCATTGACTACAGCTCAGTGTTCAACGCCATAGTCCCCCCAAAGCTCATCAATAAGCTAAGGACCCTGGGACTAAACACCTCCCTCTGCAACTGAATCCTAGTCTTCCTGACAGGCCGGCCGTAGGTGGTAAGTAACAACACATCCGCCATGCTGATCCTCAACACTGGAGCCCCTCAGGGTGCATGCTATGTCCCCTCCTGTGCTCCCTGTTATCTCATGACTGCACGGCCAGGCACGACTCCAACACCATCATTAAGTTTGCAGATGACACAACAGTGGTAGGCCTGATCACCGACAACAACGAGACAGCCTATAGGCAGGAGGTCAGAGACCTGGCCATGTGGTGCCAGGAAAACAACCTCTCCCTCAACGTGATCAAGACAAAGGAGATGATTGTGGACTACAGGAAAAGGAGGACCGAGCACATCCCCATTCTCATCGACGGGGCTGTAGTGGAGCAGGTTGAGAGCTTCAAGTTCCTTGGTGTCCACATCCCCAACAAACTAACATGGTCTAAGCACACCAAGACAGTTGTGAAGAGGGCATGACAAAACCTATTCCCCCTCAGGAGACTGAAAAGATTTGTCATGAGTCCTCAGATCCTCAAAAGGTTCTACAGCTACACCCCCCCCACACACACACACACACACTTTTACACCGCTGCTACTCTCTGTTATCTATGCACGGTCACTTTAATAACTCTACCTACATGTACATATTACCTCAATTACCTCGACTAACCGGTGCCCATGTACATTGACTCTGTACATGGGCACCGGCCTCAATAACATGGCAGCCTCAATAACATGGCACCACTTGACCTCCCCTCAGTATCATTTCAGAAAAGAACACCATACAGATATTCATAACGTTATTGAATGATGTCATGATACAGATACTATGAAGCCGAGGTCTCTACTCACACTCTCTCTGTTCTCAGGTTAAAACTTTATGACAAAACTGTCCTTTAGATCACATCTGAACTTGTCAACAGCACATTGAAAAGAGTGATGGTTTGCCTCTATTCGCACTATACCAAGAAGCAAAGTGTTGAATACTGAATTAGAGCATGTTAAAAACAGAACATGATTTTAACACAAGTGTATTTGCAAATTAGAACTGAACCTAATCCATTCTTCTCACAGGTCAGCGTTATTACTGTGAACACAGATATTTTTGTTCTCTGGAAAAGTACAGACAGGAGTGGCACTGTATCACAATAGTGGGGATGAATGAGTCATCTTAACCTGAGAGCTGTAGCCAGTAGCCAGTCACTTCTCAGATGGTTGATGATGTCATCACAGGGCTAGGTGTATGGCCTGTTTCTGCTCGGGATGATGAAATGTAACCTTGAGCTATTTTGGAAATTCATTCTGACAGTATCAACCTAATAACATTAGTATGGTGGCATGGCATAGCCTGTCTCAAGCCATTGAAGACAAATCCTCCATCTACCCAACAGCATTATTATAATATGGCATTATAAAACAGTAATTCCCTGACCAGAAGCCTTATTCCATCACCAATAATTCCACTGGTGTAGTGTGGACCGCGACGCATGCCCTCTAGCAGGTTGGCAATCCCACCACTCCATCCCAGGACGTGCTGTGAGAGAAGCTTTATGATAATCTGTGTGACTCACTACATGACATGTCCTTTCATTTGAATGCTGATTCCATGTATGCTACTCTGTCTCAAGATATATTATGTCACTCCCATTACTCGTCAGTCTAACAACATCCCTCTCTGTCTCCGGCCCTGTCTGTCATCTGGCCACTGTATCAGCTGTGTGCATCATCCATCTCTCTCAAACATTCTCTTCCCGCTCTCTGTTTCATCGTATATAGAGCATCTACATTTGTGACATAATCACTGCTGTGAAATATTGAATAGTTACGAATAACAAACAGTTCATCGAGTTAGTAGTGAAACACTTTCCGCATCTCTCTTCATCAGTACTGAGAATCTATGTTCTGCTTCACTAGAACAAGCACCTGATCAATATTCAGATGGGCTATTGGGGAGAGAAAAACTCCTGTGCTCCTCAGGTGGCCCTCCATGCCCATATCAAAGACAGCAGTGTCTCCCTTTCATATCTCCGCAACTATAATCCCTCTAATGGTATGTAACAAAATCGCATGTCCTCATTACTCCAATAGAGAGAAATGAATTAAGCAAATCGCTCTGCTCTCTCCTGGCCAGTGATCTGATACTGTCCACTGTAGTTATTATTAGGGTGTTACCTGATCATCTGACTTGATCAAGGACAAAAGAAATTGGTTTGAAATGCTATTTTGAGAAAAAAAAATGTCTTAAAAGGAACTCAGCAGAAAGGTTTTCTCATTTTAAATACTTCAAACCAGTGCAAACCTTTCTCTGGTGGTGGGTTATGTGGGGCTGCTGAGGTGCTCTACTCTGAGGTGGGTGGGGGCCAGCGAGGAGCTTCTGGGGAGCAGGGGAGGTCAGCACTTATATGAAGGCCTGGTGAATCCAGGAACACAGCTGCTTCAAAGCAAACGGAAGGCTCTAATACAAGGCAGGCCTCTGGGGGGCTGAAATAAAGCACTAATTAACTCTGACTAATGAAAATAAATGACTAACAGCTTATATTCAGCACAACAGACTGATGTGTAGTCTGAAGCAAAAATAATGCGAAATAGTCCTAAAAAGGCTCTGTAAAGAATGAAGTACAGCATATTGATTCTGCTGCTGGAGTTCAGCTTGTAAAATAGTCATTCGATTCTGCCTTGAAATAATGGGCCTGAGAAGCCAATTCAAATACTGTTTAAAGGTCAGACATATTAACTTTATAAATGTTATACTATTGACCACATACAATACCATATACATGAATATGCTAATAACATTTTTACAATAAGGACATAACCTCAACATAAAAGGGCTGCTCTCTATCATATCCAACCCTCAACCTTGAGTTGTAGGCTATAGTAGTAAGATACTATACCATCGGGAGTCAACTGTCTGAGCAACCCCTGTGACCACACCAGGCTTTCTCCGTGACTAAGGTATGAGTATGTGTAAACTGTCGTGTAGAGTAATCCACCACATCTCAGAGCCAGACAGGTCTTCCCTTGCTACTCTCTTAATTGGAAAGCATTTCCATCACAAGACTATTTATGGTTTCACACAAAAAACACCTGCTGTCATGTTGCTATATTCAGCTAACAAGTGCAATGAGCAAAGCCCTTCATTTACAGAATCACCTCCTTGGAAGAGATCATACTGGTGTAAGATCTGCATTTTTTAAGCCCACAGATCAATAGTGTCACCTTCTCGGCAAAGGGGTGGTGATTTTTGAGTAAGGAGATTCCGGGTGAGACCACTCCCAGGGCACGATCCTTTGGCTAAAATAACACATTAATGAGCTCTTCATTGGCCCACTCTCTGTTAACGTCACCTTGTCCATCAGGCAATAAAAATGAAGGTCAAAATGACAAAAGGAAAGCTTGAATTTAATTTCAGCTCTCTACAGTATGTCACGCATGCAGAGTACAGCCTACTCCCTGAAGCGTATTGCTGTATACAGGCTGGATGCTATGTATGGTACGGCTCAAGGAGCCAATTACCTTCACTGTAAACATGACCTCTCCCATGAAGAAATCCTAGGATGACCCCCCAACAACCCACATGATGTTACCTGACCAATCAAAGCAGGGGATTATTCTCTACAGGAGATCCTCTCTGCACAAAGGATCCCCCAATATTCACACCTTTTCGTGTTTTGTTTTAGGGTTTATAGAAATGGATGATCGGAAAATCTGAGGAAATCATTTCCAAATTGTTAAAACAGTAACAATATAGTGGCCTGAATGTCAAGCAACATAGTAAGAGAATAAGTGATCACATTAAATGCCTTCATTACATAGAGGGGTTAGTGGGTACAGATGGGTGGAGGTATTCTCCTCTGACAGTAGAAGAGGAAAATCCTTTGGATGAATTAGTTATGAACACATCCACATGTGAAGCAGACGAGACATGAAATATTAACATTGCATCAGACCAAGTACCAGAGTTTAGCCCAGGTAACCAGTAAGAATTCACAAGCTAAATGCAATTTGAACCAGAAATACAAACGCTGCACCAGAAATCCAAACGCTGAGGATATTTTTTGACAAAGTGGTGACGTAAGCACGATGCATAAAACCCGTACGTCATCAATCTACCTCCACTTTTGAAACAATCATTGACCTAAATGAAAAGAATCTGCATTCGTGCAGATTACTCCAACTGTATCACACATTGTCCATGCACACACCCACATTTTCAGAAACAAAAAAATAATATATTGAAAATAGACAGAAAACATCATTATTCCACTCAAAACTAACAACCTAAAATACATTGTTATAGAAAAATTAAGATATCGAAGTACAGCAAAAAAATAACAGTAACCTTATATCCCTGTTCTTTTAGGAAAAAATGCTTACTCCTAAATAACGGAGAAGAAAGCTTACAGTTATTCCCCATAAAATCTGCCTGGGAAACAGGAATCATCTTTCCAATGTAGCTCTCCACTAGACATGCTGAATTAGCTTTGAGCCAGCACAGGAATCCATCACATCTTAACCAAGATAACCAACACCTTCCTACATGCACAGAGAGGGAGGCAGAGAGACAGGGAGTGGGGGTGCGACAGCAGAAGCCACAGGGAGCAGAATTCAATCTATTGCCATGGCAGCCAGCACTACAGCGACAAAAAGCTTTCACTGCACAGACCGATTCATTCAGCAGTTGACTGGACACCAAGCCAGGTTTCTGTCCTTCCTCTCTCCTTCTTTCTGTCTCTCTCTCCCTTCCTCGCCCTTTACAATATATTCCTTTGTGGTGAGCCAGACGAGTTACCTTGAGCAATAGAGGACAAGGTCTTGCGGTGGTCTGTACCAGTAGCTCCCAGTCAGGCGGTGACAGAGTAACAGAAGCTCTGCAGGGATCCCCAGAGATGCCCAGGGCTGCAGCTGAACCAAACCAGGGCTCGGCTCGCAGACTGAGCCACTACCACCACTACCAGCAGCCTCAGCAGCAGCAGTCAGCGAATAGGAAGGGGAGGGGGAAATCAAAAGCAGGAGAGGGGGTTGCTCTATCAGTGGCAGGCACATTACATCATAGGCTGCTCCTGTGGAAGGGTAGGAGAGGAAAGGAGGGGAGAGGGCTGGGGAGAGGAGCAGCTCCCTGTAACAGCAGCACTCTGTCACTGGTGGGCTCTTCCCCCTGCACACACCACCATGAATGCACTGTTAATAGTCGGAGGTCATTAATGGCAGATGCTTTAATACTGTAATTAACGCCCAGTGTTGTTGATTGTTATTGTTAATGTTACTAGTATTAAGTGTATCAAAGTGTTATTCTAACGGGTGTCATTTGTGTGTGTTTGAATGTGTGCATCTGTGTGTACATGCATAGGTGGTAGCATAGCAGGTTGATATTCAGCTCCTAACAAAAGGTCATTATAGATTCCTTACAGCAATGTTATTGAGAGTAAAAAGGTAGACTTGTTGCTGGTAGACATCTGCTCAAGCTGATTACATTCAAACCAAACTGTCACAATAAATTCCTCTTTAGATAAATGTAGGGCCCAATAAAATCTGTGATGCAGAAAACACAGATGAAATCAACGAATCCAGACATTAAAACGTATTGAATATTAATACATATGCCCCAGTTCATCATAAGACATGAAGAATGCACAATGATTTGCATTTCCTGCAACTTTCAGGAGGCAAACAGAATTCCCTGTCTGTGTATGTGCATAGCAACGTGCATGCCCCGCCCACCTGAGGATCTGTATTTTTCAGCCATCTATTTCCTGTGTTTGAGGGGTGTAAAATCTGCCTGTCATTTTTCCCCGTAAATATTCCCACTGCAGAAATGTATATAATGACCTGTCAAACACACCCTGGTAATGTCTGACATGGGCTCAATAGAATACATTGTCTTTCCGTTGTATCTATAAGAATGCTTCATCTGGGATTTAAAGTACCGTCTCAACACTACACTACAAGTAATAATTTAATACAGTTGACATGTTTACAAATTAGATGCGCTGAAATGAATGCTACTTCTGAAAATGAACACACTGATTATATTGATATTATGTCTGATCTCGCAAACAATGTAAAGTATGTTTAGATAAGGGCCTCCCTAGTGGCGCAGCAGTCTACGGCAATGCATCATAGTGCTACAGGCATCCGGGTTAGATCCCGGGCTGTGTCGCAGCCGGCCGCAACCCGGGAGACCCATGAGGAGGCGCACAATTGGCCCAGCGTCGTTCGGGTTAGGGGAGGGTTTGACCAGCCAGGATGTCCTTGTCACATCATGGTCGTCGGAGGACGCATGGCTCTCGACCTTCGCCTCTCCCGAGTCCTTATGAGAGTTGCAGCGATGGGACAAGACTGTAACTACCAATTGGATATCCCGAAATTTGGGAGATAAAAAGTACAAAAATCTATATATTTAGATAGGTGTAATCTAGAGCCAAGCGTGTTGATTTTTAATCTAAGGGTGTCCTGCTATTGACAGACTTGTTGAATTATGCAAGAGAGCGTGACAACAACAGAAATTAATGAGCCAGTCTAGACAGAGCAGGTGTGTGCAGGTAGGGTAGACAGAGCAGCTAGGGAAGACAGAGCAGGTAGGGTAGACAGAGGCAGTCTTTGGTGGTTACAGCCCTGTTCTAAACCTTGATGTTAATTCAATCATATATGCAAATACACCGAGTGTGTTAATGCAAATGAGGCACATATCATTATAATGTAACACAAAATATTAAAAAGATACCCGCTACAATAAGAAAATGTATATGAGTGCATTTTAAGAAAAACAAATTAATAAAATTTAAAAAATTAAACACCTGAAATCCCACCAAATTCCCTGAACTCCATTCATTATTTGTCTGTGCCAGTAAACATTTTATGTGCTAGAATTCAGTCAATATCTGATTGATTATAACGTTTGGAGTATCTTCATCCATGGTCCAACTGTTGCATTTAATAGAATTGCTTTTAAAACAATTTTGATGACTGTTGCTAATGTGCAAAGCAGGTGTCTACCACTCGGTGTAGCCGTTAGTGATGAAGCTAAGTCTTCTGGTAGATGGAAAGGCTTTCCCAAAAACCTTCTCAATTCAATGTTAACTACAAAGTAGCCCATGCATACCTGGCAGAATGATAACATGATTATTTGCGTCAATCCACGTGTGCTACAAAAAAAAAAACTCCAAACAACAAACTCTTGCTAGTTGAGCACTGGAATTCAAATGGTAACTACACCCCAACCCCCCAAAAAAAAAAATCCCAGACCTCAAAAGTGGTCTCCTGATGTGGTTTAAGCTTTGTTGAGGACTTACAACATCCAATTTAGTGGTTTTATATGAAAAAAGTGAGATTTTGAGAGCGAGAATCAGAAAGAAACGGGAAAACGGAAATGGAATCAGGCAATATATAACTGATTTTATAGGGCCGTTATAATAGAGGCAGCATAAAAACTGCTATGTGAACAGTCCTCCTCCTGCAGCATGTGTGTCTCAGAGAGATGGAGAGAGAGAACACGGACACAGAGACAGACACAGTGTGGGTGTGGCCAAAGAGGCTCTGTGGTCAGTTGTTCATCCCCCACCAACAGACCCACCACATGCCACACATAATACTGACATCAATGACAGTTCAGGAGGTAATGCACTTCATATCACACACACAGACACACATACTACTGCTAATATAGGCTATTGGCCTGATATCCTCACATGTCCAGCCTGTTAGATGAACCAGTCAGTGGTGAGAGTGTGTTCAAGAGGTCCTGACACAGCACATTGAGTCAAACAGCAGAAAATAGCAGCCATTTCTTCCCCAGCTTAAGCCAGCAGTTATTGGCAGAGAGCACAGCTCCTTAGACCCCCTGCTATTACCTCAAGATTGCAGGACCCATTGACACCTTTGGATTTCTTTCTTTCCTCAGTCTCATATCGATCCATGGAGAGAACTGAAATGGACAGAATCGATTGGCGTTTAAGAATGAAAAAGACCATGAACAAAAATGGGGACCTAAAGCGAGAAAGATCACCCCCTCTCTCCCTCTTACTGTCCCTGCTTCACTGATCTCCAAATTGACAGAAATCCTGTGCCTCCAAATGGAGACTGTGTTATCATGTTATTGTGCACTGTGTTTACACAGCTAGCATTCCAAGTTAAGCCCTGTTCATCCAGGAAGATAGTAGGAAACACTGTTAGACTTGCAGCCACACTGCCTGTACCACTGTGCAGTGTCCCTTTGGACTAATTCATACAGTAACTACTGAAGCAATTTAAACCAATTTATGCCCATCTGGCAAATTGCTGTTGATAGATAATAACTGAACAGAAGAGCTATATTGCTCAGATTTACTCTTTTGACAGGGTTATTCCCTTCAGCTATTGGAACATCATTGTTTCTACTTACAACTGAAAGTCAATCACTACCAATGCAAGTGTGGATATCCTGTTTGGGAAATTTTGGAATCTCCTGTTTACCCAGCATTGAAGCACTGCCAAAACTCATGCTACTGCTCAATATCAACAAATACAGGCCATTCAAACTGAGTGAACTCAAGAGATCCTTCTGTGGCGATGATGACTTGTGTTAGTGTTTGAAGGACACATTTTGCATACCCTAGTTGCCACATGTCTTTATGGTAAGGTTGAGGTAAACTGCTTCAAATGCAGTGTTGATGACATGGACGCCACCGTCATTTGGCACCAATGACAGACAAGGGGTACACTTAATTGTAGCCCTGTTGACCAGCTCCAGCATGGACGCTGAATGCTTCTAATGATCACAACAATGGACAGAAACAGCCCATAATGCAATTACACAGTTGTATGAGTTGGTTTCATTTCAAACTGTAGGGAATATATGTCATATATTTGACACTAGCTGTCTACAAAATCAATATGAGTATATCTATGAATCTTACTGTGCTCGTCTGAGAATATCCATATTATTATGTCCAGGTGTTTTTCCTTCCAGCGTTCCCAACAAAGACTGATTACAGCTCCAGCATTGTAACATTCAGATGTAACTTTCACTTCCCAAAAATGTAACACATCTCTGCAGTGATACGTTTCAACAGCATTAGAAAATAAAGGACCATTCATTGTGTGTGCTGTGTAGAACTTAATAAGCATAACAGGCAAGGGAACAAATCAATCAACTTAGTCTTTGTATGATTCTGTCTCTTTTTCTAACCGAAGAATGACATTCCAAACGTGCTAGACACTGTAGGTTGACTGGAATGCAGAACATAAGAGATCTTGGAGGGAGCAGACTGACTGTATGATGTCCACTGTGTGTGTCTGTGTGACACTATTGAGTAGAGGACATGGCCTGCGGAATGCTAGAATGTAAACACCACTCCAGATGAAGCTGACCCCTACTACCACAAATTGGTTGAGCCCCTAGAACCGCAGGGGACAGCAGCCGTGAAATATTATTGATCAACACACAGCTTTCTATCTTCCACTGCAATAAAACGCTCTTTTCCCAAAGAATTGTGTGGTTACAAAGTTGCTCATCGATTCCAGTATTTCATTGTATGAAGCGGAGGGGAAACAAAGATAGCATTCAAGTAGAAGATGACCTTGACAAGAGAACCAAACAAAGGAAGAGAATCACTTACATGGGACATACAGTTAAAGTCGGAAGTTTACATACACTTAGGTTGGAGTCATTAAAACTCGTTTTCCACCACGCAACAAATTTATAGTTTTGGCAAGTCGGTCAGGACATCTACTTTGTACATGACACAAGTAATTTTTCCAACAATTGTTTAGACAGATTATTTCAATTATAATTCACTGTATCACAATTCCAGTGGGTCAGATGTTTACATACACTAAATTGACTGTGCCTTTAAACAACTGGAAAATTGGAAAATTGGAAAATTCCAGAAAATTATGCCATGGTTTTAGAAGCTTCTGATAGGCTAATTGACACAATGTGAGTCAATTGGAGGTGTACCTGTGGATGTATGTCAGAGTCGTGTGTATAAGTGGCAGGGAAGTCAGGCGCAGGAGAATCAAACTGAGTGTAATGGAGTTATTTAATAACAATGAACGAAACATACTCCAAACACTAAAATGTAACAAATAACAAAAATAGGTACGAGGACCCGATGCGCACCAATACAAAAATATATACAACACTGAAATACAAACAATCTCTGACAAAGACATGAGGGGAAACAGAGGGTTAAATACACAACAGGTAATGCATGGGATTGAAACCAGGTGTGTAGGAAGACAAGACCAAACCAATGGAAAATGAAAAATGGATCAATGATGGCTAGAAGACCGGTGACGTCGACCACCGAGCACCGCCCGAACAAAGAGAGGCTTCGACTTCGGCAGAAGTCGTGGCAATGTATTTCAAGGCCTACCTTCAAACTCAGTGCCTATTTGCTTGACATCATGGGAAAATCAAAAGAAATGAGCCAAGACCTCAGAAAAAAAATTGTAGACCTCCACAAGTCTGGTTCATCCTTGGGAGTCATTTCCAAATGCCGGAAGGTACAACGTTCATTTGTACAAACTGTAGTACGCAAGTACAAACACCATGGGACCACGCAGTCGTCATACCGCTCAGGAAGGATACACGTTCTGTCTCCTAGAGATGAACGTACTTTGGTGAGAAAAGTGGAAATCCCCCCAAAAAAGCCAGACTACAGTTTGCAAATGCACATGGGGTCTGATGAAACAAAAATAGTAATGACCATCATTATGTTTGGAGGAAAAAGGGGAGGCTTGCAAGCTGAAGACACCATCCCAAACATGAAGCACAGGGATGGCAGCATCATGTTGTGGGGGTGCTTTGCTGCAGGAGGGACTGGTGCACTACACAAAATAGATGGCATCATGAGAAGAAAAATTATGTGGATATATTGAAGCAACATCTCAAGACATTAGTCAGAAAGTTAAAGCTTGGTTGCAAATGGGTTTTCCAAATGGACAATGACCCCAAGCATACTTCCAAATTTGAGGCAAAATGGCTTAAGGACAACAAAGTCAAGGTATTGGAGTGGCCATCACAAAGCCCTGACCTCAATCCTATAGAAAATTTGTGGGCATAACTGAAAATGCGTGTGCGGGCAAGGAGGCCTACAAAGCAGACTCCAAACCAGCTCTGTCAGGAGGAATGGGCCAAAATTCGGCGATGTCATCTACAAAATAGCTTCCAATACTCTACTCAGCAAACTGGATGCTGTTTATCACAGTGCCATCCGTTTTGTTACTAAAGCATCTTATACCACCCACCACTGCGACCTGTACGCTCTAGTCGGCTGGCCGTCGCTACATATTCGTCGCCAGACCCACTGGCTCCAGGTCATCTACAAGTCCATGCTAGGTAAAGCTCCGCCTTATCTCAGTTCACTGGTCACGATGGCAACACCCACCCGTAGCACGTGCTCCAGCAGGTGTATCTCACTGATCATCCCTAAAGCCAACACCTCATTTGGCCGCCTTTCATTCCAGTTCTCTGCTGCCTGTGACTGGAACGAATTGCAAAAATTGCTGAAGTTGGAGACTTTTATCTCCCTCACCAACTTCAAACATCTGCTATCTGAGCAGCTAACCGATCGCTGCAGCTGTACATAGTCTATCGGTAAATAGCCCACCCAATTTACCTACCTCATCCCCATACTGTTTATATTTATTTACTTTTCTGCTCTTTTGCACACCAGTATCTCTACCTGTACATGACCATCTGATCATTTATCACTCCAGTGTTAATCTGCAAAATTGTAATTATTCGCCTACCTCCTCATGCATTTTGCACACAATGTATATAGACTCTTTTTATCTTTCTACTGTGTTATTGACTTGTTTATTGTTTACTCCATGTGTAACTCTGTGTTGTCTGTTCACACTGCTATGCTTTATCTTGGCCAGGTCGCAGTTGTAAATGAGAACTTGTTCTAAACTAGCCTACCTGGTTAAATAAAGGTGAAATAAAAACATAAAATAAAAAATTCAACCAACTTATTACGGGAAGCTTGTGGAAGGCTACCCAAAACATTTGACCCAAGTTAAACAATTTAAAGACAATGCTACCAAATACTAATTGAGAAATAAAAGCTGAAATAAATACTTCTCTCTACTATTATTCTGACATTTCACATTCTTAAAGTAAAGTGGTGATCCTAACTGACCTAAAACAGGGAAATTTACTTGGATTAAATGTCAGGAATTGTGAAAAACTAAGTTTAAATGTATTTGGCTAAGGTGTATGTAAACTTCCGACTTCAACTGTGGTAGTTCACTTCAACCATTCAACTCAAACAAATATTCAAGTAGAAATATTAACATAATGTGAGTGAAGTAACATTGTAGAATGATAATCAAACAAAGAGCAAATAGCATATTCTTAGTATATCAATATAAATGCCATTATACAGAAGGCTAAAATTAAAATAAATGACAATCTGAAATCTAGACATATACCTAGTCATTGTTTTTTTTGTTCTCCTACCAATACAACTATTTAGCTATATAACCTGGACTTTCATGAGAATCACTCACACTGTGGTTTTGTAACAACATGATGAGTTCCTCTGAGGGTGGTAGATGTCAGAGAATTACTCAGATTTCACACATGGCGTTAAGAAGTGATCAGAGTGGTCAGACTCAACGTGATGCATGGTGCGGATTGATCACACATAGCAGTAGAATCCTGGGCCCTGGCCCAGGAGAGCACTTCCCTTATTAAAAGGTCAGAGGTGAGTGCTCGGCCCCTTCTGCAGCTGCTGAACAGAGGCCTGAACAATCAACCATCATGACAACCCAACTCAGTGTGATATCTGGCTTCACACAGGCATTAATCATGGAAGATAATGCCACGCCAGTAATGGTGAAATAGTTAACTCAATGCATGCAGACTCAGTCCACTATGAGTAGAGTCAGGATAAAAAAGACAGTTACACTGAAAGTGTAAATGTCCCCTAAATATCCCAGAGGAGAGGGATCTTCCTTCTAATATGGTGTCCTCCACATCACCTCTCTACCATTATATACATTGTATAAATCATAGTCTATGAGCATAGACATAATAAGCATAGTGTAAGTAGTCTACCTTACCAAATCATACTAATGCACATTCTTTCCACCAACTGAAACTTTGCAGCTCTGCTCATATTAACAAGTCTAGTATACCAGCATTGCAATTATTAACCAGGGCCAAGCAAGGCCTTTCAGATGCCTTTGCTAATGCTACACACAATTCATCACTTCCACAGACTGTTTTCTGTGGGTTTTTCCATTCATTGTTTCTCCAGTGTTAACACTCTGTTCACGTCTCTAATCCTAGAAGTTAAACAGCACAAAACAAGTGCAACAGTTCAAAAGGAAAGAGTGACAATGCAAACAGATTAGTACAAGGACATGAATACGAACACAACCTTATTCTTTGTCAAAAGACAGGTGGCAGACAATGAAAGCATCAACAAGAATCACAACATGAAACCCTGGTGATAAAACATGAAACCCTATGGCTAAGTGGGTACTCTAATAATACAAAAAATTATAACGAAAACAAAATATCATTACTGTGTCTCTACATCAGAACTCTCAGAGAAACAGCCGCCCAGTGAGATGCTGTAGCGAATATACAACATCATTGGTAGTTGTCCTTCAGCCTCAGATAGCCTAATATGCATCCATGTGTAACAGCTAAATTATCTGGGTCTTGACAAGCAGCGCTATGTCTTGAGCAGACAGAGGTTGGGTTTCTAAAAACTATTAAGCAATGATTTAGCTATAATAATCCAAAGACAGAGCACTATCAGATGTCGTCATCTCAATTTCAACCTGTTGTCACTCAAATGAAATCCTATCACATGTGAGTGCCTAATTTAGGTACAGTAGGCTGGCCTATATGTCCAATGTGGCATTGGGGTATCCAATTTGTCTGAAACTACAGTAAACTACATAGGCAATTAAATAAGCCACACAAAAGTGAACAAAACACAAGTGTATTACATGAGAAATGCTCCAGCAATTTAACACTTCCTTTGATGTAGTCTGACCATGTGCTGCTGTCAGTAATAGACTTCAGTTGACGTTTTACCAGGCCTTGGAACACTGGTCCTAATCCCTGGCATAATCACAGCATCCAGCCAGGAAATAGAGGCCCCACCCCTGGCACCTTGTCAGAAAGTCTCCCGGCACCCTGCCCTCTCAGGGAGGAGTGTGCCGCTCTGGGGTGGGGGGCCGTTTGACCTCCATATCCTTAGAGCACAGTGAGAAACTGTAGGACTGTGAGACAGCTGCTCTGAATGAGCTATAATGGAAAGAGGTGGGACATTCCTTTGGCAATGCTTTCATCCCACCGCTGAGATCTAGTCAATCCATGTTGTGTACAGTATAACCTAAAGATCCAACTCTATAAACACCTGCATGCATATCTCTCACACTTTCTCTGTGTTTTTCTCCCCATATATGTATCTGATAGTTAGCCCTCACTAAGTTCTCAATGGGTCACAGCTTACCATGGATGTCCCTAGTGCTGTAATTGAAAAACATTTTTTTCAAGAAGGTGGCATAAATGTATGAAAATGAGGCGGGCGAATTGGGAGTCTACTCGTCTATCTACGGGGCACATTTAATCACTGAGAACTTCCACGGCTATCAATAGAAGGAGGGCTTCAGCAAAAAATTGCTTCTCAAAGTGGATGCTGTCCCTACCATTAACGTGGCTTCTAAACCATCTCAAACAGCCAACAGCACCAGCAGAGATCGTTAGCATTATCACTGGCCTGGAAGTGAACTGGGTAAGTGAAAGAGCGTGCTACCTCTGCTAACGTTAGCTAGCTATAGAGCTACCGTATTTAGCTCATGTCTTCCACCGATGCTGTTGTAGTTAGTTCAAGCTTATGGGAAAGAGTAGCTTTGAAGGTGTTTGTGGAGGCTACGCGTTGCTGTGATTTGGTCGTTCTGCAGCTCTGGGGGAGTTTTCTACACGGCATGAAGACTGCGGGCTAAACTGGAATGCGACGCTTCGGCCATGGATCCGATCATGGATCGGGTGACATTTTGGAGAAGCCCCTAAGTCATGCTTTTTTTGGATGTGTGAATTGTAGACTTTCGTTCATGGGAAGTTTGATGGTAGCTTCCAATAGCTAGCTATCCACTTCCTCCATTTCTGAATTAGCCTCAAGCTAAAACCGGTGAGAGCGGGAGGAGAGAATTCACTCTGTTTAATCGGTTGCTAATGTTCACTCAAATATGTTTTTTCACGTGTAATTGATGAAATTATATTTTATTTTATAAAGACTGTAATCATGTCAATATGTTGTGAATAATTGTAGAAAAATCCTCACAACCGTATTCCATGCTAAAAAGGGAAGTGCCTCTTGGTGCGCACCAGTTTACTATGTCCAGTACACTACAGGCAATACGTTCCCACCGTGTGAGTCATAGAAATGACGATCATGCTTTCAGGGCTTTCCGGCAGTCTTTGTGGTTTTTAAATGCGGGGAGCATAAATTGTACAATTGCAAACTAACAAAGATTTTTTAAAGTTAGAACCCATATATATTAGTTAATATACAGCACCAACTACATACATGTTTATTTATTATTTACTCCATGTGTAATTTTGTGTTGTTGTCTGTTCACACTGCTATGCTTTATCTTGGTCAGGTCACAGTTGTAAATGAGAACTTGTTCTCAACTAGCCTACCTGGTTAAATAAAGGTGAAATAAAATAAATTAAAAATTAAATTTAAAAAATCAGATAAGGTGCATCATCTGCTACCTGGACTAGATTCAGCCACAGGTCAATTTTTTCTTGAGCAGAACATAATTACAAATAATTTGAAGAAATTGCCCGTTTCGAGTGATTCGATTTGTGTCCAACGATCTTTAATCATAGCAAGTAAAAGCCACAACAAAAACCAATCTCAACAGTCAGAAGTTTGGAATTACTGTGAATTTCACCAGTCCCAGTCATCAGCTCTGGAAGGACATTCTTCTTCACAAAATATTATAGCTTTTAACACCTTGGTCATTTTTCTCATCCTCCAGTTCAGCTCAGCAGTCAATCTACTTCAAACATATATTTAGTAGGTCTATCACCAGTCTTTGGGAATAGTTAATGAATAAAACAAAAGTCTTAAGCCTTAATAACAATGATAGACTAAGAAGCTATTGGAGTCTATACTCATATGACTGTTGCCATGTCATCAATTAAAGATCCAATATCAAATCAAACTTACATTGCATTTAAAACAGCAATAAACTTAAAAACCCAAATTAAAGATTAAAAACAAACACAAGGCAAAACATTTGATGAATCAAAGAACATAAAACATAAATGCCTCATTGATTACTGAACTGCAATAAACTGTGCCTAATACAGATTCAATCACCTTGCCCCAAACATCAACATGCTTGAAAGTGATATTGATTTGGATGTTTCTGGAATTAATTTAAATGAGCTATGATTTGAGAAATGTGTGTGTTTTCATGTGTTGGACCAACAAGCACATCACAAGAGAACAGCTGCGTATGCCTAGTGCTAGTTCTGTATCTGGTTGAATTTGTGGTAGACAAGTATGTCTGTCAGTGGCAAATCTCAATAAATCTCAATAAGAATAACATACTGTAACATTATTGGGGTCTATTCATATGATCTTGTCATCTTGAACTCTATTACGCTTTGGTGTAAAAATGTTGTGCTATCCAGGAGCACGGGTACAGGACATCAATAAGCTGCTCCCAAACATTTTAAACCTTCATCAGGAAATAGAGTCTAACACAGTTCATGTGGGATTCAATGACATTATGAAGGGCAGCTCAGAACAGCTGAAGATGGATTTTAAACAACTGATTTGGGTCTCCAACACCAACACCAACAAACACCCCATAATATCTGGCCCTGTGCCCTCCCTAAATCGTGGCATTTAACGTTTTAGCAGACTTTTAGCCCTCCATAACTGGCTACGAGACTATTGCAGCTCTGTGGGTGTAACATTTATTGACAATTTTGATACCTTTTGGAAACAAAGCTTTTCTTATAAGGAGGATGGGTTACACCCAAATCATTTGGGTTCCTGGATCCTTTCACAGCATTATAAGGCTGCGTTGAGACAATGACTTATCATTGACCAAAGCCCAGCTCAGTTAATTCTTACAATTGTGTCAGTGAGTTGTCATTATGCTTCAGCAAATGTACATTATCCCAGAGGCATTGGAAGACACAATGGTAGTAACTTAATTTATGTCCCTCTAACTGCCCTGAATGCCTCTGCTGATCCTACAGCTATTGAATGCAGTAATCATGTGCCTATGAACCAGAGTTATACTGTTAGCACTGAGGCGGTGTGCCCTAGTAGGAAGTCCACGGTGCGCAGCTCACCCTGCACTAACATTGATAACATGAGGACGTGTACTCCTGCTAAGCTTCTTAGTAAAGCAATGAAAACAATCAAGCATCCCAGAAAAGTGCTAAAAATTTGCCCACATTAACATACGTAGCTTAAGAAACAAGGTACATGAAATCAATAATTTGCTAGTAACAGATGACATCCATATTCTGACTATCTTAAACTTACTTAGATAACATCTACAGAAAAGACAGAAATGCCAATGGTGGAGGTGTTCCCGTTTATATTCAGAATCATATTCCTGTAAAGTTCAGAGACAATCTCATGTTAAATATTGTTGAAGTAATGGTTCATCTGGTTCATCTGCCTCACCTAAATCCCATTCTTGTGGGAAGCTGCTATACACCACCAAGTGCTAACAGTCAGTATCTGGATAACATGTGTGAAATGCTTGATAATGTATGTGATATCAAAAGAGAAGTATACTTTCTGGGTGATTTAAATATTGATTGGCTTTCAACAAGCTGCCCACTCAAGAAAAAGTTTCAAACTGTAACTAGTGCCTGCAACCTGGTTAAGGTTATCAGTCAACCTACCAGGGTAGTTATAAAGGCACAGGAATGACATCATCAACATCAACAAGCCTCTCTTGAAAAAGCCAAACCTTGACCCAGAAAATATAAAAAACTATCGGCCTATATCGAATCTTGCATTCCTCTCAACATTTTTGAAAAGGCTGTTGCGCAGCAACTCACTGCCTTCCTGAAGACAAACAATGTATACGAAATGCTTCAGTCTGCTTTTAGACCCCATCATAGCACTGAGACTGCACTTGTGGAGGTGGTAAATTACCTTTTAATGGCATCGGACCGAGGCTGTGCATCTGTCCTCGTGCTCCTAGACCTTAGTACTGCTTTTGATACCATCAATCACCACATTCTTTAGGAGAGATTGGAAATCCAAATTGGTCTACATGGACAAGTTCTGGCCTGGTTTAGATCTTATCTGTCGGAAAGATATCAGTTTGTCTCTGTGAATGGTTTGTCCTCTGACAAATCAACTGTAAATTTCGGTGTTCCTCAAGGTTCCGTTTTAGGACCACTATTGTTTTCACTATATATTTTACCTCTTGGGGATGTCATTCGAAAACATAATGTTAACTTTCACTGCTATGCGGATGACACACAGCTGTACATTTCAATGAAACATGGTGAAGCCCCAAAATTGCCCTCGCTAGAAGCATGTGTTTCAGACATAAGGAAGTGGATGGCTGCAAACTTTCTACTTTTAAACTCGGATAAAACAGAGATGCTTGTTCTAGGTCCCAAGAAACAAAGAGATCTTCTGTTGAGTCTGACAATTAATCTTAATGGTTGTACAGTCGTCTCAAATAAAACTGCGAAGGACCTCGGCGTTACTCTGGAGCCTGATCTCTCTTTTGAAGAACATATCAAGACCATTTCAATGACAGCTTTTTTCCATCTACGTAACATTGCAAAAATCAGAAACTTTCTGTCCAAAAATTATGCTGAAAAATTAATCCATGCTTTTGTCACTTCTAGGTTAGACTACTGCAATGCTCTACTTTCCGGCTACCCGGATAAAGCACTAAATAAACTTCAGTTAGTGCTAAATACGGCTGCTAGAATCCTGACTAGAACCAAAAAAATTTAATTTATTACTCCATTGCTAGCCTCCCTACACTGGCTTCCTGTCAAGGCAAGGGCTGATTTCAAGGTTTTACTGCTAACCTACAAAGCATTACATGGGCTTGCTTCTACCTATCTCTCTGATTTGGTCCTGCCGTACATACCTACACGTACGCTACGGTCACAAGACGCAGGCCTCCTAATTGTCCCTAGAATTTCTAAGCAAACAGCTGGAGGCAGGGCTTTCTCCTATAGAGCTCAATTTTTATGGAATAGTCTGCCTACCCAAGTAAGAGACGCAAACTCGGTCTCAACCTTTAAGTCTTTGCTGAAGACTCATCTCTTCAGTGGGTCATATGATTGAGTGTAGTCTGGCCCAGGAGTGGGAAGGTGAACGGAAAGGCTCTGGAGCAACGAACCGCCCTTGCTGTCTCTGCCTGGCCGGTTCCCCTCTTTCCACTGGGATTCTCTGCCTCTAACCCTATTACAGGGGCTGAGTCATTGGCTTACTGGGGCTCTTTCATACCGTCCCTAGGAGGGGTGCGTCACTTGAGTGGGTTGAGTCACTGATGTGATCTTCCTGTCTGGGTTGGCGCCCCCCCCCCTTGGGTTATGCCGTGGCGGAAATCTTTGTGGGCTATACTCGGCCTTGTCTCAGGATGGTAAGTTGGTGGTTGAAGATATCCCTCTAGTGGTGTGGGGGCTGTGCTTTGGCAAAGTGGGTGGGGTTATATCCTTCCTGTTTGGCCCTGTCCGGGGGTGTCCTCAGATGGGGCCACAGTGTCTCCTGACCCCTCCTGTCTCAGCCTCCAGTATTTATGCTGCAGTAGTTTATGTGTCGGGGGCCTAGGGTCAGTTTGTTATATCTGGAGTACTTCTCCTGTCCTATTCGGTGTCCTGTATGAATTTAAGTGTGCTCTCTCTAATTCTCTCTTTCTTTCTCTCTCTCGGAGGACCTGAGCCCTAGGACCATGCCTCAAGACTACCTGACATGATGACTCCTTGCTGTCCCCAGTCCACCTGGCCGTGCTGCTGCTCCAGTTTCAACTGTTCTGCCTTATTATTATTGGACCATGCTGGTCATTTATGAACATTTGAACATCTTGGCCATGTTCTGTTATAATCTCCACCAGGCACAGCCAGAAGAGGACTAGCCACCCCACATAGCCTGGTTCCTCTCTAGGTTTCTTCCTAGGTTTTGGCCTTTCTAGGGAGTTTTTCCTAGCCACCGTGCTCCTACACCTGCATTGCTTGCTGTTTGGGGTTTTAGGCTGGGTTTCTGTACAGCACTTTGAGATATCAGCTGATGTACGAAGGGCTATATAAATACATTTGATTTTGATTTGATCAACATGTATTGATCACATCTTTACTAATGCTGCAGAAATTTGCTTTAAAGCAGTATCCAGATCCATCGGATGTAGTTATCACAATATAGTAGCAATATCTAGTTTGAAAGGCTGGACCTAATATAGTGTGTAAGAGGTCATACAACAAGTTTTGTAGGGATTCCCATGTTGTTGATGTAAAGAATATTTGTTGGTGTGTAATGAGGAGCAACCAGACGCTGCACTTTTATGAAATTGCAAATTCCAGTTACTAATAAGCATGTAACCATTAAGAAAATTACTGTAAAAATGGTTAAATCCTAGTGGATTGATGAGGAAATGAACATTGTTATAATTGAGAGGGATGAGGCTAAAGGAATGGCAAATAAGTCTGGCTGCACAACCGATTGGAAAATGTACTGCAAATTGAGAAATCATGTGACTAAATTGAATAGAAAGAAGAAACTATACTATGAAACAAGAATAAATGGCATAAAGAATCATAGTAAAAAGCGTTGGAGCACCTTAAATGAAATTCTGGGCTAAAAGGCAAACTCAGCTCCGTCATTCCTTGAATCAGATGTCTCATTCATCACAAAACACACTGATATTGCCAATTACTTTAATGATTTTTTCATCAACAATGACAAGCCACTGGGGTCTGACAACTTGGATGGAAAAGTACTGAGGATAATAGCGGACCATAAGTGTGTGCCCTCAGGACTGGAGGGAAGTAAAAGTAATTCCGCTATGTTTGACCAGATACAATGCTATTTTACTGTAAACAAATTGACAACAGACGTTCAGCACACTTATAGGGAAGGACATTCAACAAGCATGGCACTTACACAAATGACTGATGATCGGCTGAGAGAAACTGATGATAAAAAGATTGTGGATGCTGTTTTGTTAGACTTCAATTTGGCTTTTGACATTATCGATCATCGTCTGCCAATGGAAAACATATTTGTTATGGCTTTACGCCCCCTGCTATATTGTGGATAAAGAGTTACCTATCTAACAGAACACAGAGGGTGTTCTTTAATGGAAGCCTCTCCCACATAATCAAGGTAGAATCAGGAATTCCTCAGGGCAGCTGTCTAGGCCTCTTACTTTTTTCAATCTTTACTAATGACATGCCACTGGCCTTGAGTAAAGGCAGTGTGTCTATGTATGCGGATGACTCAACACTATACACGTCAGCTACTACAGTGAGTGAAATCACTGCAACACTTAACAAAGAGCTGCAGTTAGTTTCCGAATGGGTGGCAAGGAATAAGTTAGTCATGAATATTTCTAAAACTAAAAGCATTGTATTTGGGAAAAATAATTGACTAAACACTAAAGATGGTGTTGAATTAAATAGTAAAATAGTAAAGATGTAACTTATTATTAACAGGTTTAATCAAATATGTTAAATGATGTTACTAGGCTCTGTCAGTCTTTCGAAATCTGGATACTGATCGACTCACGTCACTGAATGATAAAGATGTGCCATTTGATTTTTGCATGTGATTTAGCTACACTGCATAGGCCGATTGCTTTCTAAAAAATATTGGTTCAATTAAAAATGCAATGTCAAATCCAAACTTAAATTACATTCAAAAAATGATTCGCTACTTGAAAGGTCTGATGGGACAGGAAGCATTGTTTCATGAATTTGCAGGCTGGTGAGGATTTATGTAGCCAGGTGGGTTATTACAGTATGTTTTATTTGAAGTCAGTTGCTTAGTTTTTGGTCACAATCTTTAGTTTGGTTTAAGAGTGCAGCACTCCAACCAGTAGTGACAGCAACATCCCAAGTAACCGTCCATCTGCCAGAAAGGCAGACAAAGGAAGAAAAACCACCAGACCAGCAGTGATGGGAAGTTCTACTCTTTTTACTGACTCTAATCTTTTCCCCTTGTTCAGTAAAAATAACTAATCTTTCGACTAATTTCGTTCATTTGAGTCAGTAATGCCCAAAGCACGGAAGACTCCCTACTGGCAAACGTTGAACTAAAAACTCAAAAGATTCTACAAGCCTCTCGTTCACCATAAAGAGGCTTATGGAGCTGTCATTTGTGATTGACGCTTGTAAAAGTATGCTTTAAATAATGTACATTTGTTGATTGCTATGTGTATAAATAAAATTATTTCTTGATACATTTGAAACAAGGTCTAGTTGTGGCCACAAACAGACTAGATTGTGAACGACTCTTAGCGGAATGCATTGCTTGACTGCCGTGTGGGTGATAAGCACAATATCTTTCATGAACTGCAGCACCCCAAATGGCTTCTTCTCAATTTTTTCATTTTATTTTTTACCTTAGACTGTGTGTACGTTTTGGTTCTACAAAGCTGTGTCCATCATTCAATAATAAATTATTTGCATTTATTCTTGCACCATGCGATCAACTACTACTCTTTTTCTTCTCTATGCGGTTATTGCTGCCTGCAGGATGATCTATTTTACAGTTGTTAGAGCAGCGAATATTAATCCTGCTGTAGTCTTCGCGGCCAGCAGGTCTAAAGAACAACAAAATGAATAAGTCACTCACAAAGGTATATAAAAAAAATGTATTTTTGTGTTTGTTGCCAAACTGCACACCAGGCGAGTTTCCACTAGATTGCACAGCCATAAAGCCAAAATTGGCTATATCTAAAAATTCATGAAAACAAAATGAGCTTTTGGGTCTTAATTTAAGGTTAAGGTTAGACATAAGGTTAGCAGTGTGGTTAAGGGTAGAGTTAGGGCACACCGCCTCTGATGGAGACTGCACATTTGTGTGCCCAGGCCGCATAGGCATATCGAAGTGATCCCACCATGGTCACAAATGTAGCTGACGGATGGTTGTGTGGTCCAGAGACGGGAACTCTACCATCTATGGCAAAAGCTCGGGCTCTTGAAGGGGACAATATAATTCTCACCACTGCATGTTACAATAGCAAAATCATATTTTTGTCACCTTTTAAACTTATTCTATATTGAATTTAGTGTTTGAGATGATCAAACAAGCACGTGTATCTGAAGTTGGTGTTCTTTAACTCTAAAATGCACTACACAGTGCAAGACAAATCCCACAAATGACAACAAGCAAATGCATATGTGGTCCCAATTTCTAAATAGTGACGGTAGGGCTAGTTCACACTGCAGTAAGACGGTTCTCCTCACAGGTGAGAGAATCAGCCCATGGTTGGTGAATAGAACTTGGTTGATCTCTGGGAGCAGGACACAGGAGAGCTGAATAGATCCTGTGAGACAAAAAGGAATGTACTTTGTGAAAATTAACATCCTTACAGTCTGAGGCAGGTGCTCTACAAATCCTACACTTAGAAAAAAAGGTTCCAAAAGGGTTCTGCAGCTGTCCCCATAAGAGAACCCTTTTTGGTTCCAGGTAGAACTATTTTGGGTTTCATGTAGAACCCCCTGTGGAAAGGGGTCTACATGGAAAACAAATGGGTTCTTACTGGAACCAAAAAGTTTATTCAAAGGGTTATCCTATGGGGACAGATGAATAGCCCCTTTTGGTTCTAGATAGCACCTTTTTTTCTAAGATTGTACTCCAATTCTTGACAGGGATAATGTGGCATGTCTTATTTGTCAGTATGAATAACATTTGTGGGTCCTGCCTTGATGACTGTATTAGATTTACACTACTTGTCCTATAGATTTTTACTTGGAATAAACTGATAGCTAAAATGCTCCTTCTCCCAAAATGACATGCTAGCTAGTGATAAAGCTATCTGATCCTGCTAGCTCGCAATATATCTACTTGTTGTAGCTAGCTAGCTACATTACTAAGGTTGCTGTGTTCTAAATTGGGAGTCATTTTACAGCTAGCATTGATGGTATCACGTTCGTACAACTAAATAGTTTGATTACAAATAAATAACATATACTTTATCTGGTAGCAGTTTGTAAGATGAGATCTCTCTCGAGATGTCACAAGCTGTCTACTACCTTAGATATGGATTACAGCACAATATGGGATCAGCATACTTTATAAAAATCAGCTCCTCTGCAGAGAGGTCCTCTCTCCTCTACAGAGATCGATAATCTCGAAAACTAAAGCAAATAGCTTGCTAGGGCCAACCACCTAAATATAAATTGTAGAAAGAGGTAGGGTTTATGACTTTGTGGCTGTGGTAACTCTAGTGACATCCGACCAGGCAGGCGTTTTTTAATCTTCAAACCAAACGAGAACTGTGTTTGGTTTTTTTTGGAAGAGGAAATGGTTACAGAAATGTTACCACAACACCCCACAGCCAGGTATGTCCAGAGTACACACACATGCACTGCTGCTTGCTAGTTATCTACAGTAGCTAGGTACCAGAGTTGGCTATCTAGCGGGCTACTAGCTAGCTAACTTGTTGTAGCAGAGATGGCTAGCTATTGCTGTAACAACCAACAGACAACAATTAGCTACATTCAAGTTGTTAGCTAAGATTTTTGTAAGACTCTTCAAGTTAGCTAGCCCTTTTGACTAATGATAACCTAGCTAGCTTACAAGTTAGATTGTTTTTTGCTAGCCATGTTGCTAGGTCAACAGAACAATAAAGAAAACAACGTTTGACTGTTTCTTATATTGAAAACTGCTTTTGACTATTTTTCTTAAATTAGCTAAAGCAATTCACTGGGAACTTCAATTTGGAGGACATGAGACCACAACCAACTCTACAATATGCTTGCTGAGCTTTCCAGCATATTGGCCACCATAATAATTGGTTATTTTTTATTTTAACCTCATTTAACTAGGCAAGTCAGTTAATAAGAACTAATTCTTATTTACAATGACGGCATACACCGGCCAAATCCAGGCGATGCTGGGCTGCCCTATGGGACTCCCAATCACGGTTGGTTGTGATACAGCCTGTATTCAAACCAGGGTGTCTGTAGTGATGCCTGTAGCATTGAGATGCAGTGTCTTAGACCGCTGCACCACTCGGGAGCCCAAGAAGTTGTCACAAGCTTTTTAGTAAGTCATGTGAAGGAGCTCACAAGGTGAGTTAGTCCCATAATGACATGGACATAGTTCTATATCTTACCATTTTCTCAAGGATTTTGATGCACATAACCATCGCTAATATGTAACGGATGTGAAACGGCTAGCTTAGTTAGCGGTGCGCGCTAAATAGCGTTTCAATCGGTGACGTCACTTGCTCTGAGACCTTGAGGTAGTGGTTCCCCTTGCTCTGCAAGGGCCGTGGCTTTTGTGGAGCGATGGGTAAGATGCTTCGTGGGTGACTGTTGTTGATGTGTGCTGAGGGTCCCTGGTTCGCGCCCGGGTATGGGCGAGGGGACGGTCTAAAGTTATACTGTTACATTGGTGCCGTGACCCGGATCACTGGTTGCTGCGGAAAAGGAGGAAGGTCAAAAGGGGGGTGAGTGTAACAGATGTGAAACGGCTAGCTTAGTTAGCGGTGTGTGCTAAATAGCGTTTCAATCGGTGACGTCACTTGCTCTGAGACCTTGAAGAAGTAGTTCCCCTTGCTCTGCAAGGGCTGCGGCTTTTGTGGAGCGATGGGTAACGATGCTTCGTGGGTGACTGCTGTTGATGTGTGCAGAGGGTCCCTGGTTCGCGCCCGGGTATGGGCGAGGGGACGGTCTAAAGTTATACTGTTACAAATACACCACACTGACTATCTCTTCAGATGCAGAGGCAAACTGAAAGAGAGTCATTAGTCAATGGACACCCCAGACAGAATCGGAGAGGGACATGAAAAAGCTAAGGCTGCGTCGCCATAGATAGACAGGTTAGTTTATAAATCTGAACAAATCCATGCGTTTAAATACAGTTCTGAGTTTTAAAAAGTTTAGACTTGTTCCATAGACACTAGTGTGTGTGTTTATTTATTTATTGTCTCCTGTAATTTCACAGGCTTTGGCCATTTGCCTAAAATAACTGCTGATTTGAGGCGGCAACTGAAGACATGTCAGACGCCCCCTCAATGTCTGATGTGGAGACGGACCCAGAAGACCCCAAAGTATTTTTTTTGTGGCATCTCCATGCTGGCGCTCCCCTGAGTTAGTCTGCCGACTGATTGGTCGGCAGACTAGAGAAGAAGGGCCAAGTGCTCTTATGAGGATAAAAAGTGCCGGTAGAAGGAAAACCAGTCCAATCGTCCACTTCTACCATAGCTCTACCCAGAACATCTGATTTTGCCATGAACAGACTGGTCAATGGAGCATTGTGTAAGCTCTACATAGTCAATCATCTGCACCTTGGAGAATATTTTCACGGACTCTCCTCACATGTGCTTCTCAAGATACTTTTTGCACTGACTCTCTTACACAAAACACACACACCATCACTATTTATACTTTTTTTAATGTCACCAGCTCAACCATTGCAATACAGTGCAATTGTATTTCAGTATTTCATTTCACTGGTTTTGCTTATTTGTTGGATTTGTATTTCAATACTTTTTAAGCATACATTTTCTGTCATTAAGCATATTGTTTTTGTTATTTGCTTATTTTTGGGAAGTTTTTTTGTAATATTTCTTACCTATGCCTTATGTAATATTCTTTTTGTATTCATATTCTAATTTAATCTGACACATGCTGCTGTATTTTATAAGTTGTATGACATTTGAAAACATTTGTGTCCTAGTCATTAAAAAAATATACATTTTATTTTAAACTAAGACCAAAGATTTACTCAGTAAGTGGGGGGTCTGTAACAACTGTGAGGTGTGAGTGTCAAGAGAACCCCCAATCCCTATTACTGTCTTTTAGTGGGAGCACTTCTAATCAAGTAGTGGGGTGTCTCAGACACGACACAGAAGGAGTCAGGGTCTGTTGTGCCCATTAAGTGGTTTTCACACTTTCTGTTTCCATTCTGGCAGAGTCAAGACAGAAAGCTGCTTTTGAGTGACCACAAATACCCGACATTAGAGTCAGAATGGTCAGGAAATGACAAGTACAAGTACAAATGTAAACTATTTGGTGCAGTGAAATTGACTACAAGAAGCCCAAACAAATAATATTTTACTAAAACATAATAATTTCAAACATTGCTTAAATTTGTATATTAGTACACTTACATATACAAACATATATACAGTTGAAGTCGGACGTTTACATACACCTTAGCCAAATACATTTAAACTCAGTTTTTCACTAAAAATTCAGTAAAACTCAGTAAAAATTCCCTATTTTAGGTCAGTTAGGATAACCACTTTATTTTAAGAATGTGAAATGTCAGAATAATAGTTCCCGGTGGGTCAGAAGATTACATACACTCAATTAGTATTTGGTAGCATTGCCTTTAAATTGTTTAACTTGGGTCAAATGTATCGGGTAGCCTTACACAAGCTTCCCACAAAAAGTTGGGTGAATTTTGGCCCATTGCTCCTGACAGAGCAGGTGTAACTGAGTCAGGTTTTAGGCCTCCTTGCTCGCACACACTTTTTCAGTTCTGCCCACTAAATTTTCTATAGGCTTGAGGTCAGGGCTTTGTGATGGCCACTCCAATACCTTGACTTTGTTGTCCTTAAGCCATTTTGCCACAACTTTGGAAGTATGCTTGGGGTCATTGTGCATTTGTATGCTTGGGGTCATTTGTCCCCATGTGCAGTTGCAGACCATAGTCTGGCTTTTTTTATTGCGGTTTTGGAGAATTGGCTTCTTCCTTGCTGAGCGGCCTTTCAGGTTATATCGACATATGACTCGTTTTACTGTGGATATAGATACTTTTGTAACTGTTTCCTCCAGCATCTTCACAAGGTCCTTTGCTGTTGTTCTGTGGTTGGTTTCCATTTTTCGCACCAAAGTGCGTTCATCTCTAGGAGACAGAACGCTTCTCCTTCCTGAGCGGTATGATGGCTGCGTGGTCCCATAGTGTTTATACTTGCGTACTATTGTTTGTACAGATGAATGTGGTACCTTCAGGCATTTGGAAATTGCTCCCAAGGATGAACCAGACTTGTGGAGGTCTACAATTTTTTTTCTGAGGTCGTGGCTGATTTCTTTTGATTTTCCCATGATGTCACGCAAAGAGGCACTGAGTTTGAAGGTAGGCCTTGAAATACATCCACAGGTACACCTCCAATTGCCTCAAATGATGTCAATTAGCCTATCAGAAGCTTCTAAAACCATGACATAATTTTCTGGAATTTTCCAAGCTGTTTAAAGGCACAGTCAACTTAGTGTATGTAAATTTCTGACCCACTGGAATTGTGATACAGTGAATTATAAGTGAAATAATCCATTAGTAATCAATTGCTGGAAAAATTACTTGTGTCATGCACAAAGTAGATATCCTAAGTGGTTGAAAAATGAGTTTAAATGACTCCAACCTAAGTGTATGTAAACTTCCGAAATAAATCAAATCTGAAATAAAACATTATCTCTACTATTAATCTGACATTTCACATTCTTAAACTAAAGTGGTGATCCTAACAGACCTAAGACAGGGAGTTTTTACTTGGATTAAATGTCAGGAATTGTGAAAAACTGAGTTTAAATGTATTTAAACTTCCTACTTCAACTGTATGTATGTATATATATATATATATATATATATATATATATTGTTGCAAATTTCCAAAAATTAAATACAGAAAACCTTATTCACATAAGTATTCAGACCCTTTACTATGAGACTCAAAATTGAGCTCAGGTGCATCCTGTTTCCATTGATCATCCTTCAGATGTTTCTACAACTTGATTGGAGTCCACCTGTTTGAAATTCAATTGATTGGACATTATTTGGAAAGACACACACCTGTCTAAAGGTCCCAGAATTGACAGTGCAGGTCAGAGAAAAAATCAAGGTCGAAAGTTTGGACACACCTACTCATTCAAGAGTTTCTTTATTTACACTATTTCCTACATTGCAGAATAATAGTGAAGACATCAACACTTTGAAATAACACATATGGAATCATGTAGTAACCAAAAAAGTGCTAAACCCTTTGCCTTGATGACAGCTTTGCACACGCTTTGCATTCTCTCAAACAGCTTCATGAGGTAGTCACCAGAAATACATTTTAATTAACAAGCATGCCTTCATTTGTGGAATTTCTTTCTTTCTTAATGCGTTTGAGCCAATCGGTTGTGTTGTGACAAGGAAGGGCTGGTATACAGAAGACAGCCCTATTTGGTAAAAGACCAAATCCATATTATGGCAAGAACAGCTCAAAATAAGCAAAGAGAAATGACAGTCAATAATTAACTTAAGATAAGTCAGTCAAAACTGAACATTTCAAGAACTTTGAAAGTTTCTTCAAGTGCAGTCGCAAAAACCATCAAACACTATGATGAAACTGTCTCTCATGAGGACCGCCACAGGAAAGGAAGACCCAGAGTTACCTCTGCTGCAGAGGATAAGTTCATTAGTTACCAGACTCTGAATTTGCAACTCAAATAAGTGCTTCACAGAATTCAAGTAACAGACCCATCTCAACATAAACTGTTCAGAGGAGACAGTGTGAATCAGGCCTTCATGGTCGAATTGCTGCCAAGAAACCTCTACTAAAGGACACCAATAAGAAGAAGAGACTTGCCTGTGCCAAGAAACACAAGCAATGGACATTAGACCGGTGGAAATATGTCCTTTGGTCTGATGAGTCCAAATTTGACATTTTTGGTTCCAACCACTGTGTCTTTGTGAGACACAGAGTAGGTGAACGGATGATCTCCGCATGTGTGGTTCCCACCGTGAAGCATGGAGGAGGAGGTGTGATGATGTGGGTGTGCTTTGCTGGTGACACGGTCTGTGATTTATTTAGAATTCAAGATACACTTAACCAGCATGGTACCACAGCATTCTGTAGAGATACGCCAACCCATCTGGTTTGCGCTTAGTGGGAATATCATTTTTTTTTAACAGGACAATGACTCAATACACCTCCAGGTTGTGTAAGGGCTATTTGACCAAGAAGGAGAGTGATGGAGTGCTGCATCAGATGACCTGGCCTCCACAATCACCCGACCTCATCCCAATTGAGATGGTTTGGAATGAGTTGGAACGCAGAGTGAAGGAAAAGCAGCCAACAAGTGGTCAGCATATGTTACTGACCGGCTCAAATCGGTCTTATGTAGCAAAATTTGAAATTGCTTTCATCCAATGTATAAAAAAAGGGACACAGAGCTACAAAATGGTATATCATACACTACAGTTGAGGAACAATGGGAAATACATTTTGCTTTGAAAGTTGATAAACTTGTAAACTGACTTTTGAGAAATTGGCCTTTGAATGTTTTACTAATACTACTGGAGAGCCCTTCTTTGTCTACACCCATTCAGCATCATTCACACCCTCTTAAGCTTTAGCTTCACCCATCTTTTTATGGGTCGATCCGAGCATTCTGTACTAACAATAGCAGTCAAGCACCCAAGCTAACTTGCTAGCTACTTCCTGACACAAATGACAGAAAAGCTCACTGAACATTACTCACCTTAGCAGAGCTGGTTAGGCTGTTATGTTATCCAGAGCGTTGGTGACCTCAAGTGTCCTGTCAGATGATCAGTTTGTAAATTCAGAGCTTTTGCTCTCGGAGCATTCAAAGCATACTCTGGACGCTCTGGCCGATGAGTAGGGTTGATCCGAACGTTCTGACCTCACAACGGCAGTCAAGCACCCAAGCTAACTGGCTAACATTGGCTAGCTTGCTAGCTACTTCCAGACACATAATAAGAGAACACCCCCTCTGACCATTTTACTCGTCCTAGCAGAGCTGGTTAGGCTGCTTTCATGTTATCCAGAGCTTTGGTGACTGTAACTGTGCTGCTGGCAACAATTGAATTACGATTTTTTTTGCCAACGTTTACTGACACCGGCCATACTCAACGGGTGTTGAGCATTCGTACATTTGGCAGTTATTCTGCGTTCTGGCACACTCAGATGAGTATTTTTTTTAAAGACATGTTGCTAGTTAGCTAACCAGGTAAACAATTAACCATAATCCCAACTCATGACATTATTGCCCTGCATGAATCTGCATGTAGCTAACCAATCAGGTTCAATGTTAGCTAGCTAACATTAGGCTACAACTAGTCAAGCAAATGGCTCTGAGATACGAATAATAAGATAATACGTGTAATGTTATCTAGGTAACAGTACACTTTTTAACTGGAAATGAAACCACTTTCTGTTAAATTATAAATGTGTAATATCTGAAAATGTAGCTAGCTAGACTATCTTAATTAGATGGACGCGTCTCTGGTCGGATGCCATGGATGCCATTAGTTTGAAGATATAATCCGTATATAATAAGATATAATAGCTAACATACTCGAATTCCACTGATTTCAAAACTCAGTCCTCCAGAAAGTAGAGAGCATGCACATAACGTTAGCTAGCTAGCCAGCCAGCTAATGTTAGCTAGCTAACAGTACATTTTAACTTGATATTAGGTTAATGCAGTTTTACTACGCGATACATACAAACAAAAGCCTTGTTAGAAAGGATTACCTAGACATACTGACCAGCACAAATAGACAGAAGCATGCTATATGGCAGACCAATCCAAACTCATCTCTCGGCATGTCCAGCCCACTCATTATCTCAGCCAATCACGGCTAGCGGGAAGGTTGCCCCACTTTTTCTGTGGCTAAACCAACTAGGCTTATAATTTAACAATTGTATTCATATTTACAGATGGCATACAAGTTTGTTATTAAGGCACATGAAAGTTCACATGTTTGAGAAGGCATTTCTGCCCAAAAAATTCATTTTGATAAATTTAAAAAAGTTTACTTTCAAACGGCTCTCATTAAGTAGTGACCCACGACATATGCCTAGTTTCCTAAAGCGGGTCACATATGTGGGAACTCCTTCAAGACTGTTGGAAAAGCATTCCAGGTGAAGCTGGTTGAGAGAATGTCAAGAGTTTGCAAAGCTATCAGAGGCAAAGGGTGGCTACTTTGAATAAACTAAAATATAAAATATATTTTGGATTTGTTTAACACTTTTATGTTTACTACATGATTCCATATGTGTTATTTCAGTTTTGATGTCTTCATTATTATTCTAGAATGTAGACAACAGTAAAAATAAAGAAACTCTTGAATAATTAGGTGTGTCCAAACATTTGAATGGTACTGTAACTCTGCATATCAGAGCTCACTGGAGGAGGGAGTAATGAAGACCTGCTCTCCTGGGGACAGAGAGACAGACAGGCAGGTAGGCAGGTATATTGGCAGGCATATAGACAGGCAGAGAGCGAGACCGACCGATGTCTATCTCTGCAGCACCCTTATTGGGATGCTCTGCTCTAGTCACAGAGTTAGTACTATACACCCAGTGTGATGAGCACTGTGTGTCTCTGCTATACCAGGTCACATTCAGAGGGCTGATGTGTTACTTTATTGAAAGCACAGCCTGTCATTAGGCCTGCAGCAGTCAGACAGGCGTGTGCAGCAAATAAACAGGCTGGCAATGTGCACACGGCCCAGTGCACCCTGACATACCTACCTGCTCTTTAACTTTAGCCCTCAAATTACCACTGCTCAAATTGTCCTCCTATCTGAGGCTAGGGACAGAGAAAAACAGAGTAATGTGTAGGTTGGGAGGTGTCATTGAGAGGGCTGGCTTGTAATACAGAATGAAAATGTTTAATCTAACCGGGGGAACAGCTGCATTCATCTAAAGTTGTTGGCTCCTAATCTGGAAAGAGATGAGGTGAAACCTAACCAGTTGAAGTACACCATCAGAATAGAGAAACAGCCCAAAAAACACAACCATGATGTCAGAGTGAAGAAAAACACTAGGCCTATTATTTTCTCTACATAAAGACTGTAGCTACACTACCCTCCATATGAATTTGGACGGTGAAGCTAAACATTTTAATTTGGCTCTATTACTCCAGCATTTTTTATTTGAGATCAAATGTTTTAGGCCCTATATTAGGCAACAATACAGCATTTCCCCTTTATTTGAAGGTATTTTCATACACTTTATGTATCCAGTCCCCCCATGTGAGTCATAAGTATTTGGACAAATTAACTTATAGAGTATTAAAGTAGTCAAACGTTTAGTAGTTGGTGCCCTTGTGACTACAAACTCGTTGGATGTATTTGCAGTTGTTTTGGTTGTGTTTCGTTACTTTAAGACATGAAGGTCAGTCAATGCGGAACATTTCAAGAACTTGAAAGTTTCTTCAAGTGCAGTCACAAAAACTATCAAGCACTATGATGAAACTGGCTCTCCCTGAGGACCGCCACAGGAATGGAAGACCCATAGTTACCTCTGCTGCAGAGGATAAGTTCATTAGAGTTACCAGACTCAGAATTTGAATCTCAAATAAATGCTTCACAGAATTCAAGTAACAGACCCAACTAAACATAAACTGTTCAGAGGAGACAGTGCGAATCAGGCCTTCATGGTCGAATTGCTGCAAAGAAACCTCTACTAAAGGACACCAATAAGAAGAAGAGACTTGCCCGGGCCAAGACTGGTGGAAATATATCTTTTGGTCTGATGAGTCCAAATTGGACATTTTTGGTTCCAACCACCGTGTGGTTCCCACGGTGAAGCATGGAGGAGGAGGTGTGATGATGTGGGGGTGCTTTGCTGGTGACACTGTCTCTGATTTATTTAGAATTCAAGGCACACTTAACCAGCATGGCTATCACGGCATTCTGCAGCGATACGACATCCCATCTAGTTTCTGCTTAGTGGGACTATCATTTGTTTTTTTCAACAGGACAATGACCCAACACACCTCCAGGCTGTGTTAGGGCTATTTGACCAAGAAGGAGAGTGATGGAGTGCTGCATCAGATGACCTGGCCTCCACAATCACCCGACCTCAACCCAGTTAAGATGGTTTGGGCTGGACCATAGAGGGAAGGAAAAAAAGCATGTGTAATTTGATGTCTTCACTATTATTCTACAATGTAGAAAATAGTAAACAAATGAATAAAAACCCTTGAATGAGTAGGTGTGTCCAAACCTTCGACTGGTACTGTGTATATGTATCCTGATAATGCCATGGTTAAGAAAAACATGAACTAATCATAAATAAGGATGTGTGAGAAATGTACAGGCTACAACAATACATTCTAAGCTCTCACCATTACCAATACTAGGGGAGGTTGGTATTTTTTGGAGGGTAGGCCTACGATCTGATTTTTGTGCCCCTTTAACCTTCTCACTCATCATTAATCACAATCCATTCATGATTATCCATGAATGTAGAAGTGTTCAGAAACATCTTCTATTCTTACCAGTGGTATAAAGTGCTTAAGTAAAAATAATTTTAAGTACTACTTTTGTTGTTTTTTGGGGTATCTGTATTTCACTGTACTATTTTTTTGTTATACAAATTTTACTCTTACTCCACTACATTCCAAAAGAAAAGAATGTACTTTTTACTCCTTACATTTTCCCTGATACCCAAAAGTACTCGATGCATTTTGACTGCTTAGCAGGACAGGAAAATTGTCTAATTCATGCACTTCTCGAGAGAACATCCCTGGTCATCCCTACTGCCTCGGATCTGGCAGACCCAATAAACACAAATGCTTTGTTTGTAAATTATGGTGTGGAATTGTGCCCCTGGCTATCCGTAAATAAATAAAAAACAAGAAAATCTGGTCGTCTGGTTTGCTTAATGTAAGACATTTTAAATTATTGATACTTTTACTTTTGATACTAAGTACATTTAAAACGAAATACCTTTAGACTTACTCAAGTAGTATTTTATTAGGTGAGTTATTTTCTTTTAAAAGGTATCTTTACTTGATTCTTACTTAGTAGGGCTGGGAATTGCTAGGGACCTCATGATACGATATTATCACGATACTTAGGTGCCGATACGATATGTATTGTGATTCTCACGATTCTATATGTATTGCGATTCGATGTTCCAAACATATTACTCACCATATGTCTGCTGCAGAGGGACAAGAGAGAGTCTTCCAAATAAAAGTATTGAAAACAAATTGGCTCCATATTTCAAAAGCAGATGGAGAGTTTTGGTGCAGGTACAGCCAACTACCGCCAAAATAATATTGAGATAGTCAAAATGATATGTAACTTTATAAAAAATGTAAAAAACTCAAATGCAGCAAGACCTTTTTCACCATTTAGTTCCTATTGGGCAAAAAAATAAAACACATCCAAAACCAACTGCAAATGCCTCCAACAAGTTTATTGAGTCACAAGCATTATGTACTAGTCATTGCGTGCAAGGTATATGGGACTAAATACAAAACTTTTGACTACTTTAATACAAAGTTAATTTGTCCAAATACTTATGACTTCTTCAAATGTGGGACTAGATACATGAAGTATAAACACTGTTTATACTTCCTTGCTTCAGATGAGCTCACACAGTTAGCTGTGTTAATAAAATGTGGACCAGTAGCTGCTATACACAGGCCTACTGTAACTCAGTAACTGAAGATGCAGACCTGTTCTGCAGATTACTCTTCAAATCAAATCGTATTTGTCACATGCGCCTATGTCACGCCCTGTCCTTAGTTATCTTTGTTTTCTTTATTATTTTGGTTAGGTCAGGGTGTGACAAGGGGTGGTTTGTTGTGTTTTTGTCCTGTCTAGGGTTTTTGGGGTTGTTTATGTAACGGATGTGAAACGGCTAGCTAGTTAGCGGTGGTGCGCGCTAAATAGCGTTTCAATCAGTGACGTCACTTGCTCTGAGAAGTAGTGGTTCCCCTTGCTCTGCAAGGGCCGTGGCTTTTGTGGAGCGATGGGTAACGATGCTTCGTGGGTGACTGTTGTTGATGTGTGCAGAGGGTCCCTGGTTCGCACCCGGGTATGGGCGAGGGGACGGTCTAAAGTTATACTGTTACATTTACTAGTCTAGGTGTTTTGTATGTCTATGGTTGCCTACGATGATCGTGACAGCCTAATACAACCTTACCGTGAAATGCTTACGTACAAGCCCTTAACCAACAATGCAGTTTTAAGAAAATAGAATTAAGAAAATAATTACTAAATAAACTAAAGTAAAAAATTAAATATAAAAAGTAATACAATAAAATAAAATAACACAAATGAGGCTATATACAGGGTAGACCGGTATCGAGTCAATGTGCGGGGGTACAGGTTAGTTGGTCATTTGTAAATGTAGGTAGGGGTAAAGTGACTACGCGTAGATAATAAACAGCGAGTGATCTTGTGATTAGTCATTCTGTATAGAGAGCAGTAGAGGCTGGATTTTATTTGGAAGGAGTCTCTTTACCAATGTGACAATGTTGTTTCTATGTGTTTGACCTGGTTATCTTTGAGCAGAACATTTCAGCAGGTGTCCTCAAAGGAAGAGATAACAGAATAGGGAGAGCTGCTCCATACCGTATGCCATAGATAAAGAAACATCACGTTGTCCTCTGCATTTTGTGAAAAAGCAGAGTTGTAAAACTCCATTAAATCTGTCCCATCTCCCCCTTCATGATACATGGGTAGAAACCCCTTGAGGCCCACCTTTACAGATCATGGCCGGTCTGTTTGAAATATCCTAGAGAGTAGGGAGGGGCCTTTCCCCTTCTTCTAGTGAAACTTCGAACATTTGTCGTAATAGCCAAATGGATGGGTCTTTTTTTCTTTTCTGTCAGTGTGCTGACAACCAGTGTGTTCCTTAGGGGGATGAGAGTGCTGTGTGAATGGAGAGGAGAACATAACTGCTCAGTTGCCTAGGTAACGGGGAACAGGACACTGCCATGAGAATAGGTAGGTGGAGGAGGTGGCAGGACAGGTACTGGTCGAGTAACACGATTATGACGAGTTACCTGAAGTAGTTCAACGGTGTAAGGTGTTAGAGACTGTGTTTGCTTCTTGGTTTAAAGATAAATTACTGGGGGATCCTATGACAGTCAGGACGCAGGCCTAATTCACATATTTCACTATTATATGTAAGGGTGTACTTGCACAGTTGCATTATATTGTGACTAGGCTTTAGGTTGGTTGAAACCCTTCCTACATAACAATTTTACATTTGAGTCATTTAGCAGATGCTCTTATCTAGAGCGACTTACAGTAGTGAGTGCATACATTTTCATACTTGTGTGGAGGGCTGAGTCTTCCACATGCAATCTCCTCCCTACTAACAGCTTCATACTGTTGTGTTAATCTTGTCACAGAACAATGCGTGAGTACAAAGTGATGTGACTTTAGCACGCCTACGAGTATTGTGAAACTTTGGTGTGGCAGTTTGATGAATATGAATGGGTTTAATGTGACCAGATCACAAAAGTGAATTGTTCCGCATGACATTAGTATAAGTCAGAGTTCCCCAATCGGCGGCCTGAAGGTCATTTTATTTGGCCCCATACGTTTTTTGAGCAATTGTTGGACATAAAATACTGTAAAAACACCACCAAATCAGCTCCAATTTATTTTCATTTTGGAAATCTGTTCCAAAGTATTCCCACGCATAATACATAGTGTAAAGTATTCAGAACCCTTCCCTTTTTCCACATTTTGTTACGTTACAGCCTTATTCTAAAATGGATTAAATAAATACCCCATAATGACAAAGCGAAAACAGATTGTTTTGACATTTTTGCAAAATTACTAAAAGTAAAGAACAGAAATACCTTTTTACATAAGTATCCTTTGCTATGAGACTCGAAATTGATCTCAGGTGCATCCTGTTTCTATTGATCATCCTTGAGATGTTTCTACAACTTGATCGGAGTCAAAGAAATTGTACGCAGAGCTTCAAGATGGGATTGTGTCGCGGCACAGATCTGAGGAAGGGTACCAAAATATTTCTGCAGCATTGAAGGTCCCCAAGAACACAGCGGCCTCCATCATTCTTAAATGGAAGAAGTTTAGAACCACCAAGACTCTTAGAGCTGGCCGCCTGGCCAAACTGAGCAATCAGGGGAGAAGGGCCTTGGTCAGGGAGGTGACCAAGAACCCGATGGTCACTCTGACAGAGCTCCAGATTTCCTCTGTAGAGATTGGAGAACCTTCCAGAAGGACAACCATCAGCGAGAGGGGGTGACCTTGATCATTTATTGTTAAAACGAGAGGCTGCCTGGATCTTTAATTTAAAGACCCTTGCGCCCTTCGGTCTCAACGTAGACTTTGATCTTAAGCGATTCTTGTGATTATTGTGACTCTGCCATTGTAATTGTTTGTAAACTTGTGTAGTCAAATTAATTTATGATCGTATGCTATCCATTTGTTGTTTGTATGCTGTTCTTTGTATGACATTTTAATATTTGATTATTAACCAATGATATTAGGCCACTCTTGGCCATGATTACAGACACCTGTGTCTTTTGACACTACATAAACGAGTCATCCCGCAGTGTTTGTGATTATACCCTGATGAAGACAGCTTGGCTGTCGAAACGTTGGTATTAAATTTTTGCATCTGAGCTCCTAGAGTGTGCGGCTCTCTTTTATTTTCAAATATTTGCAGAGAAAACTAAGCATGAGAAATGGGGATGGACATGCACAATAACAGAACTTTGCCAAAGAGAACCATCTTAGGAAAATGCCTCTTAACGGTAAATAAGAACAGGAAGATGAAGAGAAGCAAGCCATGCTGACAGAATCTATGTTCTATAAATGAACAGGGATCAGACGCTACTTCTGTTCAAACACAGCTGCATTAGGTAGGCAGCAGGACACTGCCAGACTTCACACAGTGTACTAGAGAGTTTATTTTATAAGAACAGCTTCTTCATCGGCCCATCCTGCTTCTCTTTATAAAATATTAAGCATATGACTCACACTAACAGTGGCGTGGGCACCAGGCAGAGTCACTCAGCATTAGCTGTAGCAAACTTTGGGGAGCAACGGTTGGGTTGAGAATATGTTGTGCATTACTAGGTTCTGATGAGCTGTTCACTTCCATGGTGTGCTGTCCTGATCTGAACCACACAATCCGTAAGGTAATGTTGACACTCGTATTAAGTTTATGAAGCGTACATCATTCTGTGACTGGGGAATAAGTAAAAACTCATTTAGACATCTCAAAATAGAGCTCCCTGCACTCCACAGCCAGAGTGGAGAAATGATGCTAACAATAAAGCCAGGTGTGGCTTTCCTCAATCTCATTGATATACTGCTTTCACATACACCTATACAGTAACATGTCTAAACTTCAATATGAGAATCACACCTTACACTAAATAGGCTTAAGCTGCACAAACTTGCAACATTTTCTGACACAATATGATTTAAACCTAATGTACAGTATCTGTCTGTAATTTCTCCGACTAAAAGATGTAAGAGCTGGGTAAGCATCTATAACAAAAGGACAGGGACTGGTTTGTATCCTCTTCACCCTAGTAAGGGCCACAGGCATTTTTCACTGGTGATTTAATGTTGTCACGAGAGTTATTGTGCCCTGCGTTTCATCTTAAAGAAATAGTCTGTCTTTTCCTTCAACTGTTTGCACCATTGCTCTGTCATTGAAAAACTCATTTTCCCTTGATACAACACATTTCTCTAACCCTGTCAGCATCGCTGTCTCCCTCAGCTGCTAGATACTAGCACATGTGGAGCCCAGAGAGATCTGATTTTAATGCTCCAGGAGAAGGAACAATTAGACAGGAGTCCGGCCATCAAGACATTAGACACCACCTCACCCTCCTGATCACTTACACAACTGGGAGGGTAAAAACAGCAACAAACAGCTATAAAGTCACAGCTCTTCCACTGCCAAATTATGCTATTCATTTTGTTACACACAGCCAGGAGAATATCAATCACTCCCCCCTTCTCTCATTGATTTTTCAGACATTTATTCAAATTGCTCACGGGGACAGGGATCAATAGCAACTCTATCGACCATCACTTTCTAGCTGGACACCAAATTATAATATTACTCGAATAAAACGTTTTAATTAACCTTTATTTAACTAGGCAAGTCAGTTAAGAACAAATTCTTATTTACAATGACGGCCTACCTAATACTTCCTATGTGAACCGAATATTACCTCCTTTAAAGAGACAACCTCAAGGGATTTTGTTTGTCAGCTGGTGAAACATAATATTATCATACTAAAAATATGATGCTGAAGACAGGCTGTCATACTGAGAGTATGTAAAGAGTAGTGCTCAGTGTGCTGAGGCCTGCTCTGAGAGTGAGCTGAATGTGTGGTGTGTACTGTGTAGTAACCTTATACAGCATGTGTCTTTACTACCATGCATGTCCTAATAATACACTGACCAGTGCATGCACCCCGGCCACAGCCAATACGGTTACACACACAGGCTTCGTTCTCCCGGCCGACCGGCCGCGCCCAGAAATCATCTGAGGTCATTCCTCTCTTTCTGCAGGCCTCTAAATTTAGCTCAGCCTAAAAACCGACTGGAGCAGATCAGTGGAAGACGGTCTGTAGGCCTGCTGCTAGGTCGCGTGGCAATCCCTAAAAGGGCACAAAGAGATGTGACAACTGCTAGCATTCCCAGGCAACGCTGTGGACAGCACGGAACCGTAGCAACCACTTTAATCTCAGATACTTAGTTTGAACTGTAACAGAGGATTCCACAAGCTAGGCTGTCACTTGGCTACCACAGAGAAATGATCCGACTACAGTACGGATCAGAAATGATTAAAAAAGCTAAGCTGAAAGTTAGTCTAAAGGTTCTCAGAATCAATAACATAATCTGGTTCTTATACAAGGAGGTGACTCTTATAAATAAGGAGTATCGTGCGGAAAACATTTGAAGTGACATTGAATAATTCCAGCAGATATCCGAGAACCATTCAACAGAAACGTTAAACATATGCCAACAATATCTTAAACTGTGTGCCAAATGTTTGAGTCACTTCTTGGTGAGAGGTTATTTGATAAGATATCAACCATATTTTGGGGTTTCACAGGATTACGCTGGAAAGTTATGACAGATGGATAACGAAAAGGCATAACAAATTACAGAAAGCTTTAAAGCCCCTAAAAAACACAATTATAAATATTTTTGATGACATTTGGACAAGGACAGCACTAAGCCCACAAGACTCGCAGGACTAGTACCTAACCTTTTCTATTATCGGTGTCCTTGAGTCGGAGTGACAGACAGTCTCTTTCCCTATTGTTTGAGCATGTGGCACCTTTCACAGGGCCGTGGACACAGTTGGTCAAAAGTGTATCTCAGAGACAAAAATCCAGGGCATATGGGCTGAAGATTTCTGTCTGAGCAGCAGAGGAACAGCCCTGAATGGCGACTAGGTGGCTGTGTAGGCTATCGATTGTGTCATGCTGATGAATGAGGATTTACAAGTCCAGCTGCAGGCAGGGCATGTTACTTGTGTGTGTGTGTGTGTGTGTGTGTGTGTGTGTGTGTGTGTGTGTGTGTGTGTGTGTGTGTGTGTGTGTGTGTGTGTGTGTGTGTGCATGACATACTTTATGTCTAGATATTTATGCTGTATAAGCAATATTCTGTATGTGCTGTAATTTATGTTAAACCTATGGTGGTGTACTGTGTAGGCACACCCATTTCACCCAGGATGTTTTCTAAACTTTTGATTTGGTCCCAAACAGGAAATATCAGATGAGTTCAGAATGTGGTGCTCACATGCAGAAATGCATGACTACGACCTCTCTAACAGGTCAATGTGGGCTGAGGGAGAGGATGACATGACATGTTCTTTCCCAAAAGCCCAGTCACATACTGTACACTCACACATCCTTGGAATTATAAACACAAAACTGCTTGATACGCAAGTCAAACCCATGGCAGAAAACGGGCATGTATCTCAGAGAGAACGTCAGCTATAAGTACAGTTAGAGTGTACCACCCACTGGGGGAAATGGTGATCACATTCTGTGGTAAAACTGGAAATAAGTGGCAAAGAGCTCCAGTAAATGAATGAATGAATTTGTCAAGGTCAACTGAGTAACATTCTTATGTAGTAATTGAAAAAATTAAACAAAGACAACATCATACTGTCTATTCAACCACAGAAGCATAAGGTTTCATTCACTGAACTGAAACATTGGCCTTGGCAGCGTAATGCTGTTCTTAATGATAAAAAAGTCACATTTTGATCAATTTGCAGAAAAACATGCAGGACCTGAGGCTGACCTCTGTCAGTGGTTTAGAAACAGAGACATTCACTTGGGGACAGTTGTCCTGGAACAAATCGGGCTGATCAAAGAGCTGGAGAAGAGTTGAAAGGTTACGGAGAGGAGAAGAAAGCTCATTAGAGTGTGCTAGTGAAGCACCACAATAACATTGACAACAATAACAATGATGGACATTGTCTGCTTGAAGAAGCCTAACCATAATAAGAAGATGCCAGACAGAATTATTCTGTTTTGTTTCTCCTTTTTAGGGAATCAGAGCAGATCGGAGAAAAAAAATCCCCAAATAAAAAAAACGATTGAAAAAAAGAAGTGGGTTCGTTACCGTACAAACATAGCCTTCTGTTCATCCATCACACAGAAATACATTTGGAATGTAGGCCTTAGGACTGTATTCAGTGAAAGCAAATCCTTAAAGATGGAATCCACAGTAGGGGTAGAAAGAGCCACTGGCCGGCCCACGACCATTGTTTTTGTTGCCGAGCTGAGTGTCGCGCAGCAAGACAAAAACAATTGCAGTTCATATTGTGCAATGATGTCCAAGGGGGAAAAAACTGTGTTCGTTGATGGCAGTAACTTCTTTGTTGTTGTAATATCACAAACGGACGTGGCCGTTTCACCATTAAGGATTCCAGCCTAAGAAGTGTGACAGAACGTGCAACAAAATACTCACGACCAACCCGACACTTTTAGTGGCAGGTCCGTTTTCTGACTGTAATCATACTGTGGACTGTAATCATGTCTCTCCAGATGAGGATCTGCTGTTCAGACACCTGAGCACACCACATAAACATCAGACAAGTGGGTAAAAATAACTGTAAGGAGTTTGAGAATGACTCATCAGATTAAAGCTTTTTAACACGGAGATGTGTCAAAACGTTGCCTTGGTGGGTGTTGTGATGCCTGCAGACCCACCAGCCTATTTCCTGTCCGTCTGATGGACACAGGTCACATTAGCACCTCCTTCCACACCCCATCCCTCTGTGTTTACTGAAATTGCTCAATGAGGCATTATCTGAGCAGATTTATTTTGACAATGCAGGACTCAACCTGCTGGGATTATTTCTGAAGTCTGTCATGAGGAGCCTGCAGAGATGATTTCAGAGGATTTCTTTTTATAAAGTTGAGCTGCTCCCCCATCTTCATGCTTCCATGGCCCTACGGGTCCAATAATACTGCTGCACGGCATAATTACACATCCATGCACGCCTACAGCATGCAAATCATAATACCCTTTGTGTTCTGGGCTAAATCTGCCTGCAAATCTGCCTCCCTTTTCCCATTACAGCCATTTTAATATCAGTTTCACAAAGAACTCTCTCCATTCCTCTCAAACAACACACTGTACACTGTATAGAAAGATGGAAAATGGATTTCTGTACTTTTACAGCTGCACTACAACAGTTTTGCATTGACATTCATAACCTCTTCACCAAAAAATGTAGCAACAATCTCCTGCAGAGAGAACACAAAACACATGCCTCATCTTATTCCCATTAAGGCAGGTGGATCTTCAGATTGACTATGTTACAGTATGTTTCCTCTTCATAACAAATTAGAGAACAGGAAAAATCCCCTTTGAACCTGAACCCTACCCAATCCATAACACACCCATCAGACTCAATGGGAGCTCCTCTGACTATACTGGATGTGTCATCCTCAAGAACACATGATGGCTCTCCACATGACTTTCCACACAAACAATGTTTTCAAATAATTGAACAGAATTCTAAGATCTTGGTGTGATCACCATAGTCCTCTAGTAAGAGGAAAGAGGGAGAACAACAATACACAGGCAATGCATCATGCTTTCAGGAACCATGAATAACCTTCACCCCAATACCTCTTACACCAGTGACTCACCCAGGGTCATTATAAGGGGATGTGGAGTATTTCCTACAAAAAACCACAGCAGCACAAATGGATCCTCTGATCTTCAGAATTACATCGTAAATCACTCACAACACTATAGGTACCAGGATATTACAAGAGGAAAATAGGGGATTGATATGTGTTTTGATAAGAGGACGACACATTTCCATTTCCAGTTAACATTTCCAAATATAAATTATGTTGTGTTTTGATCACATTTATAGGCCCTGCCTCAAATGTACAGTATGTGCTCTCATCTGGGGCTGCATGGCAAATGGCCCAAGACTCTTCTAAAGGCCAGTCAGCCCCCCCATGGGGCCAAAATATATCTCTCTCTATTACAGTATGCAGATAATTGACTACTGAAAATTTGTGTTAGGATAACACTATTGCATCCATGTCTGGTATCTATCTGAGACTACACTACAGTTCAAAAGTTTGGGGTCACTTAGAAATGTCCTTGTTTTCCATGAAAACATTCACAAAATTAGTTGTAAAATGAATAGGAAATATAGTCAAGACGATGACAAGGTTATAATAATTTTTTATTGAAATAATAATTGTGTCCTTCAAACTTTGCTTCAATCAAAATAATCCTCCATTTTCAGCAATTACAGCCTTGCAGACTTTTGGCATTCTAGTCAATTTGTTGAGGTAATCAGAAGAGATTTCACCCCATGTTTCCTGAAGCACCTCCCACAAGTTGGATTGGCTTGATGGGCACTTCTTACGTACCATACGGTCAAGCCGCTCCCACAACAGCTCAATAGGGTTGAGATCCGGTGACTGCTGGCCACTCCATTATAGACAGAATACCAGCTGACTGCTTCTTCCCTAAATAGTTATTGCATAGTTTGGAGCTATGCTTTTGGGTCATTGTCCTGTTGTAGGAGGAAATTGTCTCCAATTAAGCACCGTCCACAGGGTATGGCATGGCGTTGCACAACGGCGTGATAGCCTTCCTTCTTCAAGATCCCTTTTACCCTGTACAAATCTCCCACTTTACCACCACCAAAAGCACCCCCAGATCATCACATTGCCTCCACCATGCTTGAGAGATGGTGTCAAGCACTCCTCCCGCATCTTTTAATTTTTTCTGCCTCTCACGAGTGGTCTACTTTGTGATCCGAACACCTCAAACTTAGATTTGTCTGTCCATAACACTTTTCCCAATGTTCCTCTGTCCAGTGTCTGTGTTATTTTGCCCATCTTAATCTTTTGTTTTTATTGTCCAGTCTAAAATATGGCTTTTTCTTTGCAACTCCGCCTAGAAGGCCAGCATCCCGGAGTCACCTCTTCACTGTTGACGTTGAGACTGGTGTTTTGTGGGTACTATTTAATGAAGCTGCCAGTTAAGGACTTGTGAGGTGTCTATTTCTCAAACTAGACACTCTAATGTACTTGTCCTCTTGCTCAGTTGGGGCCTCCCACACCTCTTTCTATTCTGGTTAGGGCCAGTTTGCGCTGTTTTGTGAAGGGATTAGTACACAGCGTTGTACGAGATCTTCAGTTTCTTGGCAATTTTTCGCATGGAATAGCCTTCATTGCTCAGAACAAGAATAGACTGACGAGTTTCAGAAGAAAGTCCTTTGTTTCTGGCCATTTTTAGCCTGTAATCGAACACACAAATGCTGATGCTCCAGATACTCAACTAGTCTAAAGAAGGCCAGTCTCATTGCTTCTTTAATCAGGACAACAGTTTTCAGCTGTGCTAACATAATTCCAAAAGGGTTTTCTAATGATCAATTAGTCTTTTAAAATGATAAACTTGGATTAGCTAACACAACGTGCCATTGGAACACAGGAGTGATGGCTGCTGATAATGGGCCTCCGTACGCCGATGTAGATATTCCATTAAAAATCAGCCGTTTCCAGCTACAATAGTAATTTACAATATTAACAATGTCTACACTGCATTTGTGATCAATTTGATGTTATTTGAAATGGACCAAAAAAATTGAAATGTCCTTGTTTTTGAAAGAAAAGCTAAATGACCCAAACTTTTGAATGGTAGTGTATATGAATGTATTATTTCTCTGGTAATTTGCATCTGTAAAGAGTGAACACTGATGACACTGTCCTTGTCCCAATTGTGCTTTTTTGGATTGTTCTCATCTCCCACACAAGTCTTTAGATGCTGTGACTTCCTATGGGTAATCAGGTTACCGTGACTTGGTATCGTTTGATTGGTCAATGGTGGTTGGTTTTGGTTTGAAAAAGTCACACCTTCAAATGTTATAAATGGAATGAAATACCTTTATTCTTCCTCTTTTCCTAATACACACTATGCAATGGTTGTATGAGAAATTCTCATTGCCTAGGCTTCTTGGCCTCTGGCCTAGTAGGCATCTGTTTTTTTCATGCTTTGCCTTGTAATTTATCTTTATGCGTAGAATAATGCTTGTTAATGATTTGTAATTTCAGCTTTATTCCTTGTATTATTAATACATTCATTTTACAAAGTTATTAAATAATAATTGCATTTTGCATCCGGTTCTCTTGACCATTCCTTGATCTGAGTCAACTAATCTCATGGTACTTGATTGCATATCATTTAACTATAACATTAATGGAGTCAGATATTCAGATTGAATAGACTTGGAACATATTAATTGCATAGTCTTATGTGTCGCATGTGAGGTGTATATATCACGTATATATAATATTGCCTATATGATATTACTTCACTACACATTTATCTAATTTCTTTCTATTTCAATTTTGACAAATCAAAGCTTGACATGTTGTTACTGAGAAAATACACTGTACCTTTTCCACTCATCTGGGGAGTGCGTTTCTGGTCTGTATAGTGCCGGATATGACTTGAATGATGGCCATGTAGGGAAGAGTAAGTATGAGTAAATCACTAGTCAGGCTTTGATGGCACCACATCAAGCACTGAGACAGCCATCATGATGACATGCCCACACAATGGTAAACTTTGCCTTCAAGTCCTTACCGCAATTTCAAGCGATCTCAGGATTCAGCTGCAAGAACCAGCTGGATAACAAATGACAACCAACATGTACTGTGTAGGATACTACTGCTATTTGGGCACTTGTCTGTTCAGTGCAGAGCAGCAGGTGTGAAACATCTGAAGTCCAAGTTTGATAGTGTTTGCCAGCATCATAATGGGAACGCTCAGATAACAATCAGTCAGCAGCTACATGAGTAGTTAAATTGGCAGAAAGATCCACCAACACACGTGCGACCCAATACCATCCTTCTTCAATAGTGACGTACCACATTTAGGCACTTCAAAAGGTGAAACGCTTTGTGAAAGTACTATGCTAGTTGCAAGACTGAATGAATTCAACCGAAATGTGTCTTCCACATTTAACCCAATCCTTCTGAATCGACATCCACATCATTGGAGCTCGGGGAGCAGTTGTTGTTGGGGTTTAACCGGCCCGGGGTATTGAATCAGCAACCTTTTGGTTCCTGGCCCAACGATCTTAACCTGTAGGCTACCTGCCACCCTACTACTTAGCTACATTAATTCTAACCTACCTTAGGTTAGAATCAGGACACAGACGCAAATCAGGTAAATCAGGACACAGACGTTATCCAATATCTCATCAGATGTGTATGACTTGCAAGTAACCTCAGGCTAAAACGCAACAAAGGTCTGGAAATTGAAATCAAGGATGGACCATGGAGGTAAGACCAAGAAGAAAGACAAGGCATGGTCCAATGCTGTCTGCTGCTCACAATAAGGACCGGCCAGACCATTGGAGGCACTGAGCATGTCATCAGTCTGGACTGGAAATCAGTCCAGTCTTTGGAGAACGATTGTTTAAAGTTACGTTAATAATCCACTCCACAACAGCCTCTTCAACCTTTCCTTTGAGAACTGTATGAGAGTTTGCATGTGTGTTTTATGGCTGTACCTTTTATTGATACACTACTGTGTTGCATTTCCTATTGATCCAGAGGATCCCCAGCTGTGCTACTGCTATAGAAGAAAACCAATATAGTTTATACAAGTCCATATATGATCTCTGAGCCCAACCTGAGGAATTTCATGGACCATCCAAAAAGAGTACTGGAACATTGCACTTGCAGCACTGCAAAGGCTTATCAAGAGCTCAACACTCATCTGTGCATAATAAAACACAGGGATGAAAATCCCCCAGAAAATGTAAACAGCCTACCTGTCCCAACTCATGCTTGTTGAGGTGTTGCCTCTCATACCATATTAATACTGCTGTAGCACTTCTGTTAAAAACACTTTGCCCTGGCTAGAACTCACAGGAAAACCCATACAGCTGAAATAGCTGGAGGTGAAGGGGTCACAATATTGCAGACATGGGCAGAAAATAGTTGTATTTTGTAGTTTACTTGAAAATAACTTTTCAAATACTCGAGGGAGTTGAATATCGTTTATATACTGAGTGTATAAAACATTAGGAACCCCTGCTCTTTCCATTACATAGACTGACCAGGTGAATCCAAGTGAAAGCTATTACCCCTTACTGATGTCACCTCCACTTCAATCAATGTAGATAAAGGGGAGGAGACAAGGCTTAAAAATCATTCTTTAACCTGAGACAATTGAGACATGGATTGTGTATGTGTGCTATTCAGAGGGTGAATTGGCAAGACAAGATAATTAAGTGCCTTTGAACAGGGTATGGTTGTAGGTGCCAGGCCCACCGGTTTGAGTGTCAAGAACTACAACGCTGCTGGGTTTTTCACACTCAACAGTTTCCCATGTCTATCAAGAATGGTCCACCTCCCAAAGGACATCCTGCCAACTTGACACAGCTATGGGAAGCATTGGAGTCAACACGGGCCAGCATCCCTGTGGAACGTGTTCGACACTTTGTAGAGTCCATACCCCGACGAATTGAGGCTGTTCTGAGGGCAAAAAGGGGGTGCAACTCAATGTTAGGAAGGTGCACTCAGTGTAGAGTTAACTAAAAAGCAACTATTTTCTTTGATATTCCAATACAGGTCTCAGAAAAACAAATCATATTTGAAAATACTTGAATATATTAAAGTTAAAAAAATAAAAAATAAAAATAAAATGATGGTTGCCAAATACCAAAAATGGGTAGGTCTGGGCAGGTGTGATGTAGTTTTTTGATATGATGTTGTTGATTGTATGTTTTCTAATGCTTATAAAAGAGAAGAAAAAAATGTATTATGTAACATGCTAATAAAATGTTAATTACAGTTTTATATGTCACAGGCACAAGAGCAGTGCAATATTAAGTGTTACTGAGAATGCTAACAGTAACAAAACATAGATACTAAGTGTCAAAAGGAAAGTAAATATCCCAAAACTGCCTTGAATCAACTATAGCCAAGGTAAGAGGAAAATCATGTTATTCTGAGTAAACTATCTATTTAAAGACGGTATAGAGTGTTTGAAACAAGAACACTTACCCTCAGATGGACAAAGGGGTTGTTTTTGCTAAGCATCCAACTTGTTTGCAAATGGCTTTGAATTACTCAGTATTTTCAGGTATCATAAAATGTATTGCAGCCTTCTACCTTTTGAGTGGAATGTTGAAAGAGACATACAGTAGTTGAGCATCATAACTTAAAATATCATTGGTTTAATTGGTTTGACTTGAAAATATTATTTTTATTTGCATTTGAGTCATTTAGCAGACACAATGGACATTAGGGATAATTAAATATGTATTCAAATATCTTTATAAGTAGTTGCTTTCTCAGATCTGTATTCAAATAGTTTTAGAAATGAGTTACTTTCTGAGATGTATTTAATTACATTTTACATTGAAATTTAACAGACACTCTTATCCAGAGCGACTTACAGGAGCAATTAGAGTTAGGTGTCTTGCTCAAGGACACAGACAGATTTCTCACCTAGTTGGTTCAGAGATTCGAACCAGCAACCTTTCGGTTACTGGCCCAACGCTCTTAACCACTGATATGTATTCAAATGGATGTAGTCACCTCCAAAGTAATTATTTGTTCCCCTGAAAAAAAAAAGAGTTACTTTTCACAAAACATAGTTAAAACTATAGTTATCGTAGGTCTGCAGTACTTTGAAATGCATGTTTGAGGGCCTCCCGGGTGGCGCAGTGGTTAAGGGCGCTGTACAGACACAATGGACCAGGGCGCCAGCTGTGCCACCAGAGACTCTCGCGCCCAGGCTCTGTCGTAACCGGCCGCGACCGGGAGGTCTGTGGGGCGACGCACAATTGGCCTAGCGTCGTCTGGGTTAGGGAGGGTTTGGCCGGTAGGGATATCCTTGTCTCATTGCGCACCAGCGACTCCTGTGGCAGGCCGGGCGCAGTGTGCGCTAACCAAGGTTGCCAGGTGCACAGTGTTTCCTCCGACACATTGGTGCGGCTGGCTTCCGGGTTGGATGCACGCTGTGTTAAGAAGCAGTGCGGCTTAGTTGGGTTGTGTATCGGAGGACGCATGACTTTCAACCTTCGTCTCTCCCGAGCCGATACGGGAGTTGTAGCAATGAGACAAGATAGTAGCTACTAAAACAATTGGATACCACGAAATTGGGGTATTTTTTTTTTAAATACATGTTTGGATTCATAGTCACTCACTTGAATAATAAAAGCAGGAAGGTACATCCACTGAATAGGCCTAATTCATGTGAACGAAACCAAGGTCAACCAATATTCTACCCTGTGAATTGCAGTTTCATCAGGTTTGACGTTTGACGTTCAGGTTTCATCAGGTTTGACGTTTCTATGAACGTTTTCCTTTAAAGCAGCATTTTTTTAAGGGGTTGCTTTGAGCAACTGCAGGGGGAAGACAAAGAGACAGTGAGCTTTTAGAACACTGACGAAGAGTAAATTGTGGGGAAAGGATATGGCCCAACTTTAGGTACAATAGAATGCGCCATCAAAGCAAGAACATTAACCCCGCAGCTGAACACGGCAAGTAGCACAGAACAGGCCTGTTGAGTATCATTGACCTGGAGGGTCTTTGTGAGATAGTTTCAGTAACAACCACAGAATAGGACAGTTCAGAGACTTAGCTTATTAAGAGCAGAATCTCTTTCCTGGTGATGAAGAGCCTGTCAGGGCTGAACTCACATCAAACAGCAATAAGTTCTTCCCTGTCTGTCTGAGCAGAACAGGAGGTATCAGCCTGGCCTCAGCAGTGCAAAAGAAACCTGAGACTCCATCACAGGTGGACTGCTGCGAATGTTGAGCCTATATGACACCTTTTGAACCATGCTGATGTACACTTTCTGTTGCTCTACTGTCTCCTGCATGTATGTACCTTCCTCTGACAAAAGCAACTCTGACAACAGACAAGACAAAAGCTTGGTGGAGTAACAAGTTGTGCTGAAGATGCCATTTCCCTGATACGTTAATATTCTCTGCCTTTCAACAAAAATAAGTGGTAATTGAAAGAAATAGACACATGGAATGTGACTGCAATAATCAATAGTTCTTTCTTCATCCCACTGTGCTAGTGATAACAGTATTTTGACACTCTAAAACTGCAAACTGTCCGGGCCCATCTTTACATTGTTTCAACCTGGTAAGTAATCAAAATAAAATGTGGGATCATCATTGTCTAAGCAGGTGTGATGTCTCCCTAATACATCTACAGAGTGTGTGTTTGTGTGTGTGTGTTTAGCGGAGCCCAGAGCTGATCCTCTGCACTAAGCCAAGTCCTGCACAGTGACTGGATGTGACAGCCGAGACAGAATTATTATTTAGCCCATTATCCCTCCAGTCACACTGCTGCCTGGGAGCCATCACACCTCTGTCACACCACCACATAGGCTACTGTACAAACACATTCAGCAGCATCTCCACCAAACATGAAGCAGTACCACTACCCAGCAGCATCGGTGGCCATTGGATTGTTGTCCTTTCCAACCTTAGAGGTTTGTGCAATGACTTTTTCCATGTAACATTGGCTATGCTTAAATGAATGCCTTTTTGTAAACGTCATATTCCTGTAAATATCCAGTTAGGTACTTGTGGTGCTCTAAACAGTAGAGTAAACTATTAAGCTCCGAGTAATTGCTTTGACCTGGCTTACCTTCGGACCTCCACATTCTTAGGTGACTCACTTATGGGTGCATCACTGCCTGAGATTTCTCAAAAGAGAGAGCCATTGTTTGTTGAACATTGAAGGCTATACAAACCATCCTGACTCAAGTAGCCTGAGTCAGAGCCTTTTATTACACAGTCGTCTGTTGGTCATGTTCAGGGGCTTGGCTGCCAAGAAACAGTACCTCTAGCAACCCAGGAGGCACACTAGATTCACTCCGTCTCTGCTAGATTAGAAACATACTGTCTGGGAGGTGATGGGCTGAATGGAATTGTAAATCTGTAGCCTTGTAATTGGGATTTCACAGGACCACTCATTATTTTACCCTGAATAGATAGAGTAGAATTCTTGGCAGAATACTACATCTACCAAATGCTACTTTACTCTTGTTCACTACTCCTATTTCCCTCCTCCAAGATTAGACTAAATTGTGACAAAGGCACAAGTTATCAGAATGAGAAATTCAAGATAAAATGTTGAAATGGTAGAAATTGGATACATCATCATACTGGGTGATTCAACAATATTGCTAATACTGGAACTATCAACTTTTCAATGTAGTTGTCATGCAGTTTCACATTTCAGAACAAACTATTGAAACTTTCTAAATCCCCAATGCAATCAGCCATCACCAGTTTGCAATAGCAAGTGTGCCAATGGCCAAACTGTGTTTTAAGCATTTGTGTCTTATCAATTAAACGTCTGTTTTGTGTCAGTTAAGCAGGTAGGAGTCTGGATGTATTTTTGTTGCACGACCACACACACACACACACACACACACACACACACACACACACACACACACACACACACACACACACACACACACACGCTCACTCACAGCTCCTAAGGAAGCCTACATTGTTCGATACCCTAAACTCCATACCCCTGGTGCTATGGTGGTGTGTTGCTCTTCTGTTAACCACATTGTTTTGTCTAACATACTGAAGTGCTGGTCAGTCAGCAGCAGTGAAGCTGAGACTGGGACATGGAACAAAGCTATATTGAGTACATTCTTCTATTTGGAAAGGCAACTCTTTTTTGGAAGGTATTTACAAATTGACACAAAGGGGGTGTTAAATCCCAGTGCTACTGGGGTCAGATTCCTGCTGTTGCAGGTGTTTAGGAGGACATTCGCTCTAGCCTCTGCCTTTTAAGAACAGAAACATTCTATGATCCCAATTACATTTCATTTTACAGGGGCTTTATTAATAGTTCAATAGTGTTTTGAAAAATGGACATTTCAATATAAAATAATCAATGAGCACCAAAATGTGAATTTCATAGGAGCATGTCAAATTGGGTGTCAAATGAAAGCTAACCCAGCCAACATGTCCAGGTAGGCCCCACCTGGATTTTATATGGGCTTCAACTGGGCAGGGGCTCTAAATGGATATCTTAGCTGGTGCCCAATTGGGTTATAGAGTGGATCCCAAACGGGCTGTAAGTGGGGAATCTGATGTTCTTTTTTCAGGAATAATGATTGGGACCCAACCGGGTTAACCATGTGGGTCACAAGCAGGCAAACCCATGTGGGCTACAACCCAAGTACCAAATGGGCCCTGATTCTATTTTAAATGGGTTGAAAGTGGGCTGTCTGGTGTGAATATGGTCAGGGTATGTCTCTGGGCATACCAACTGGGTCACACATGGGAAAACCCATCTGGGCTATAACATGGGTCTCAATTGGACTCTAGTCTTCATGCTGTTACTGGCGGTGGGTATTTATGCACTTTAGCCCGCTATCACAGAAAACGCTCCCATCAAGCTGGTTACCCCTCTGAGTCACAAATGTGCTCTGGAGACAACTGCTCCAGCCATGGTCACCACACAAAAATAACAAAGAGCTAGCACTGCCCAACGTATGTCGTAATGGACATATGTCGCTAAAACTACCAGGGGAGAAGACAAGAGTCCAGGTAGCCAATCCATGCTACCCCAACAATCTCTTACTGCTAACACCAGACAAACACTAACCTGATGTTCCAACAATGTGCAAAGCAGGATCTCCAACCAGGAACAGAGGATCGAGAAACTGTGGTCCTCTCTCCACTGCAGCACAAAGCAACACTACTTCCAACACCAACCACAGGCGTGTAACGAAAGAAAGTAGCAACAGACAGTATCCAGATGTCACAAATACTTTGTATGCGTACCTCAGTATGTAACTCCCAATCAAAGCAGTGCCCACAACATAACCCCATAGACAGAAGGGTTAGCCAAACAATAATCACAAAGCACTTTACTTTGAAATATCACCTTAACCAGTTGGCAAATGCTACCAAACAAATGCAATTCCAGGGAGTAACTCCACAAAAATCCCAGATGAGCCCCCACTTGTTACAACCTGGCTCAAGATTGTAACAAAGAATGGGAAACCACACACTGAGTAAATTCATTTACAAAATTAAGTTATTCCCTAAATAAAGTAAACACTGACAACAACAACCAGATGAGGCATGACAGTCAGTCAGTAAATTAACTGCCAAAGCCACAACGAAACAACCAAAGGTATGCATGGAAAGAGGAATCTCTTGCTGAATGGGGAAACAGTGAGTGGCTCAGCTGAGCTTTCACTTTCCTACTCCGCCCACCAATCTCCTGCAAGATGTAAGCACAGCAAAACCCAGTAGACAGAGCAGGGAGGGGCCATCACTACTCTCTGTAAAGAAATTGTATTTTGTTATGAAAACTTATGGTAGCCCATCTTTTGATTATAGCTAGCTTAATTTCAGTCAATTGCTCCTGCTAAGGTCAGGCTCCATTCAATGTAAGCTTCTAACTTCATCCTTCTAGCCAGCTAGATATAGCTAGCTATCTGGCTAATAGCCAGAGCCCTTGAGCTACCTAGCTAGCTAGACAACTTACAGAGTTACACCACTGCATCATGGTCCGTCGCCTGCCGAGCTCCTGATGGGCAGGAGGCTGCGTTCCCCATTGCCTGTCTCGCCGGCTCAACTTAAACCCCGATGGCCTCACAGAAAGGCCTTCGCTGAGAGGGACAAACGTCTGAAACAAATGCAAACTGGAGACTTTAATCGGAGACACCGTGCTACGGAGAGGCCAGAGCTGACCGAAGGTCAACGCGTGTGGATTACAAACTCAAAGACACCAGCAATAGTGCTGAGGAAAGTGGATGCCCCACGCTCCTATGTGGTGGACACAGGCTCAGAAGAGGTACGAAGGAACAAAACACACCTCAGAGCTCTTCCAGATCTACCAGCCACACAGACCGAGGCCACAGAAAATGCACAAAAAGAGGGTGAAGGAGAGAGAATGCTCAGAGCCACAAGCGTGCCCAAAAAGGGATGTGAAGCCACCAGAGTGTGGCTTCACATTACGTGAAGAGAAAACATACTGCTGGGGAACATACCCAGCAAAAAGAGACTGTACCTAAGTTAATGTTCATACTGTGTGATTTAATGCTTTCATACTGTTTCAGGATGGGAAGTAGCATGTTAGAGAATAATACTGGTTTCCAAATTGCATTTCAGTTATGCTTCAGTGGTTATGCATGTTGAGTTCTTGTTCATGGGAGAGGGGAAGATGTAGTAGGATGTCCATTGGGGTATCCGTACCTATGTAGGACATGGGAGGGTTAGGTTAATAAACAGGCTGGAGCTAGAACCTCGTTGTTGCGCGTCTTTATTTTAGATCATACTACATATATACAGTGAGAATGCCCAGATTGTGCTGTGGGATCAGAGATGCATCCTAAGAGAGAATGCACTCAATTTATACCCTGGCACAATGAATACTGGCAAATTCATAGCTTCCTTTAGAATATAAGCTTGCATTGAACAAGCCACTGGATGTGACTAGCCTACATGCCACATTAGTAAGCTGCGCTTGGCATATCAGTTCAGAGGCAGTTTTCACTATGTCTATGTCAATAACCATCCCAATATTCTGCTAATACTCTTGACTGAAAAGCATGTGGAATATGCTCTAACAATAGTGCTGTAAAGATTCAAATGAGCAGTGAGTATTTCAGTGCAAGTGTGTTTTTTTATAGACAGGTACTCTGTCAGGTGGTCTTTCAGAAATGCAATGTCCATTAAATCACCATGGAAACCTCTCAGAGAATCTACTGCAAACATTTAAATGAACAGTCCTCAAGTCTCCACTGTCCCTGAGGGCCGAGGCTTTTCTCAAGACTGCCTTTTGACAGAGGGCTTATACAAGCGCTGATGGTTAGAATATCTAATGTGGGCTGTGGATATAGAAAGTGGTGAGTGTCTATTAAATATGTATGATATATCCTCAACAGTTTTTGTCTGCTATATTTATACAAGAATCATCCATTTGTTCATACTGACCTGAAAACTGACATTGGAGAATTTAGGCTAACCGCAAGATGATGACATGAAAGGTGATAATAGAAGAAATCCAAAATGTAGCCTTGGTATGTAGGCCTACTCTTTGTAAGACATAATAGAAAATGAGCAGATATTGCAGGGGGAATAACATGAAAATAATAATATACCCAGCTAGCACATAATGTTCTGAAAACCATATGTTTCTTAGAGTTTGCATGATTAATGCCTAACAAAGTGAATTTCCATGCGTCCTATCTGTGCTTTGAGTTCTAAAATAAGTTAACACAAAATAAGCTAGCAGTGTTATTCAAAGTCATATTGAAACATTCAGTGAAAGTTAAGGAAATTAGTCAAAAACCTCCAAATAACCTATAATTTCTGTTCTCAGACGTTAATAAAACCTCCCAGGAAAACTTTCAAGGAACCAGAGTAAAATGTTATCAGAACCTCCCTGCAACCTAAAAATAAATATTCCCAGAACAGGTGAAAGTTCTTGGAAATTTAAAAAAAATGTTAAGTTTTAACGACCAAAAACATATATATTCTATGCTCTGACTAAATTGATTGCAGCATTTAGTGATCTAGTTTGTTCCTATAGCGTCGCCCTTTACGTTCGTACGCGTATACATATATACATGTAGTACGTCTCGAGTCCGGTCTCGAGACCCCATATCGGTCTTGTCTTGGTGTCTGATACATTTGTACTCAGTCTTGACTCGGTCTCTGACAGTGAGGACTCTAATTTCTTGGTCTCTGACAGTGAGGACTCTAATTTCTTGCCGAGACCAGCGGAGTAAAAGCGAATAATTACCAGCTTCCATTAAGTCAGCGCATAAAACCGCTTAACCAGGCCAAATATATACACTCCTTTCTTGAAATATTATATTATATATTATATCTATTATAGACATGTTTGTGCAGTGGCGAACCTTTGGCCTGACAGGTTCGTGATTCTAAAAGGACAGCAACTGTAATACCAGTGCACTCATGAAGAAGAGTACACTTTTTGTAAAACACAAAGGGCCAGTGGTGTAGTGGAGGGTATACGCAGGGTATATAACCACTTTCTTTTCAGTGGGCATTGCGTGCCTACTCACTTCTTAATCCTTACTAATGCGTATCAAAGTATTGTAGTGGAGGTATACGGTTTATCAATTATGTAGTACAATTGATAAATCATGCACAAATTAGCCTACACAATCGCAAAGCAGGTGAAATATATTCACATGTGCGGCACACACCCTAGATTCAACGGAATATTATCTGCAGACAGCAAGAGCATGCCACACTCAAATGGTTTAGGCATGGAGCAGCTCACAGAAGAATGACATTGGTAGCTGGTAGGTTAGGAAAGACGTCTCAATTCATGATATCTACCAGTAAATGCTAACTAAGGAAACAATTGGTATGCAAACCAGGTATTGGAAAAATGTAGCCCAAAGTGTTGGTTAGCAGGGTGCGCAATATGATGTGATGCTGCAATATTGTCCTCATGCTGCTGTTGCATCAGGGCATACACATGGTTGGGCAGATGTCCACCAACTAGGGAACCAGGCCCCGACAGGCCCACCCAATCAGATTGTTGTGGACTTAGACAATCACATTTTTGTCTTTTTCTATAAAAACAGGTGTGATTTTGAGAGTGAAAATCTGAAAAATCTATAGGGAAATTCATATAAAACCATTGGAAAACATGTTTTTACACAGGGTGCCTTTCCTTCGCTGAGTGGGCCGAGTACACCCACTTCTCCAGGCACCACTACACCACTGCATAGGGCCGATGGAAAGACAGCAATCACACACAGTATGATGTTAAAGGATAAGCAGTCCATAAACTCTGACATAATAAACCAGCAGGACACAATCATAAGAATACAAAAACACAACCATTAAGTATTTCCGAAATCGAAATGTACAACTATTACTTACCATTGCAAAAAGCATTTCACACTTAGCACACAAAGAAACCAGTTACCAAAAGTTTAAAGTGGAACTGACAGTGTTTTAACTACTTTGCAGCTATGAAATTAACAGACAATCATAATATCAGTCAAAATTTTAAAATTCCAAGTTTATGCTACAAAACCAATATTATAAGATGTTTTAAAAATAGGTCCTATTTGACTCAAAATTCCATGACGTACACTAAGGCATTGTTGGCCGAATAAATGGATGCAGTTCAATGCACGATTCATATAATTCAGTCCAAAAAATATTGTTGGAAATCACAGCTTGCCTGGTTCATTGTTTGCTGCCTCCATTTGGGATGCACTGTTTCAGTTTCAATGACTCAATATTCTGGAGAAAAAAAACAGGCAAATGTAACTAATGCTGGGAATGTCATTACAATCAAACTAGCAAGGGCAATGATCACAAGTCAGTCATAACGTGGCTAATAGGCTACCATATCTATTTATGTAGCAAGCTAAAAACATGGAGCCTAACGTTAGCTAGCTAGCTAGCTGTAGCTCATAGGAGGATGTCATGTCATTGGAGGAGTGGGTGAGTGAGTGACGTTTTCCCCTCATATTGTTTTTCAGTGCTTTACACAGCTAGAGATTCAGTCATCATTTGGTTTTTCGGTGGCTATACACAGCTAGAGATGCAGGTGTCAAGTACTAGTTAGTCAAGAAGCTGCAGAAGGACGTGGAGGCTACAATTCCCCATCGTTTATCAGTGCAATCTTGACAGCCAACTAGGTGAAAAAGTTTGAGAGGGTTTATCTAATGTTCCTTCTTTAGATTTTAGCCCATCTTACTCTGTCTAGCATTAGTTGTTGATCTTGTTCATGGTTGTTTGATCATTAGGATTGTAAAGTTCCCAAATGTAAGAGGACTCCCGTGGTGTTTACAGATTTTCCAAAATTCATTTTGGTGTATTTTGTGGCCTTTAGCGAATGTGCTCTAATGATCTGAAGTCACGCTGTTGAAACAGCCTGTAAACACACAGTAATGTTAAAAGTGAAGGATTGCAGGCCCGTGTGAAAATGGCTTGTCTGTTAAAAGGCCTACTGCAGCTCTGATTGACTACAGCTTGCCAGTCTGTGTAGAATCCGGTCCTGGACAAGATAGATGTTTTATTAGGTTTAATTTACTGCAGTGTCTATTAATTGTCCAAACGCACGGCCGCTTTCCAACTCTATATTGATATAGAATTTCCACAAATGTCTTATAGGCTGACCACACTGCTCACGTCGCGCTTGCGCGAGTGTTGCAAAATAAATTTAGAATCCATGTTATTCAATTATTGCCCCCACACTGCTCGCGCGTGCCAACGAGCATCTGCGTTGCCAAGGGCTAAAATAGAAGTCATTCCTATTTCTGACGCAGATCGCGCTGCAAGTCCTACCTCTCCCATCTCCTCATTGGTTTATAAAAGCAGGTACCCCGTACCATCTCCTCATTGGTTAAACCCACGTGGATGATTGAAAGACGAACTGTTTTGCCGGTCATCGTGGTAATACTATGAAAGTTTATATGCCAATCACCGTATAAATTCATAGATGAAAAAGTCTGGAAGGAGGAGAGATGACTACACGTTTTATGTGTGGATTAATTGTCGGAGTAGAGGACCTTGTGCATTTCAGGTAAAATAACAACTCAATGTTTATATCCTAGGACAAATTAGATAGCAACAGCAAGCTAGCTAAATAGGACAAATTAGCTAGCAAGTGCAAGCTAACTAGATAAATTGCCATAAATGTTTAATGCTTTTCAACCTGTCCCCAAATTAAATGTAATTGGTTCAAAATCAAATTAAATGTATTTGTCACATACACATGGTTAGCAGATGTTAATGCGAGTGTAGCGAAATGCTTGTGCTTCTAGTTCCGACAATGCAGTAATAACCAACGAGTAATCTAACCCAACAATTCCAAAACTACTACCTTATATACACAAGTGTAAAGGGATAAAGAATATGTACATAAACATATATGAATGAGTGATGGTACAGAACGGCATAGGCAAGATGCAGTAGATGGTATCGAGTACAGTATATACATATCAGATGAGTAATGTAGGGTATGTTAACAAAGTGGCATAGTTTAAAGTAGCTAGTGATACATGTATTACATAAAGATGCAGTAGATGATAGAGTACAGTATATACATATACATATGAGATGAGTAATGTAGGGTATGTACACATTATATTAAGTAGCATTGTTTAAAGTGGCTAGTGATATATTTTACATCAATTTCCATCAATTCCCATTATTAAAGTGGCTGGAGTTGAGTCAGTGTGTTGGCAGCAGCCACTCAATGTTAGTGGTGGCTGTTTAACAGTCTAATGGCCTTGAGATAGAAGCTGTTTTTCAGTCTCTCGGTCCCTGCATTGATGCACCTGTACTGACCTCGTCTTCTGGATGATAGCGGGGTGAACAGGCAGTGACTCGGGTGGTTGTTGTCCTTGAAGATCTTTATGGCCTTCCTGTGACATCGGGCGGTGTAGGTGTCCTGGAGGGCAGGTAGTTTGCCCCGGGTGATGCGTTGTGCAGACCTCACTACCCTCTGGAGAGCCTTACGGTTGTGGGCGGAGCAGTTGCCGTACCAGGCGGTGATACAACCCAACAGGATGCTCTCGATTGTGCATCTGTAGAAGTTTGTGAGTGCTTTTGGTGACAAGCCAAATTTCTTCAGCCTCCTGAGGTTGAAGAGGCGCTGCTTCGCCTTCTTCACAACGCTGTCTGTGTGGGTGGACCAATTCAGTTTGTCTGTGATGTGTACGCCGAGAAACTTAAAACTTACTACCCTCTCCACTACTGTCCAATCGATGTGGATAGGGGGGTGCTCCCTCTGCTGTTTCCTGAAGTCCACAATCATCTCCTTAGTTTTGTTGACGTTGAGTGTGAGGTTATTTTCCTGACACCACACTCCGAGGGCCCTCACCTCCTCCCTGTATGCCGTCTCGTCATTGTTGGTAATCAAGCCTACCACTGTAGTGTCGTCCGCAAACTTGATGATTGAGTTGGAGGCGTGCATGGCCACGCAGTTGTGGGTGAACAGGGAGTACAGGAGAGGGCTCAGAACGCACCCTTGTGGGGCCCCAGTGTTGAGGATCAGCGGGGTGGAGATGTTGTTACCTACCCTCACCACCCGGGGGCAGCCCGTCAGGAAGTCCAGTACCCAGTTGCACAGGGCGGGGTCGAGACCCAGGGTCTCGAGCTTGATGACGAGTTTGGAGGGTACTATGGTGTTAAATGCTGAGCTGTAGTCGATGAACAGCATTCTCACATAGGTATTCCTCTTGTCCAGATGGGTTAGGGCAGTGTGCAGTGTGGTTGAGATTGCATCGTCTGTGGACCTATTTGGGCGGTAAGCAAATTGGAGTGGATCTAGGGTGTCAGGTAGGGTGGAGGTGATATGGTCCTTGACTAGTCTCTCAAAGCACTTCATGATGATGGAAGTGAGTGCTGCGGGGCGGTAGTCGTTTAGCTCAGTTACCTTAGCTTTCTTGGGAACAGGGACAATGGTGGCCCTCTTGAAGCATGTGGGAACAGCAGACTGGGATAAGGATTGATTGAATATGTTCGTAAACACACCAGCCAGCTGGTCTGTGCATGCTCTGAGGACGCAGCTGGGGATGCCGTCTGGGCCTGCAGCCCTGCGAGGGTTAACACGTTTAAATGTTTTACTCACGTCGGCTGCAGTGAAGGAGAGTCCGCATGTTTTGGTGGCGGGCCGTATTGTCCTCAAAGCAGGCAAAAAAGTTATTTAGTCTGCCTGGGAGCAAGACATCCTGGTCCGTGACTGGGCTGGTTTTCTTTTTGTAATCCGTGATTGACTGTAGACCCTGCCACATACCTCTTGTGTCTGAGCCGTTGAATTGCGACTCTACTTTGTCTCTATACTGACGCTTAGCTTGTTTGATTGCCTTGAGGAGGGAATAGCTACACTGTTTGTATTCGGTCATGTTTCCGGTCACCTTGCCCTGGTTAATAGCTGTGGTTCAGACTTTCAGTTTCACGCGAATGCTGCCATCAATCCACGGTTTCTGGTTTGGGAATGTTTTAATCGTTGCTATGGGAACGACATCTTCAATGCACTTTCTAATGAACTCGCTGCGGAACATATCCCAGTCCACGTGATGGAAGCAGTCTTGGAGCTTGGAATCAGATTGGTCGGACCAACGTTGAACAGACCTGAGTGCGGGAGCTTCTTGTTTTAGCTTCTGTCTGTAGGCAGGGAGCAACAAAATGGAGTCGTGATCAGCTTTTCCGAAAGGAGGGCGGGGGAGGGCCTTATATGCGTTGCGGAAGTTAGAATAGCAATGATCCAAGGTTTTACCAGCCCTGGTTGCGCAATTGATATGCTGATACAATTTAGGGAGTCTTGTTTTCAGATTAGCCTTGTTAAAATCCCCAGCTACAGTGAATGCAGCCTCAGGATATGTGGTTTCCAGTTTGCAAAGAGTCAAATAAAGTTTGTTCAGAGCCATCGATGTGTCTGCTTGGGGGGGGAATATATACGGCTGTGATTATAATCGAAGAGAATTCCCTTGGTAGATAATGCGGTCGACATTTGATTGTGAGGAATTCTAAATCAGGTGAACAGAAGGACTTGAGTTCTTGTATGTTGTTGTGACCACACCACGTCTCGTTAACCATAAGGCATACGCCCCTGCCCCTCTTCTTACCAGAAAGATTTTTGTTTCTGTCGGCGCGACGCGTGAAGAAACCTGCTGGCTGCACCGATTCCTTAGCGTCTCTCGAGTGAGCCATGTTTCCGTGAAGCAAAGAATGTTACAGTCTCTGATGTCCCTCTGGAATGCTACCCTTGCTCGGATTTCATCAACCTTGTTGTCAAGACACTGGACATTGGCGAGAAGTATGCTAGGAGGTGGTGCGCGATGTGCCCGTCTCCGGAGCCTGACCAGAAGACCGCTTCGTTTCCCTCTTTTACGACGTCTTTGTTTCAGAGTTTGTTTTGATATTTTAACCTGTGTGTCATGATCGCGTTCGGTGTAGGGGAACAAAATATATTTATGTACAATGGCGCACGTGTGCAACCGGTTTGGGTTCCGTGTTTATGAAGACATGAAAATGACCATATCCAAGTGGTTGCTTGTCAGAAAATGTTTTAAAAAGTGTCAAATTCTTCCTGGGGGTGTATATGAACAGATTTTAATAAGATGTCATGTTGATAAAGGCTGTCAGACTTCCAAATTTTGGAATAATATAATAATACAGTTGAATGGCAGATGCCTTTATCTAGCTTCTCATGGCCTAGCCAATGGCTGATTTAGCTAGCTAGATTTATCTCCCCAGAGACCAGTAAAATAAAATCCTGATTGGATATTTTTTTCTCTTCCGAGTTAACCTTTTCCTTTCCAACAAAAATGGAAGAGATTAAATCAGAAAATCATTGAAAATATTATTATTATTATTATAATAGTCATTATTTTACAAAATCCTTAGCCCTTCTCTGAAGGCGTAAAAGGCCCATTGTTCCCATCTGTGTTTGGGTTAAAAATCACTATTCTGAATGTAGAATCCATATGTTTTTCTGAAATATGAACACAAAAATACTGGATATTTTGAACTCTTATTATAGTGATGATATGACAAAATTACAATCTTGGGTCTTGAATTGGACTTGTATTTTTCTGGTCTCGCTCTTGACTCAGTCTTTACTCCGACTCGATTTGCTCCGGTCTTGAATCAGTCTCGCTTTAGGTGGTATCGAACACAACACTGCGTATACGGGTTGAAAATGGCAGATTTGGGCACTGTCAAGTGCCTAAATTGGAACGCAGTGGCTGCACAGTAACATGCTATAAATGACATCAGAGCTCAGAACGTTATGTGCTAGCCCAGGCTCTGCACTTTATTGCACTGTATTTGTTTTGACTGACAGCCGTTCTGAATTTGAGTGCCGCACACGACAAGAAGTTGCCCCCATCCCTCCCGCTAATTGGCCAACTTTTGCAAATGTTTTATGAGTCAGGGAAATGCTGTAAATTAAGAGGACTCGATTTGTTTTGAAAGATGACGGTTGTATAATAAATACCGCTTTGATGTCATACAAGCAAGCCAAACTGCTTTGAGTCCAAATGTGCACTTCACATTTCCATATCATAAAACTCATGTCATAAGCAGTGTCAACTAGGGCCCTATGAAATCTGTTACATTTATGGGCCTGATTCCATTTAGTTTATTCACAAATTCAGTTTCACACGTTTTGTTTTTCCACACTTTTTTTAAAACTAGAAAAACAACCTAATTGGATGTTCAAATTTCATAACAATGCTTAAACCCCATCAGGAGACCTCGAAAGTTAAGAAATGTTGACATTTGGGGGTTGTGACCATTTTGTTGTGACCATTGTTTGTCTGTAGCTCTCATGTAATTGCAGAGTTTGCAAAAGAAATGGCCACTGGATTGATTCAAATAATCATGATATCATTCTGCCAGGTAGGCATAGGCTACCTTGTAGATAACATCTAATTGAGACGTTTTTTTTAGCAATATCAAAAGCTTTCAAATTATGTCCACCTGACCCAGATTGTGATTTATAATGGGTCGTTTTTGGATTGTGATGGTGGGGATGCAGGATTGTGTTCCAAACAAAACAACTACAAGTTTGCTTGCTCTAGTTCCTCAACGGCACAGCTAGAAGAACAACAAAAAAAGCACTTTATAGTTATACTCTTTTCGAGTCATAAAAGTGCATTGAAATTACTTAGGAACTTGTGCATACTTTGGTGAGGTATGTGGCCACTTGGAGACACCAATTTGTCCTCTCACTCAAACCCTTGTCATGTTTTTATCTTATGTTGCACCTACCCTACATTTCAAGGAATATTATTGTCATGTTACTGAAGGTATCCGGAGTATTTTCAGATTTTGTTATCAACAAACGCGGTGTAAAGTAAATGTAAAATACACATAAAATCAACAGTGTAATGTTTGGATTCAGTATTGTGTCAGGAGATCTGTTGTGTCCTCAATTTTAGGTTTAATAATTTCCACATAATCTCCAAACTGTTCCCTTTTGATTGCTACCAGGGTTATGCATTTCATATTTCTTCTGCAAGAAACATTTCAATTTAGCCCTATCCATATAGGCCAATTCCCACGAGTGTAAAGGGTTCATTCAAAGAGTGAAAGATAATGCCTGGGAATCAAAGAATCCCAGCCACCCCTGTGGCATGGATTAGTGGATGCATATCTCATGACTGATAACATGGGTTCTGGTGGAGGGGGTTTAAAGTATTAACACCCCGCGCACACACAAGCCCTAGGCCTACATCAAAACTCTTCCTGTGGCTTTTGATGGGCAAACAGGTACTGGAATAAGTCTGAAAAGTAAAACAATTAGTTATAGTGATTTTACTTATATCAATTTTGTTTATGAATGATTAAGTGGTTAAAACTCATAATAATTACCAAAGAATAAGTAACAGAATCACTGCAACCTAATTGGCTACAATGGGAAATCATAATGGTCACGAACCACAGTTGAGTCACCTGCTGGACCAAGCTGTTATGTTCAGCTCATAACTGTTTCCTTTGTCTTTCTGTTGTCTGGTGGTCAAACCAAGAGTGTTAAAGCAGTCAGTCTGGACCAACCCCTCCCTCTCTCTCACTCTCCTGTCAACGTCACCTCTGCCAGCTCTTACTGACTCCTACCCATGAGCCCTCTCTCTTTCCATTTACTGTAAGCAGCACCGACCGACACTGGACGTTAAAATTTTGTCAGTCCACCAGTGCCTTGATGTTAACATCTACAGATGGACCGGACTGGACCAAATCTGAACCTATCATAGACGTACTGTATGTTTCACAAGTTTGGATGACACAGTCCAGTACAGTGAGTACAGCACAGTACAGTACAATACAGTAGTGAGTAGAGCACAGTATAGTAAAGACCAATACAATAGTACAGTACAATACAGTAAAGAAAAGTGGATTATAGTACAGTAGAGTACAGTATATTGTACTGGATTAAGTCTGAAAAGTACAACAATTAATTTAGTGATTTTACTGATCAATTTTGTTTATGAATAATTATCTTGTATTGTACTCTAATCTACTATACTGAACTGTACTGTACTCTACTGCACTGAACTCTACTGTATTGTACTGCACTGTACTCTACTGCGCGTGCTGTGATGTCCAAACTTGTGAAACATGAGAATGACATTCATATCTATAATTGTGCATTTCTTTTTAGTTCAGATCAGGGATCCATGATGTAAGTCCGTTATTGTAATTTGTTACCAGGTGTAAATCCACTTTACTTACTGTAGTTCAATAACCAAGAGATTTTTTTTTAAACTTAAGGTACTATGTCATAGCAGATTCTTATATTTAACAGAGTTTGGGAAAAAGAGGTCTTATAAAAACCTGATTTTACCATAATTCTGTTACCAAAGTTAGCATCTGCCCAGTTCTTCCACTAAATGTATTTTTGTAAATTCTTCAGTGGAAATTGTTAAATATAGTCCTTGTGCATAGAGCTGTATGGTTTGTAAAACTTTGAAATCAAATGGTTTTTGTTTGGCATACATTTTAAAGTGAAAAAACTGAGCCAAAGCGTAATTCCATTAGTGGAATTGCCCATAGTGGTTGAAAACACACTTGTGCTGAAATTTCACTTCCTTATCTTATCAAATACATTTTACCCAGACAAATATCGTTCTTCATGTTCTTAATCGTTCAATGGGATCTTTAACATATCATAACATTATATCCAAAAAACCTGCTAAATATGTGTATGAGACCAATACAATTTTATTTTATTTTATCTTTGTAGTGACTGGGTGTATTGATACCCCTTTCAAAGCCTAATTAACAGCTTCACCATGCGCAAAGGAATATTCAGTCTGTTTTTAAACCCTTTTTATCCTTTTTTTTGCTTTTCTTTGTGAGGCATTGGAAAACTCTCCTGGTCTTTGAGTCTGTGCTTGAAATTCACTACTTGACTGAGGGACCTTACAGATAATTGTATGTATGGGGTAGTCATTCAAAAATAATGTTAACCTCTATTATTGCACAGAGGGACTCCATGCAACTTATTATGTGACTTGTCCAGCAAATGTTTACTCCTGACATTTGCCATAATAAAGGGGTAGAATACTTTTTGACTTAAGACATTTCAGCTTTTTATTTTTATTAATTTGTAAACATTTCTGAAAACAAAATTCCACTTTGCCATTATGGGGTATTATGTGTAGATCATCGACACAAAATCTAAATTTGATAAATTTTATATTTAGGCTGTCACACATCAAATTGTGGAAAAAGTTAAGGGGTGTGAATACTTTCTGAAGGTAATGTATGTATCAACGGTCGTAGAAATTGTTAAAATGTTTTACATTTTTTTAGTTAAACATCTCTGGGATAGACGGGATGCAAATGTCTCACCTGGCCAATTGCCAGGAAAAATGTAGAGTGCCAAATTAAAACAAATGCTATAAAATTCCAACTTTCATTAAATCACACATGTACGATACCAAATTAAAGCTACACTCGTTGTGAATCCAGCCAACATGTCAGATTTCAAAAAGGCTTTTCGGCGAAAGCATAAGAAGCTATTATCTGATGATAGCACAACAGTAAACAAAGAGACAATAAGCATATTTCAACCCTGCAGGCACCACACAAAACGCAGAAATAAAATATAAATCAGGCCTTACCTTTAACGAGCTTATTTTGTTGGCACTTTAATATGTCCCATAAACATCACAAATGGTCCTTTTGTTCGATTCATTCTTTCGATATATATCCAAAATGTCCATTTATTTGTTGCGTTTGATCCACAAAAAAACAGCTTCCAATTTGCGCAACGTCACTACAAAATATCTCAAAAGTTACCTGTAAACTTTGCCAAAACATTTCAAACTACTTTTGTAATACAACTTTAGGTCATTTTAAACGTTAATAATCGATCAAATTGAAGACGGGTCTATCTGTTTTCAATACAGGAGGATCACAAACTAACGCTTCTTTTCAAGTCTTGCGCAACTCTCAAACAGTACACATAACATTACCCTGTTCCAAAATGGCCGTACTTCTTCATTGCACAAAGGAATAACCTCAACCAAATTCCAAAGACTGAAGACATCCAGTGGAAGCAGTAGGAACTGCAAACAAGTGCCTAAGAAATATCGTTTCTCAATGAGAACTCATTGAACAGACAGTGACCTCAAAAAAATAATTCTGAAAGGTTAGTCCTCAGGGTTTTGCCTGCTACATAATTTCTGTTATACTCACAGACATGATTCAAACAGTTTTAGAAACTTCAGAGTGTTTTCTATCCAAATCCCCCAATAATATGCATATCTTATATTCTTGGCATGAGTAGCAAGAAGTTGAAATTGGGCACGCTATTTATCCAAAAGTTAAAATGCTGCCCCCTATCCCAAAGAGGTATAATAAGTGCAATAGTTTGACGATGGATGAAGATACTCTAAACCTTTCGAATTTTTATAATCCATCAGATATTGACTGAATTACATGGCATAAAATGTTTTACTGGCACGGACAAATAATGAATGGATTTTGGTGGGAATTCAGGTATTTATTGTAAAATAAAAAATTTAAAAATCTTAGAATGCACTCATATACACATTTTCTTTTTGTATAATTAAAAAAAATATGTTGAGTTAAAATAAATAAATAATTATATGTACCTAATTTGCATGAATACACTGTGTATTCCACGTGACTTTTTCCACATTTTATTATGTTATAACCTTATTCTAAAATGTATAGAAAATATATTTTTACCTCATGAATCTACACATAATACCCCATAATGACGAAGTAAAAACAGGTTTTAGACATTTTTGCAAATTTATAAAACATTTTAAACTGATATCATGTTTACATAAGTATTCAGACCCATAAAGACTCAGTACTTTGTTGAAGCACATATGGCAGTGATACAGCCTCGTGTCTTCTTGGGTATGTCGCAACAAGCGTGGCACAACTGTATTCGGGGAGTTTCTCTCATTGCTCTCTGCAGATCCTCTCAAGCTCTGTTAGGTTGGATGGGGAGCGTTGCTGCACAGCTGATTTCAGGTCTCTTCAGAGATGTTCGATAGGGCTCAACTTCAGGCTCTGGCTGGGTCAGTCAAGGACAATCAGAGACTTCCAACAGGGTTGTTGTCCTGAAGGGGAACCTTTACTCCAGTCTGAGGTCCTGCAGGTTCTGGAGCAGGTTTTAATTGAGGATCTCTCTGTACTTTGCTCCGTTTATCTTTGCCTCGATCCTGACTAGTCTCCTAGTCCCTGCCACTGAAAAACATCCCCACAGCATGATGCTGCCACCACCATACTTCACCGTCTTGATGGTGCCAGGTTTCCTCCAGACGTGACGCTTGGCATTCACGCCAAAGAGTTCAATCTTGGTTTCATTAGACCAGAGAATCTTGTTTCTCATGGTTTGAGAGTCTTTAGGTGCTTTTTGGCAAACTCCAAGAGGGCTGTCATGTGCCTTTTTACTGATTAGTGGCTTCCGTCTGGCCACTCTACCATAAAGGCCTGATTGGTGGAGTGCTGCAGAGATGGTTGTCCTTCTGGAAGGTTCTCCCATCTCCACAGTGGAACTCTAGAGCTCTGTCAGAATGATGATCAGGTTCTTGGTCACCTCCCTGACCAACTCTGGGAAGATAATTGGTGCTTCCAAACTTCTTCCATTTAAGAATGATGGAGGCCAATGTGTTCTTGGGGACCTTCAATGTTGCAGAAATGTTTTGGTACCATTCCCCAGATCTGTGCCCCAATACAATCCTGTCTCGGAGCTCTACGGACAATTCCTTCGACCTTGTGGCTTAGTTTTTGCTCTGACATGCACTGTCAACTGTGGGACCTTTATATAGACAGGTGTGTGCCTTTCCAAATCATGTCCAATCAATTGAATTTACCACAGGTTGATTCCAATCAAGTTGTAGAAACATCTCAAGGAGGATCAATGGAAACAGGATGCATCTGAGCTCAATTTGGAGTCTCATAGTAAAGGGTCTGAATACTTATGTAAATAAGGTATTTTCTTTTTAAAAAATAAAGTTTTAATTTTGTCATTATGGGGTATTATGTGTAGATTGCTGAGGATTTTTTTAAATCTATTTTTGAATAAGGCTGTAACGTAACAAAATGTGAAAAAAGTGAAGGGGTCTGAATACTTTCCGAAGGCACTGTATATGAATAAATAAAAGGTGTAGAACAGGGCTGCAACCACCAAAGACCTGCTCTGTCTACCCTACCTGCTCTGTCAACCCTACCTGCATTCTCCTCCGCTGTCTAGACTGCCTCATTAATTACTGTTGTTGTCACCTTCTCTTGCATAATTCAACAAGTGTGTCAATAGCAGGATACACTCGGATTAAAATGATTGCAATCAATCCAGCGAGACTTAAGTGACAAGTGCATTTTGCATCCCTCAACCACAGGAAATAGATGACTGAAAAAGACAGATCCTCAGGTGGGCGGTGTTGCTTATGTATGACAGCAATCCATGCTTTGGCCCATTCAGTTTCCCTGGCACTGTTTCCAAATGTTAATGTTTTAGCATTTGTGGCACAAATCCCATTTAAGGAATGGGACTGATATTATAATTTTTCACACATGTCCAAATCATTCAAAAGTATTCAACATTTATTGTGAAGCTCAACAATGTCACTTAAAGATGATTTGAAAATTATCCGTGAAAAATGCTAAGATCGGTTCAATTACTTGAATTAGCATTTGGAAACAGAGCTAGCCACTGCCAGGCAAACTAAACCAAAGCATGGATTGCTGTCATACTTCGCCCATATACTGCTTACAGGGTAAGGAAACCAATGTGTCATTTTGCAAATTGGGTGAACTATTTTTTTAATTATATTGTAACGACCCTGTTTTTTTAAGCACGGGAAATCGACTCTGCCTTTTGCAGCACAGTCGATAGCGCGCCGGACCTCGGGGTCGAGGGTTCGGGACCTGCTCCCTGCTGTTTCATTACAATATCTTTGTATCTTGGCCTCCTTGGATTTTGGATTTTCCTTTTCATGGTTTAAGTGTGAGTACCTTTTAAACTGTACATCTAGACACATCCCCCTTTCGCTGAGAGCTGGGCAGGTTAGAATGGCAACCGTCAGTAAATATCCTGTAACCCAGCTGAGAACTGTGTGTCTGAGGAGTATGTGAGCAGTTAGTGATCTCTGTGTTGAGTTGTTCTTGTTTACGTGGAGGCTTGTTTACGTGCTGCTGTGCATTTTGTTGCAAACCTTACTTTGCTACCTGACAACTTTACGGTTTTTACTTTTTAATTACCGTTTATATTTTTCGTTTTTCCCTCACTCAACTTTTATATTATTCAACCTTTTCACTCCGGACCCTTTATCTGGACATGGTTCGTCAAGATCTCCAACAGCCGAAGCTAAGTAGTAACATTAACATGATGCCTTCTAATTGCAGTCGTTGTACTCATAATATACAGGAGAACGATCGCCTTACGGTGAGGATAGCTGTGCTGCAAGCCCAGCTTCAGACGCAATCGTTAGGCAAGGGTAATTTCAGTGTAGGAAAGGATGAAATGGCATCTGTGCCACCAGTAAGTACAGATAGTAGTATAAATCCCCTCGCACGGTCCCCGCAGCCGGACAACTTTCTCATGGCTTCTGGAGGGAAATGCTGTAGGAATGCTCAACTGGTGTCGCTCATTCAGCTGACAGAAACTTTCAACCGGTTCGCCCCATTAAGCAGCGAGTGGGGAGTGATGAGCTCTACAGCAGTCTCACAACTCAATCGCTGGTTGAAAACTGTTTTCTGCCCCTCCCAAAAGATAGAATTTGTAGATAATTGGCCCTCTTTCTGGGACTCACCAACAAATAGGACCAAGCCTGGCCTGTTGAGGAGTGACGGACTCCATCCTAGCTGGAGGGTTGCTCTCATCTTATCTACGAACATAGACAGGGCTCTAACTCCCTTAGCTCCACAATGAAATAGGGTGCAGTCCAGGCAGCAGGCTGTAGTCCAGGCAGCAGGCTGTTAGCCAGCCTGCCAGCTTAGTGGAGTCTGCCACTAGCACAGTCAGTGTAGTCAGCTCAGCTATCCCCATTGAGACCGTGTCTGTGCCTCGACCTAGGTGGGGCAAAACTAAACATGGCGGTGTTCGCCTTCGCAATCTCACTAGAATAATTCCTGCCATTATTGAAAGAGATTGTGATACCTCACATCTCAAAATAGGGCTTCTTAATGTTAGATCCCTCACTTCCAAGGCAGTTATAGTCAATGAACTAATCACTGATCATAATCTTGATGTGATTGGCCTGACTGAAACATGGCTTAAGCCTGATGAATTTACTGTGATAAATGAGGCCTCACCTCCTGGTTACACTAGTGACCATATCCCCCACACATCCCTCAAAGGCGGAGGTGTTGCTAACATTTACGATAGCAAATTTCAATTTACAAAAAATCCCCAGATGTTTTTGTCTTTTGAGCTTCTAGTCATGAAATCTATGCAGCCTACTCAATCACTTTTTTGGGGGGGCCATATACAGCGTTCCTTACTGAGTTCCCTGAATTCCTATCGGACCCTGTAGTCATAACAAATTTTTGGTGACTTTAATATTCACATGGAAAAGTCCACAGACCCACTTCAAAAGTATTTCGGAGCCATCATCGACTCAGTGGGTTTTGTCCAACATGTCTCCGGACCTACTCACTGTCACAGTCATACTCTGGATGTAATTTTGTCCCATGGAATACATTTTGTGGATCTTAATATTTTTCCTCATAATCCTGGACTATCGGACCACCATTTTATTACGTTTGCAATCTCAACAAATAATCTGCTCAGACCCCAACCAAGGAGCATCAAAATTCATGCTATAAATTCTCAGACAACCCAAAGATTCCTTGATGTCCTTCCAGACTCCCTCTGCCTACTCAAGGACGTCAGAGGACAAAAATCAGTTAAACCACCTAACTGAGGAACTCAATTTAACCTTACGCAATACCCTAGATGCAGTTGCACCCCTAAAAACTAAAAACATTTGTCATAAGTAACTAGCTCCCTGGTATACAGAAAATACCCGAGCTCTGAAGCAAGCTTCCAGAAAATTGGAACGGAAATGGCGCCACACCAAACTGGAAGTCTTCTGACGAGCTTGGAAAGACAGTACCATGCAGTATCGAAGAGCCCTCACTGCTGCTCGATCATCCTGTTTTTCCAACTTAATTGAGGAAAATAAGAACAATCCAACATTTATTTTTGATACTGTTGCAAAGCTAACTAAAAAGCAGCATTCCCCAAGAGAGGATGGCTTTCACTTCAGCAGTAATAAATTCCTAAACTTCTTTGAGGAAAAGATCATGATAACTAGAAAGCAAATTACAGACTACTCTTTAAATCTGCATATTTTTCCAAAGCTCAGTTATCCTGAGTCTTCACAACTCTGCCAGGACCTAGAATCAAGGGAGTCACACAAGTGTTTTAGTACTATATCTCTTGACACAATGATGAAAATAATCATGGCCTCTAAACCTTCAAGCTGCATACTGGACCCTATTCCAACTAAACTACTGAAAGAGCTGCTTCCTGTGCTTGGCCCTACTATATTGAACATAATAAACGGCTCTCTATCCACCGGATGTGTACCAAGCTCACTAAAAGTGGCAGTAATAAAGCCTCTCTTGAAAAAGCCAAACCTTGACCCAGAAAATATAGAAAAACTATTGCCCTATATCGAATCTCCCATTACTCTCAAAGATTTTAGGAAAAGCTTTTGCGCAGCAACTCACTGCCTACCTGAAGACAAACAATGTATATGAAATGCTTCAGTCTGGTTTTAGACCCATCATAGCACTGAGACTGCACTTGTGAAGGTGGTAAATTACCTTTTAATGGCGTCAGACCGAATCGACTTTCCTGCAGTTCCTACCGCTTCCACTGGATGTCACCAGTTTGTAGAAATTGGTTGAGGTTTTTCCTTTGTGTAATGAAGAAGTACCATAGCTCAGAACGAGAGTCACTTCATGTGTACCTTTTGATAGAGGCGCGTAACCAGAAAAGTAGCATCAGTTTGTTTTGCTCCTGTATTGAACACAGATCATCCCGTCTTCAATTTGATTGATTATATACATTTAGAAATACCTAAAGTTGTATTACAAAAGTAGTTTGAAATATTTTGGCAAAGTTTACAGGTAACTTTTGAGATATTTTGTAGCGACGTTGCATAAGTTGGAAGCTGTGTTTTTCTGGATCAAACGCACCAACTAAATGGACATTTTGGTATCTTCAGTAGGTCATATGATTGAGTGTAGTCTGGCACCAGGAGTGTAAAGGTGAACGGAAAGGCTCTGGAGCAACGAACCGCCCATGCGGTCTCTGCCTGGCCGGTTCCCCTCTCTCCACTGGGATTCTCTGCCTCTAACCCTATTACAGGGGCTGAGTCATTGGTTTACTGGTGCTCTTCCATGCCGTCCCTAGGAGGGTTGCATCACTTGAGTGGGTGGAGTCACTGATGTGGTCTTCCTGTCTGGGTTGGGTTGTGCCATGGAGGAGATATTTGTGGGCTATACTCGGCCTTGTCTCAGGATGGTAAGTTGGTGGTTGAAGATATCCCTCTAGTGGTGTGGGGGCTTTGCTTTGGCAAAGTGGGTGGGGTTATATCCTGCCTGTTTGGCCCTGTCTGGGGGTATCATCGGATAGGGCCACAGTGTCTCCTGACCCCTCCTGTCTCAGCTTCCAGTATTTATGCTGCAGTAGTTTATGTGTCAGGGGGCTAGGGTCAGTCTGTTATATCTGGAGTATTTCTCCAGTGTCCTGTGTGAATGTAAGTATGCTCTCTATTTTTTTTTCTCTCTCTCTGGGGACCTGAGCCCTAGGACCATGCCTCAGGACTACCTGGCATGATGACTCCTTGCTGTCCCCAGTCCACCTGGCCGTGCTGCTGCTCCAGTTTCAACTGTTCTGCCTGCGGCTATGGAACCCTCACCTGTTCACCGGACGTGCTACCTGTCCCAGACCTGCTTTTTCAACTCTCTAGATACAGCAGGAGCGGTAGAGATATTCTCAATGATCGGCTATGAAAAGCCAATTGACATTTACTCCTGAGGTGCTGACCTGTTGCACCCTCGACAACTACTGTGATTATTATTATTTGACCATGCTGGTCATTTATGAACATTTGAACATCTTGGCCATGTTCTGTTATAATCTCCACCCGGCACAGCCAGAAGAGTACTGGCCACCCCACATAGCCTGGTTCCTCTCAAGGTTTCTTCCTAGGTTTTGGCCTTTTTAGGGAGTTTTTCCTAGCCACCGTGCTTCTACACCTGCATTGCTTGCTGTTTGGGGTTTTAGGCTGGGTTTCTGTACAGCACTTTGAGATATCAGCTGATGTACGATGGGCTATATAAATCAATTTGATTTGGAGGTCTGTCCAGGCCAGTATCAACAGCAGAAGGCTACCTACAGCCCTGACCCCTGTATGAGAACAGTTCCTGTCATCACACCCTGATTGCTTTGCTATCCCTCCTGAAATTCTGGGTCTGCATGTCTATACACTCTTACATATGCAGGTCTATATTTCAAATTCAGGGTAATGGTCCTAGGGTTGTCCCGACTAAAGAAAATCTTGGTTGACCGAGTCGTCCTGTTCTTGTTTAAAATAATTTTTCCATATATAGACAGACACACCCTGTGTTTGAATAAAAACAATTACATAGGTACTGATGTTTTAAGCACACTGTTTGATTTAAATAATTAAGACAAACAAATGACTTAAGAGCCCGATGGTCACACCATGTTAACAAAAATGACAGCGACTGCCTGTCTGACTGGCGCACGTTGTCTTGCTCTCCTCCCTACTGCAGCGAATAGGCATCACAGCACAACAAGTGTTTATTGCGCTGTCCGTGCTGAAGCTGCAACATAATTACAGCCATTTCGTTTCTTGTTTCTGACTGAAAAGTTCTGTTACCGAAATTCTTAATTTGTTTAGGAAAAACATCTCATATTCCTTCAACCCTTGCTCTCTTTATGTGAAACATGTAAGCATCGCATGCATGTCACCAATAGGCTATAGGCCAGGCCCTATCTCAATCACATCAATAAATTGGTTATAACAAACTCCTAACACACTAACACGTGACAGCAAAATGGATGCGGAGGACGTGAAAAAGAAACTCGAAACGGGTGAATGTTTACATATTGCTCAGGAGGGAAAGGGGAAGTCAGATCTGTGAAAGACATTTGACTTAGTTGTGGAAACTACTGGAGATCCAGAAAAAGGTGGGTATTGGTGCAAGCGTTCCGTGAGTATTATGTGTGCCAAACGGTTAGATCACAATATTATAATTGTCTGACCATATGGAACAGTGGAAACACTTAATAAGTGTACCAGATACAGTGGGGAGAACAAGTATTTGATACACTGCTGATTTTGCAGGTTTTCCTACTTACAAAGCATGTAGAGGTCTGAAAATTAATTTTTATCATAGGTACACTTCAACTGTGAGAGACGGAATCTAAAACAAAAATCCAGAAAATCACATTGTATGATTTTTAAGTAATTAATTTGCATTTTATTGCACGACACAAGTATTTGATCACCTACCAACCAGTAAGAATTCCGGCTCTCACAGACGTGTTAGTTTTTCTTTAAGAAGCCCTCCTGTTCGCCACTCGTTACCTGTATGAAAGACACCTGTCCACACACTCAATCACACAGACTCCAACCTCTCCGCAACAGCCAAGACCAGAGAGCTGTGTAAGGACATCAGGGATAAAATTGTAGACCTGCACAAGGCTGGGATGGGCTACAGGACAATAGGCAAGCAGCTTGGTGAGAAGGCAACAACTGTTGGCGCAATTATTAGAAAATGGAAGAAGTTCAAGATGACGGTCAATCACCCTCGGTCTGGGGCTCCATACAAGATCTCACCTCGTGGGGCATCAATGATCATGAGGAAGGTGAGGAATCAGCCCAGAACTACACAGCAGGACCTGGTCAATGACCTGAAGACAGCTGGGACCAGTCTCAAAGAAAACCATTAGTAACACACTACGCCGTCATGGATTACAATCCTGCAGCACACGCAAGGTCCCCCTGCTCAAGGCAGCACATGTCCAGGCCTGTCTGAAGTTTGTCAATGCCCATCTGGATGATCCAGAGGAGGAATGGGAGAAGGTCATGTGGTCTGATGAGACAAAAATAGAGCTTTTTGGTCTAAACTCCACTCGCCGTGTTTGGAGGAAGAAGGTTGAGTACAACCAAGAACACCATCCAAACCGTGAAGCATGGAGGTGGAAACATCATTCTTTGGGGTTGCTTTTCTGCAAAGGGGACAGGACGACTGCACCGTATTGAGGGGAGGATGGATGGGGCCATGTATCGCGAGATCTTGGCCAACAACCTCCTTTCCTCAGTAAGAGCATTGAAGATGGGTCGTGGCTGGGACTTCCAGAAACACACAGCCAGGGCAACTAAGGAGTGGCTCCGTAAGAAGCATCTCAAGGTCCTGGAGTGGCCTAGCCAGTCTCCAGACCTGAACCCAGTAGAAAATCTTTGGAGGGAGCTGAAAGTCCGTATTGCCCAGCGACAGCCCCGAAATCTGAAGGATCTGGAGAAGGTCTGTATGGAGGAGTGGGCCAAAATCCCTGCTGCAGTGTGTGCAAACCTGGTCAAGAACTACAGGAAACGTATGATCTCTGTAATTGCAAACAAATGTTTCTGTACCAAATATTAAGTTCTGCTTTATCAAATACTTACTAAGTATTACATACTTAGGCTGGAGTCATTAAAACTCATTTTTTTCAACCACTCCACAAATTTCTTGTTAACAAACTATAGTTTTGGCAAGTCAGTTAGGACATCTACTTTGTGCATGACACAAGTCATTTTTCCAACAATTGTTTTCAGACAGATTATTTCACTTATAATTAATTCACTATATCACAATTTCAGTGGGTCAGAAGTTTACATACACTAAATTGACTGTGCCTTTAAACAGCTTGGAAAATTCCAGAAAATGTTGTGGATTTAGAAGCTTCTGATAGTTTAATTGATATCATTTGAGTCAATTGGAGGTATACCTGTGGATGTATTTCAAGGCCTACCTTCCACTCAGTGCCAGTCTGGTCCATCCTTGGGAGCAATTTCCAAACACCTGAATGTACCACGTTCATCTGTACAAACAATAGTATGCAAGTATAAACACCATTGAACCCCGCAGCCGTCATACCGCTCAAGAAGGAGACGCTTTCTGTCTTCTAGAGATGAATTTACTTTGGTGAGAAAAGTGCAAATCAATCCCAGAACAGCAGCAAAAGACCTTGTTAAGACACCTTTGTACCTGTTTCCTCCATTATCTATATCCACAGTAAAACGAGTTCTATATCGACATAACCTGAAAGGCCACTCAGCAAGGAAGAAGCCACTGCTCCAAAACTGCCATAAAATAAGCCAGACTACAGTTTGCAACTGCATATGGGGACAAAGATCTTACTTTTTGGAGAAAGGTCCTCTGGTCTGATGAAACAAAAATAGAACTGTTTGGCTATAATCACCATCATTATGTTTGGAGGAAAAAGGGGGAGGCTAGCAAGCCGAAGAAAACCATCCCAACCGCGAAGCACGGGGTGGCAGCATCATGTTGTAGGGGTGCTTTGCTGCAGGAGGGGCTGGTGCACTTCACAAAATAGATGGCATCATGAAAGAGGAAAATGTAGATATTGAAGCAACATTTCAAGTTATCATTCAGGAAGTTAAAGCTTGGGTCTTCCAAATGGACAATGACCCCAAGCATACTTCCAAATTTGTGTCAAAATAGCTTAAGGACAACAAAGTCAAGGTATTAGAGTGGCCATCACAAAGCCCTGACCTCAATCTTATAAAAAAAATGTATGGGCAGAACTGAAAAAGCATGTGCGAGCAAGGAGGCCTACAAACCGGACTCAGTTACACCAGCTCTGTCAGGAGGAATGGGCCAAAATGAACCCAACTTATTGTGGGAAGCTTGTGGAAGGCTACCTGAAACGTTTGAGCCAAGTTAAACCATTTAAAGGCAATGCTACCAAATACTAATTGAGTGTATGTAAACTTCTGAACCACTGGGAATGTGATGAAAGAAATGAAAGCTGAAATAAATCTCTCTACTATTATGTTTGACTAACTTCATATGTATAAACTGTATTCTAGTGTATTCTAGTCAATGCCACTCTGACATTGCTCATATATATATGAGCAATGTACAGTTGAAGTCGGAAGTTTACATACAACTTAGCCAAATACATTTAAACTCAGTTTTTCACAATACCTGACATTTAATCTTAGTAAAAATTCCCTGTCTTAGGTCAGTTAGGATCACCACTTTAGTTTAAGAATGTGAAATGTCAGCATAATAGTAGAGAGAATTATTCATTTCAGCTTTTATTTCTTTCATCACATTCCCAGTGGGTCAGAAGTTTACATACACTCTAGGAGACAGAACGCGTCTCCTTCCTGAGCGGTATGACAGCTGTGTGGTCCCATGGTATTTATAGTTGCGTACTATTGTTTGTACAGATGAAATGAACGTGGTACCTTCAGGCGTTTGGAAATTGCTCCCAAGGATGAACCAGACTTGTGGAGGTCTACAATTTTTTTTCTGAGGTCTTGGCTGATTTCTTTTGATTTTCCCATGATGTCAAGCAAAAAGGCACTGAGTTTGAAGTTAGGCCTTGAAATACATCCACAGGTGCACCTCCAATTGACTCAAATTATGTCAATTAGCCTATCAGAAGCTTCTAAAGCCATGACTATCAGAAGCTTCTAAAGCCATGACATAATTTTTCTGGAATTTTCCAAGCTGTTTAAAGTCACAGTCAACTATGTGTTTGTAAACTACTGACCCACTGGAATTGTGATACAGTGAATTATATGTGAATTAAATCTGTCTAAACAATTGTTGGAAAAATGAGTTGTGTCATGACAAATTAGATGTCCTAACCGACTTGCCAAAACTATAGTTTGTCAACAAGAAATGTGTGGAGTGTTAATGATTCCAACCTAAGTGTATGTAAACTTCCAACTTCAACTGTGTGTGTGTGTGTGTGTGTGTGTGTGTGTGTATAAGGGGTCTTTATTTTTACTATTTTATACATTGTAGAATAATAGTGAAGACATTAAAACTATGAAATAACACAGAATCATGTAGTAACCAAAAAGTATTTATAAAATATATTTAGATTTTTCTTCAAAGTAGCCACACTTTGCGACAAGGCAAAGTGTGGCTACTTTGAAGAATATCAAATTATTTTGATTCGTTTAACACTTTTTGGTAACTACATGATTCTGACTGTCTAATTAGTTAACCCTTTAAATGTTCCCACAGAGGTCATAAAGTGGAGTGGTCCTGAGAGTCCTTAGGTGCCTTTCGGCAAACTCCAAGCGGGCGGTCGTGCCTTTTACTGAGGAGTTTGGCCAGGCAGCCAGCTATAGGAAGTGTATTGGTGGTACCAAACTTCTTCCATTTAAGAATGATGGAGGCCACTGTGTTCTTGGGGACCTTCAATGCTGCAGACATTTTTTGGTACCCTTCCTCAGATCTGTGCCTCAACACAATCTTGTCTGTGAGCTCTACGGGCAATTCCTTCAACCTCATGGCTTGGTTTGTACTCTGACATGCACTGTCAACTGTGGGACCTTATATAGACAGGTGTGTGCCTTTCCAAATCATGTCCAATCAATTTAATTTACCACAGGTGGACTCCAATCAAGTTGTAAAAACATCTCAAGGATGATCAATGGAAACAGGATGCACCTGAGCTCAATTTCGAGTCTCATAGCAAAGTGTCTGAATACTTTTGTTGAAATAACTTATTTACATAAAATGTTTCTGCGAAAATGTCTAAAAACCTGTTTTCACTTTGTCATCATGAGGTATTGTGTGTAGATTGAGGAGGAAAACATTTAATTTAATCAATTTTAGAATAAGGCTGTAGACAAAATTAGAACTGATTTAGCATGTATTAATTTTGTCTGCTTTCCAACACTTTCCAATTCACTTTTCAGCAGGACAATACACAAGGCCAAATCTACACTAGAGTTGCTTACCAAGACAATATTGAATGTTCCTGAGTGGCCTACTTACAGTTTTGATTTAAATGTGCTTGAAAATATATGTCAAGACTTGGCTGTCTAGCAATGATCAACAACCAACTTGACAGAGCTTGAACAATGTTTTAAAGAATAATGGGCAAATATTGCACAATCCAGGTATGCAAAGCTCTTAGAGACTTACCCCAAAAAACTCACAGCTGTAATAGTTGCCAAAGGTGTTTATAACATGTTTTGACGGGGGAACTATCCATTTCATCTATGCTCCAAACAATAAAAGGTGAAAGTCATACGAAAGTGCTGTACAAAAAAAAGGAGCATACGTTTCAGCTTCTATACCTTCATCTGTGCTTTCGAATTATTTACAAGCATTTCGCTACACCCACAATAACATCTGCTAAACATGTGTATGTGACCAATAAAACGTGATTTGATGTCTAGATGCCCATTTTTAATGAGGACTCTGGATTGACTTACAAAACCCACAACTTCAAATGAGACCCAGGTTTTCCTATTGCTATGTCATTTTCCCCTTGTGGCAAATGTTTTCCACCTGATCAGTTCATTTTATACTCAACAACCTTCCTGTTTACTACCAGTCTATCTAGTCATAAAAACACCTGCAGCAGTGTCAGTGATCATAAATATTCCACTGGGTTTGGAACTTCAGCCTGAAGCATGTGTAGTGTACAGCTGGCTCTCATTTGAATCTGGGAGGTAAATCAACATTAAAGTCATGGCCAGGACACGTCTGCACCTGCACAGCTGGGAGCTACAGGTTATGACATCACAAAGAGCAGCAGTACAGTTAGGCAACTTTAACACAGCCAATCTCAGCCCAAATTTGGGGTTAATGATCAATTTAATATTTTGCGGCACATTGGGCCTAACATAAAATGGTAAGTATTTTGCATGTGTCCTGGTCCTGCACATTGCTATTGAGGTTAGTAAGGGCTCACTTTATCAAGCAGCGCTGTATAATGTGAGCAGAGGGGGAGACCAATTCATTTTCAACCCCTGAACTTCCTCATCTGTTCCATTTCAGTCTCAGCTGTGTGTCATGTATACTAAAGCCTTCTCACACACATTCATCATTGAGCACAAAGTTCTCTTTCTAACTGGGAAGCTTTGTAGATGAAGCCAAAGCAATTGTCCTTGCATAATGTTCCTCCCCATGGGTTCTGGATTAATTGATTAGGATGTTTCAGGTGTGAAGCTGCAACTTGACTTAACCATGCTTTTATCGGTTTATCCTCTAGTCTAAAACGATTTACTTCTTACTACGCTTTTGACCCAGGAAGTAATTTTTTACAGTAAGCCTATTCCAACAAGTCTTCAAATGTGAATATGTGGTGTGTGTGCTTCCATACAACTGTTCAAAACAAGTTAACCACCTGTGGATAATTCCAACAGTTGTTGTTACTGTATATTGTCTTCTGATTTACAGTAGTAAGAATATGGTGGATAGAGATCCCCCTACTGGTCAACCACAACCACATCAGGGCACAACCTCAAAGTGGAATTAGCTCAACCTTCCAAAACTCTGCTATTTTGGCAAAAGGGCCCAGTAGGAAGGTATGCCTGCTTGAGGTAAAATGTAGAAACAGGTGGCTCTTATTTTCTTGTCGATTTCCGTTCCCTTGTGGAAGTTAATTTGTATATCATTAAAACAATAATTGCTTCACAGTCATAAAGTTACACCACAAACAAATAATTTGTGGTGGTGATTACAATTTACAAGAAAAACATGTTCACTCCACTTTATGACCTCTGTGGGAACATTTAAAGGGATAACTAATTAGAGAGTCAGAGGGTAAGATAAGTGAAGGAGATGCTTATTTGGATATAGTCTTGTCATATCGTACAGTTCCGGAATACAATGAAATTAGGAAGAAATCAGATCTCACCTAAATGAGCTGGACTATAGAATATCAGCATCATCTCAATGCAATAACTGTCTACTATGTATCAAGTCCCCACTCTCCGGAGCCCACCTACGGGGAGAGAATTTAGGAATCTTGTAAGAAGACTTGACCATTTTGGCAAATACACACACACTTCATCTAAAATCCTTTCACTAAGATTCACCTTGGTGACGAGCTGTACTTGTGCTGGTTATGTTGAAATCTACAAAAAAATTACAAAGGTTACACTGTCACATATATAAAAACGTTTTAGCAGCCTGAATGTGCCATCAATCAATATGTTATTTTGGTTATTCAGTCGATTCATAAGAGTGCAAATGGCACTCGTTCTAAAATGTTAGGACTAAATTCAACACACGGCTGCCTGGGCATGACTTTCTGGACCATTGACAGGCTCATTGACTGGTCTGAGCACATAGCCTACTCCTGTCAGCGCAGCCTCCCGGTCCCGGCAGCATTCAGGGAAAACAACTTCATTTACCCATAATAAAAAAAACTAATTGATGAAAACCATAAAAACATTGCATGATTATTCTATTTCTACACATAGACTGATTTCAAGGTGCAATCTGAAATATGTAGGCTACTGCTGATCATTGGTTTTAATTCATATTGATTGAATAATTAATTGTATAAATTAATCATAAGCTTGAAATTAAGCTTACTTCATCATTTGTAAACAAATACTGTATTGCTTCAAAATATGCTTAAATATTAAATGTTGACAATCACTTGACATGTATATAATCTACTGACTTTACTGCACAAAATCCATATTCATATCAAATCAAGGCAAGCGCCCAACCTGCATATCTTGAACGGAGTTCCTGCGCCATCTGCTGGATTTTCAATTTCACTTCAGATAATGACGTCCGGGAATGTGTAATTCTACATGGAGAGAGATTGAAGTCACAGAGGTCGTTATTAATGTTGGTGAATTCGATCAAAGTAACGTTGACTATCTGTCTAGAAACATTGTTACTTTATGCTGCAGTAGACCTACTCTTTAGAGTAGTGTAACTTCACTTTAATTATTAAAACACTGTTCTCAGTCAGTGGCTTGGCACTGAATCAGCTGATGAGAACCTACTAGCTGAAGAGAGTGCTAGCATTTGACGTATCATTATCAATCACACATGTGTTGTTCGAATCGCTTTTATGACTCTTTTTCTTGCAATGATTTACCATATAAATTGTTGCATTGTGCACCGACCCATACGCTCCTTCAAACCAAAAAGTGGGCCCAGTTCAGGCCCAGTAACGTTACCCCTCCAGAGTGGCGCAGCGGTCTAAGCCACTGCATCTCAGTGCCTAACCGGCCGTGTTTGGGAGTCCCATAGGGGCGCGCACAATTGGCCCAGTGTCGCCCGGGGTAGGCCGTCATTGTAAAATAAGAATTTCTTCTTAACTGACTTGCCAAGTAAAATAAATAAAAAACGTTACATCAAAGACAGTACAATTTGATGATTGGCTAAAACTGCTTCTCCAATCGAAATCCCCGATCACACTTGTGGGCGATGTCATGGTGACGTTGGCAAGCTAAACTCATGCTTAGAAGCAATTCACCCAGTCTAACACGGAACCCAAACCGGCTGCACATGTGCGCCATCGTGCATAAATGTATTTTGTCCCCCTACACCAAACGCATCACGACACGCAGGTTAAAATATCAAAACAAACTGAACCAATTACATTAATTTGGGGACAGGTTGAAAAGCATGAAACATGTATGGCAATTTAGCTAGTTAGCTTGCACATGCTAGCTAATTTGTCCTATTTAGCTAGCTTGCTGTTGCTAGCTAATTTGTCCTGGGATATAAACATTGAGTTGTTCTTTTACCTGAAATGCACAAGGTTCTCTTCTCCAACAATTAATCCACACATAAAACGGCCAATCGAATCGTTTCTAGTCATCTCTCCTCCTTCCAGGCTTTTTCATCTTTGAATTTATATGGTGATTGGCATCTACACTTTCATGGTATTACCACCACAACCGGCAAAAATGTCATCTTTCAAAGATGGCACATGGGTACCTGCTTCTATAAACCAATGAGGAGATGGGAGAGGCAGGACTTGCAGCAAGATCTGCGTCACAAATAGAAGCGACTTCTATTTTAGCCTTGGAATCGCAGACACTAGTTGGCACGCGCGAGCAGGGTGGGTGAAATAACATGGATTTCTACATTTATTTTGCAATGCTCGCACACGAGACGTGTCTGGTCTGGTCAGCATGTGCTCAACGGCACTACTTCCATATAAAGTTGTTTTTGACAAAAATGTAAACGTGTTAGTTTGTCACTTTCACGAAGTTGGAATAATAAGTTCAACTACTTAAGACATCGTCTCGAATCTAGGTTGTGCCGTTAGATTTCGAGAAAATTAACCACTAAGGAATCATTTTTCACTTCTCTCATTGACTTCTCAAACCCCCACTTGTCTGTTTCGCAAGCGTTCCCGGAAGGCTTGCGTTGTTGCTCCTCTGGGTATAGAAACACTGCTAATACATTTTTCGAACACGTAAACTTGACAGCTTTTCTTTGTACGCATTCTGAACAAAGCGGCCAAATTCCTCGAGACCCGCAAAAAGCAAACTTTTGGCACAGGCAAGGTTACAACAAGTAATTTGTTGTCTTTGATAGTGTCTCCCTAGCTAACATCCTTAACAAAATTGACAATCACTTAATAGGCCAAACATTTCAACTCCCCCTCAGAACCAAATCCACTAGCTGGTTTTGGGGTTTATATGTCGTTTGGTTCTGGGTTTCCCAGATTATTATCATTATGCGACTGCTAGCTAGCAAATGTTGCTACCAATTCATGTGAAAATACATACTTTAAACTCATATTTTTATTCCCAAGACTAAGTGTCAGATGTGTGAACTCTGAGAATAGCCGGTTGTTGGAAATCGTTTGGTGTCCTAACTTGTTGACCTAGCTATGCAGCCATCACATCATCATCAGTTGGCGGGAGACAGTTGTTTGTCAACACAAACTTTGGTAGGTGATAGATTAGACTAGGCTACCTCGGTTCAGTGTCAGTAAACAACATCTTTAGTATAGGTGCTAAGATGGCAAGCTATCAGGTGCCTCTAAACACCAACAATCCTGATATTACTTGGGATTCGAAATCTGTTTTGTTTGTTTTGTTTTGTACCACACAGGTGAGACCCATTGAGCCTGACAGTCTGGACCAGACTCTGCCCTTCTTGGACAAACCTATCCAAAGATGGGTGATATGTTGTTTAAAGGTAGGCCTATAAAACTAGCTATGTTAACTTGAAAGCCTAACATTTCTAATGTATTGCTTATAAAGCTAATGCATAACCTATCCATATCAATACATTTCATACCAGTCAGTAAACATGGTAATTGTATCAATGATTGTCAATAACAGTTTTCCACTCTGGTTATGGATGTCACTGCAACCTTAAAGGTTCAAAATTATTTTACCACGGCCCTTGACTCTAAGCAATGTTGTACTGCTATCTTTATTGATTTGGCCAAAGCTTTTGATACGGTAGACCATTCCATGCGTGTGGGTCGGCTAAGGAGTATTGGTGTCTCTGAGGGGTCTTTGGCCTGGTTTGCTAACTACCTCTCTCAAAGAGTGCAATCTGTAAAGTCAGAACATATGCCTGTCACCAAGGGAGTACCCCAAGGCTCGATCCTAGGCCCCACCATCTTCTCAGTTTACATCAACAACATTGCTCAGGCAGTAGGTAGCTCTCTTGTCCACTTATATGCAGATGATACAGTCTTATACTCAGCTTTCCCCTCCCCAGATTTTGTGTTGAACACTACAACAAAGCTTTCTTAGTGTCCAGCAAGCTTTCTCTGCCCTTAACCATGTTCTGAACATCTCCAAAACAAAGGTCATGTGGTTTGAGAGGAAGAATGCCCCCCTCGGTCCCAGCTTTGATGCACCTGTCCTGACCTCGCCTTCTGGATGGTAGAGGGGTGAACAGGCAGTGGCTCAGGTGGCTGTTGTCCATGATCTTTTTTGGCCTTCCTGTGACATTGGGTGCTGTAGGTGTCCTGGAGGGCAGGTAGTTTACCCCTGGTGATGTGTTGTGCAGAACGCACCACCCTCTGGAGAGCCCTGCGGTTATAGGCGGTGCAGTTGCCGTACCAGGCGATGATGCAGCCTGACAGGATGTTCTCAATTGTGCATCTGTAAGAGTTTGTGAGGGTTTTAAGTGATCAGTCATATTTCTTCAGCCTCCTGAGGTTGAAGAGATGCTGTTGCGCCTTCTTCGCCACACTGTCTGTGTGGGTGGACCATTTCAGTCTGTCCGTGAAGTGTATGCCGAGGAACTTAAAACTTTTCACCTTCTGCAACTACTGTCCCGTCGATGTGGATAGGGATGTGCTCCATCTCTTGTTTCCTGAAGTCTACGATCATCTCCTTTGTTTTGTTGACGTTGAATGAGAGGTTGTTTTCCTGACACCACACCAAGTGCCCTCACCTCCTCTCTATAGACTGTTTCGTCATTGTTGGTAATCAAGCCTACAACTGTTGTGTTGTCTGCAAACTTGATGATTGAGTTGGAGGCGTGCATGGCCACACAGGGAGTACAGGAAGGAGCTGAGCACGCACCCTTGTGGGGCCCCAGTGTTGAGGATCAGCGAACTGGAGATGTTGTTTCCTTCCTTTACAAAACGGCGGGTGGCCTGTCAGGAAGTACAGGACCTAATTGCACAGGGCGGTGTTGAGACCCAGAGCCTCTAGCTTAATGATGAACTTGGAGGGTACTATGCTGTTGAATGCTGAGCTGTAGTCAATGAGCAGCAATCTTGCATAGGTATTCCTCTTGTCCAGGTGGGATAGGGCAGTGTGATGGCGATTGCATGGTCTGTGGACCTATTGGGGCGGTACACAAATTGAAGTGGGTCTAGGGTGACAGGTAAGGTGGTGCTGATATGATCCTTGACTAGTCTCTCAAAGCACTTCCTGATGACAGAAGTGAGTGCTATGAGGCAATAGTCATTTAGTTCAGTTACCTTTGCCTTCTTGGGTACAGGAACAATGGTGGGATGTGGGGACAGCAGTCTGGGATAGGGAGAGATTGAATATGTCCGTAAACATACCAGCCAGCTGGTCTGCGCATGCTCTGAGGACGCGGCTAGAGATACCATCTGTGCCGACAGCCTTTCGAGGGTTAACACGTTTAAATGTCTTACTCACGTCGGCCATGGAGAAGGAGAGCCCACAGTCCTTGGTAGCTGGCCGTGTCGGTGGCACTGTTCCTGTATGTTGTTACAATTACACCATGAATCGTTAATCATGAAACATATACACCCACCCTCCTTCTTCCCGGAGAGATGTTTATTTCTGTCGGGCACGACGCACAAAGAATCCCGGTGGCTGTACCGACTCTGGCAGCATATCCCAAGAGAGCCATGTTTCCGTGAAACAGAGTATGTTGCAATCCCTGATGTCTCTGGAAAGCAACTCTTGCTCAAATTTTGTCTATCTTGTTATCTAGAGACTGGACATTAGCGAGTAATATACTCGGAAGTGGTGGGTGGTGTGCGCGCCTCTGAAGTCTGACCAGAAAGCCGCTCCGTCTACCTGTTCTGCGGCGACGTTGTTTTGGGTCAGCCACTGGAATCAGTTCAGATGTGCTGGGTGGTTCGGACAAAGGATCCGCTTTGGGAAAGTCATATTCCTGGTGGTAGTGCTGGTAAGTTGATGTCGCTCTGATATCCAATAATCCTTCCCGGCTGTATGTAATAACACTGAAGATTTTCTGGGCTAACAATGTAAGAAATAATACATAACTAAATACTGTGAAGTTTCCTAAGGACAGAAAACAAGGTGGCCCTCTCTGTCGACTCCATTTGCATGGTGGTGGAAAAATTGTGTTTTGTAAAGGAAGTATGCATATTTTCCAATTTTATTTCCTGCATTCTCGCCATTAAAATGAATTGAGGAAATTGATGCCTTTGCAGCCTGGATGGAGAATGTTTTATGTACGAACCGGTCCACGGGGGATACGAGTGTATAGCCAGCAGCATTCAATGCCTTTGGACAGTAAGATGAAACAACTCAAAATCGCCATCTGATGGATGACCTTTGGGCTGTTAAAAGCCTATGGAGTCAATTTCCCTTAAGTGTGATTACCTTGGAACTAGAATGACCTTGTTTTGAGTCCGACAGTCAAGCTACATGCTAACCCTTCAATTTGCAGCATTGGCGTCTGAAGTGAGATAGTTATGCCATTAATTTATTTATTTAGCCAGCAATAGTCCACTCAGTAACATGTGCTACTGTTATCTAGGGAGTCCTGGAATCCATAAAATGAATAAATAAAACATACAACATTACATACAGTACCAGTCAAAAGTTTGGACGCCTACTAATTCCAGTGTTCTTCTTTATTTTTACTATTTTCTACATTGTAGAATAATAGTGAAGGCATCAAAATTATGAAATAACACATACGTTAAACAAATATACACTTTTTCTATTTGATATTTGAGATTCAACATATTTTTAATATTTGAGATTCTTCAAATTAGATGACAGCTTTGCACACTCTTGGCATTCTCTCAACCAGCCTCATGACGTAGGCACCAGGAATGCATTTCAATTAACATGTGTGCTTTGTCAAGTTAAATTGTGGAATTTCTTTCGTTCTTAATGCATTTGAGCCTATCAGTTGTGTTGTGACAAGGGTGGGGTGGTATACAGAAGATAGCCATATTTAGTAGAAGACCAAGTCCATATTGTGGCAAGAACAGCTCAAATAAGCAAAGAGAAATTACAGTCCATCATTATTTGAAGACATGAATGTCAGTCTATCTGGAAAGTTTCAAGAACTTTGGAAGTGTCTTCAAGTTCAGTCGCAAAAACCATCAAGCGATATGATGAAACTGGCCCTCATGAGGACCGCCACAGATAAGGAAGACCCAGAGTTACCTCTGCTGCAGAGGATAAGTTCATTAGAGTTACCAGCCTCAGAAATTGCAGCTCAAATAAATACTTCACAGAGTTCAAGTAACAGACATCTCAACATCAACTGTTCAGAGGAGACTGGGTGAATCAGGCCTTCATGGTCGAATTGCTGCCAAGAAACCACTACTAAATGACCCCAATAATAAGAAGAGACTTGCTTGGGCCAAGAAACACAAGTCATGGACATTAGACCGGTGGAAATCTGTCCTTTAGTCTGTGTCCAAATTTGAGATTTTTGGTTCCACCGCCATGTCTTTGTGAGACGCAGAGTAGGTGAACGGATGATCTCGGCATGTGTGGTTCCCACCGTGAAGCATGGAGGAGGAGGTGTGATGGTGTGGGGGTGCTTTGCTGGTGACACTGTCAGTAATTTATTTAGAATTCAATGCACACGTAAACAGCATGGCTTTCACAGCATTCTGCAGCGATACGCCATCCCACCTGGTTTGCGCTGAGAGAGACTATCATTTCTTTTTCCACAGGACAATGACCAAACTCACCTCCAGGATGTGTAAGGGCTATTTCACCAAGAAGGAGAGTGATGGATTGCTGCATCATATGACCTGGCCTGCACAGCCACCCAACCTCAACCCAATTTACATGGTTTGGGATTAATTGGACCACAGATTGAAATAAAAGCAGCCAACAAGTGCTCAGCATATGTGGGAGCTCCTTCAAGACTGTTGGAAAAGCTGGTTGAGCGAATGCCAAGAGTGTGCAAAGCTGTCATCATGGCGAAGGGTGGCTACTTTGAATTATCTAAAATAAAAAAATATATTTAGATTTTTTAACACTTTTTTATAGTAAAAATATAGAAAAACCCTCTTATTTATTTATTTAACCTTTATTTAACTAGCCAAGTCAGTTAAGAACAAATTCTTATTTACAATGACGGCCTACTAATGACGGCCTACTATATACATATATATATATATATAAAGTTGAAGTCGGAAGTTTACATACACTTAGGGTGGAGTCATTAAAACTCGTTTTTCACCCACTCCACAAATTTCGTGTTAACAAATTATAGTTTGGCAAGTTGGTTAGGACATCTACTTTGTGCATGTAATTTTCCAACAATTGTTTACAGACAGATTATTTCACTTGAAAGGCCTTTCAGCAAGGAAGAAGCCATTGCTCCAAAACCACCATTAAAAAAGCCAGACTACGGTTTGCAACTGCACATGGGGACAAAGATCATACTGTTGGAGAAATGTCCTCTGGTCTGATGAAACAAAAATAGAACTGTTTGGCCATAATGACCATCGTTATGTTTGGAGGAAAAAGGGAGAGGCTTGCAAGCCGAAAACACCATCCCAACTGTGAAGCATGGGGGTGGCAGCATTATGTTGTGAGCATGCTTTGCTGCAGGAGGGACTGGTGCACTTCACAAAACATATGACATCATGAAGAAGGACAATTATGTGGATATATAGAAGCAACATCTCAAGACATCAGTTAAAGCTTGGTCGCAAATGGGTCTTCCAAAGCATACAAAGCATACTTCCAAAGTTGTGGCAAAATGGCTAAAGGACAACAAAGTCAAGGTATTGGAGTGGCCGTCACAAAGCCCTGACCTCAATCCCATAGAAAATTTGTGGGCAGAAGTGAAAAGCGTGTTTCGAGCAAGGAGGCCTACAAACCTGACTCCGTTACACCAACTCTGTCAGGCGAAATGGGTCAAAATTCACCCAACTTATTGTGGGAAGATTGTGTAAGGCTACCTGAAACGTTTGACCCAAGTTAAGCCATTTAAAGGCAATGCTACTAAATACTAATTGAGTGTATGTAAACTTCTGAACCACTGGGAATGTGATGAAAGAAATAAAAGCTGAAATAATTCATTCTCCCTACTATTGTTCTGATGTTTCACATTCTCAAAATAAAGTGGTGATCCTAATTGACCTAAGACAGGGAATGTTTACTAGGGTTAAATGTCACGAATTGTGAAAAACTGAGTTCAAATGTATTTGGCTACGCTGTATGTTAACTTCCGAATTCAACTGTAGCTGTATTGGTTTGTATTCCCCAAAAAGTAGTTATTCTACAGCAAATATTTAAAATCCTTTCTTTGAATCTAGGTTAATCTGTAGACATAATAGTAATTTATACATATCCTCAGAGGGTGGATGGGGACCTGTATCAGTGATTTTGACCAGATAGACAGATTACCTGCAGATATGGAGCACCTTATGTACCCACCTATGGTTAGAACTGTACGAAATCTTAATTACATTACGTACTGTATACGCTTAGTTGCAGTAAAAAATGCTCATACAAGTCTGTCAGTTGTATGAATACTTGGTAGAACTGTAATGCAGAAACCAGCGACCCTCTGCTACGTATTTCTCTATTGGTGTATATTCTCCCTAAAATACTTATTCTACGGGAAATGTTATATTAATACCAGAATTCCTATAGTAAATCATGAATAAATAAATAATTCTCTCTACTATTATTCAGACATTTCACATTCTTAAAATAAAGTGGTGATCCTAACTGACCTAAGACAGGGAATATTTACTAGGATTAAACATCAGGAATATTGAAAAACTGAGTTTAAATGTACTTAGCTAAGGTGTATGTAAACTTCCGACTTCAACTGTGTGTGTATATATATACGGTTGAAGGCGGAGGTTTACATACACTTAGTTTGGAGTCATTAAAACTCATTTTTCAACCACTCCACAAATTTCTAGTTAACAAACTATAGTTTTGGCAAATTAGTTAGGATATCTACTTCGTGCATAATACTAGTAATTTTTCCAACAATTGTTTACAGACAGATTATTTAAAAGATAATTCACTGTATCACAATTCCAGTGGGTCAGAGGTTTACATACACTAAGTTGACTGTGCCTTTAAACAGCTTGGAATTTAAAAAAAAATGATGTCATGGCTTTAGAAGCTTCTGATAGGCTAATTTACATAATTTGAGTCAATTGTGGATGTATTTCAAGGCCTACCTTCAAACTCAGTGCCTCTTTGCTTGACATCATGGGAAAATCAAAAGAAATCAGCCAAGACCTCAGAAAATAAATTGTAGGCCTCCACAAGTCTGGTTCATCCTTGGGAGCTATTTCCAAACACCTGAAGGTACCACGTTCATCTGTGCAAACAATAGTACGCAAGTATAAACACCATGTGACCACGCAGCTGTCATACCGCTCAGGAAGGAGACTCGTTCTGTCTCCTAGAGATGAAGGAACTTTGGTGCGAAAAGTACAAATGAATCCCAGAACAACAGCAAAGGACCTTGTGAAAATGATGGAGGAAGCAGGTACAAAAGTATCTATATCCACAGTAAAACGAGTCCGATAATCGACATAACCTGAAAGGCCGCTCAGCAAGGAATAAGCCACTGCTCCAAAACCGCCATAAAAAAGCTAGACTACGGTTTGCAACTGCACATGGGGACAAAGATCATACTTTTTGGAGAAGTATCCTCTGGTATGATGAAACAAAAATATAACTTTTAGACCATAATGACCATCATTATGTTTGGAGAAAAAAGGAGGAGGCTTGAAAGCCGAAGAACACCATCCCAACCATGAAGCACGGGGGTGTCAGCATCATGTTGTGAGAATGCTTTGCTGCAGGAGGGACTGGTGTACTTCACAAAATAGATGGCATCATGAGGGAGAAAAATTATGTGGATATATTGACGCAACATCTCAAGACATCAGTCAGGAAGTTAATACTTGGTCACAAATGGGTCTTCCAAATGGACAATGGCCCCAAGCATACTTCCAAAGTTGTGCCAAAATGGCTTAAGGACAACAAAGTCAAGGCATTGGAGTGGCCATCACAAAGCCCTGACCTCAATCCTATAGAAAATGTGTGGGCAGAACTGAAAAAGCGTGTGCGAGCAAGGAGGCCTACAAACCGGACTCAGGTACACCAGCTCTGTCAGGAGGAATGGGCCAAAATTCCCCCAACTTATTGTGGGAAGCTTGTGGAAGGCTACCTGAAACGTTTGACCCAAGTTAAACAATTTAAAGGCAATGCTGCCAAATTCTAATTGAGTGTATGTAAACTTCTGACCCACTGGGAATGTGATGAAATAAATAAAAGCTGAAATAAATAATTCTCTCTACTATTATTCTGACATTTCACATTCTTAAAATAAAGTGGTGATCCTAACTGACCTAAAACAGGGACTTTTTACTGGGATTAAATGTCAGGAATTGTGAAAAACTGAGTTTAAATGGAGTTGGCTAAGGTGTATGTAAACTTCCGACTTCAACTATATATATATAGTCTGAGCAACACATGACAACACACAAACCCTTGAAAGAGTAGGTGTGTCCAAACCTTTGAGTGGTACTGTTATTTAGTGACCAACTAAGAGAAAATGCATGTGGTGAACATACAAAGGGTTTTGAAAGTAAGTCGAAGTGCAGGGAGGCACTTTCTGAAAGATGGGGATAGTGTGGTTGTTGAAAGAGGTTCCCTTTTCTGTCCAATGATGTACAATTGTGGGTACCCTTTTTTACTCATGAGTGCCCCTAGAGCAAAATTATGCAAAGTGCACTTTTAAAAAGCCTTGTTATCTCAAGTAACATAATTCATAATAAACTAGACCCTAAGATGTCCTGGGTTGAACCCTAGTCCAGAAATGTGTATTCCTGAGCATAGTAAATCATCTATCCCACTCAGACCAAAGACGGGATATTTCAGGATCTGTTTGGAGAGTATGAAAGGCATTTTGTAATATTAACAATAGCAACCAGCATCCAGCATCACTAAGGTCTCAAAGCAAACGAAGGAAGAGATTACTTGCAGCTGCTTTTAATTTGATTTGTTATATATTTGTAGACCATTGACTGTGCCCTCCAGTTTGATCTGTGTGGGGCTTTAGAGTATCTAAATACCTAAGTCAGGAACTGTAGCCCTCATGTTGTCTTTCCCTTCTGCATTCTCAGTCTCATGAAGCCCACTGTATGCCTGTAATGAAGGATAAGACATTTCAGATAGCATGTATCAGGAGGATGCGTCACACTGGGGCTCAGTACTGAACTAGCCTGTTTAGCTTGTGGACAACATTTTATGTTACAGCTTTGGTGTTTGTGAGTTAAAAAAAAAAGTATTGTTGACAACACGACCAACATCAAGAGGTGTCTGTGTAGTAGACCGACAACTCCAGACTATGATCTCTCTATCTCTGATTCAGTCCTAAGTGTGATATTTTTGGGACCGAATTGGTGATATTACAGGAGGAGTGGATGTGGATCGGCGTTTGGTTTAAATCACAAGTGTAGCTCAGCCCTCTCGTCAACACCATCCTCCATATTGGCCAACACTGTTATTATTGTTCATCACGTGCAACTTTGCCAGGGTAGAGCTAGAAGGTCAGTCTTTTCAATTACAGATTGCGTTGCTGATATCCGGTATCAGATTTTTGATCATGACATCATTTGGGTCTGTGGGTAGAGTTAACCTCATGAAGGCCACACACAGACATAAAAAATGAATAGTGTTACTATCACTGTCAGATGGAAAGAGGATGGATCGATGTGGTCACTCACATGATTATCCATCAGACATAGCCTAGTGTTCCCCTTTCAGTGGGTGATTGTATTTCAGGCACCATCTTTTCTAGATAAGTCATTTTGTGAATGTAATCTTTGGATTTGATTTTGTCAGTCACAGATGGTTGTAATTCTTAAAAATAGCATAATCTTCTCATGGGAAAAGCACATCCTTCTTTCCCAACAGTTGTTTTTCAATATATTATTATATTTATAACTATGTTATCGTGTTAGGAGACCTTTTTTCATGTGAACATAGGCCTAGTTTTGATTATTCAAAGCAAGCTACATCATTTTTCTCATAGAGAAGTTGAGAGAACCTATAAGCCTATTAGGCTGATGGTGTTACAGTAAAATGTAGAAATACAGTATATTAGTTGAGTTTCCTTGTATTTATATATATAATATATAATATATATAAATGTGACTGCTGAAGTTATTTAGCCTAAACTAAAATGGTGATGTTCAAGTTTTCTAGAATTTGAACAAGTCAATGAAGACCCATCTTTACTAGCAACCTGCTACCCATAAACCTGTATTGCTCTCTGTTCAATATGATCTGCGGCATATCAGAAACTTTGATGTTGCACCTTACTTGCGTTCTTAGAATAGGCTAATACAATATGTTCGATCCAATGTAAAATGCCATTGGTGACTAGTGGTCTTATACCATAATGCTAAAAACACTCTATTGGCAGATGTAATGTTGAAAGCATTTCTATTGTGAATAAGCAGACTATTTTAGCATTGTATATAATCTGTAAGAAAGCCTTTAATGTGTTCCTCCCTTGTTTTTCTCCTTCAAAATGCATTTCCACTGAAACCTCTTTCTACTCCAACATTCAATACTTTTTCTTTTTCGCTATGCTTTTCTCTCTCTTTTTCTGTCTCCCCTCCTTCTCTCTGTCCTTCTTTTCTTTCTTTCTCTTTGGCTTCCTTTCATTCCTATTTTCTTTCATTGTTTTTCTTTTTTCCCTCGCCTTGGGACCCCATTTTTTTCTCTTCCTCTATTCAGGTTTTCTTTATTCTCTTTTCTGAATAGTTGTGGTACTTTGAGGGGAAGGAGAGGGAGAGGGGAGGGAGGTTAGTTTCAGTCAAAGCTGCAGCACAAAACTTCCTCCCACACCACATGCAGTGTCTCTTGGAATGAGTTTGTCACTGACTAGCAGGCAGCACACTCCCCCTCTTATGTATACCACCATGACTGACAGACCTCCAGTATGGTTCCATGGCACTTATCCCTACACAGTTTCAACTATTTTTATATACGAAATGTATTGGTGAGTGTTCTCTCCAGCATCAACATAGCATGTTGCAAAGAGCCATAGTGTTCCATTCCCTGGCCCTGGCTGAATGGTGTGTTGGGTTCAGTGTCACCTGGTGACCTTGATGGGGTGGTGTGTTAAACTGACACAGCTATGTGTGAATGTTTTTATCTCGCAACAGAGCAATGGACAGGGAGGGAGGCATTTGTGCTACACAAGAACATCTTCATCACTGCAGAGAGATGACAGGCTACATACAGGAGGGGCTGCCATGTAGAGTAGCATGACTTACTCTCAGGCCTCAGTCTCAATGGGGATATACTCAGATAAGCACATTGGGCTGCACTACTACATAAATGTGTTCCTTAAAGGAGGTCAGGTGGATCGAGCAACCTCAGTCAATGATTATTACTCAGAATAAATCATTTCAAAACAACCAGTTAATCACAGGATATCTGGATAGAAATCATTGTTTTTTTTATGATAAAATAGTAGCCTAAGCACCTGTGGTCACTATCTTAGTCACGCATTCTTTCTTGGACAATAATTGAAAGCATTAAAAAAAACGAATGGCAATGGAAAGTGGGTTGGATAAATTGGAAATGATTACAAATGCAGAATTGACAGGGAAACAGATAAAACTTTCTCTCCATAAGTAAGAACCAAAAGCATGGATGATGGAATGGCAGGCTTGAAGGGGAGAAAAAGGTGAAAGACAGATGAAAGTGAAAAGAGATAAAAGTCGGAGAGAGGAGGGTGTGGGATAAAGCAGGAGGAAGGGAGGCAGAGATGAAAGCAAAATGAGAAAGATAAGAACAGAGTGAGAGAGACAGAGAGGGAAACGGAGGAAGAGATAGATAGTGTACAGAGCAGAGAGAGGGGTAACCATGGAAACAGGAGGAAGGTACAAAGAAGAGATAGACAAAGGGTTTTGAATTAAAAGAATGAAACTTGGATGAAGGAAAAGTAATTCGGACTGAAATTTATTTCCAGGAGGTGAAGGAATAATACAAAACAGTAAGTAAACAATAGAGGGACAACAACAGCTCTGTCCTGCTGTCTGTTTATGAGTCCATGTGAATGAGGTGGGCTCTGCCCAAAACTAGGCACTCCAGAGACCTCTAGTGTTAATAGGTTTCACTGGCTCATTGTGGGCCTCACCTTGAGTAAATCTGGAGACATGGGAGTAGTGTAGGACACTGGCATCATGCTACCTCTCTGAACGGTGTGCAAAGTGTCAGGGCCTGTCCACACATAATGACTGGACGGAACTTGATGAGCCTCTACCTCGGTTGAGCAATACCTTTACATGTGCTGCATGGCGTAAAGCATCTTGGGGCTCAAAGTCCTTGGGATGAGATATCTGGGTAGATCTATCACAAAACTCATCTTAAAATGAAGAGGTAGGCTATATTTGATAGGAAAATATATGTCTCTTTCCTCCATGGTGTCACTTTGTGTTTAGTGACTGATTCAATTAATTTGAGGTCCATGATATATGCTGTACTGTGTTCTTCTACTCTGTCATAGATACATACAGAGAATATATATATATATTCATATTTGTATATCTATATAGAGTTACAGGAAAAAGAGGCTTTTTATTCTGTGGTTTTTGAGTCTCTTGTGGCTCTCTTTCTTTCTCCCTTCCCCCTCTCTGTTTTTCTCTTCTCTCTGTCTTTCTCTCTCGTCCTCTGTCTCTGCTTCTCTCTCACTCACTCACTCCCCCTCCCTCCCCCCTCTCTCTCTTGATCTCTCTCTCTCCTTACTCACTCTCCACTCCTGCTCTCTCTCGCTCTCCCATGCCCCCCTCTTTTCTCTCACTCTCTTATGCTCTCTCTTTCACTCTCCTTTTTCTCTCTTCCCTTCCATAGCTCTCTGTCTCACTCCCTCGCCCCCCTCTCTGCTCCTTTTATATCCTCCTTGCTGAATGCTCTTCTCCTCTCCTCCCTCAACTCTGTCTTTTCTCTTTTATATTCAGTCTTTTTTCTCCAGCTCTCCCACACTCCTTTCTCCAATGTTGTCTCCTAGCAGAGCTATTTCATTCCTAATATTCTGTCTTTCCATTCAGTAGCCCTGTGCAGAATGAGGGGAGTAATCTTTTATTTAGGATTTTGTCTGCCCATCTCTGCATCCTGTCTCTGTGTCTGTGAAAATGATTTGTTAAAAGAATCTAACAGTAGCAACGGTTATCAAAATTAAGGTTTTAAAAACAATTCTAATAGATGCAACAGTTGGGCAATGGATGAAGATCCAAACTTTTAGAATTTTAAAAATCCATCAGGTATTGACACATGAAACATTTTACTGGCACAGACAAATATGAATGGAATTCAGGGAAATTCAGGTATTCAATTTATTGTCAAAGTTATTTTTTTATGCGCTCATCTATGCATTTTCTAATGGTATCAGGTATTTTTTAGATTTTGTGTTCAAATAAAGGAAATGATATGTGCCTAATTTGTATAAAGACACTGGTGTATTTGTATAGATGAACATAAATGTGTGGAACAGAGCTACAACCACCACAACGTCCTGTCTACCCTACCTGCACTCACCTGAGTTGTCTAGACTGCCTCATTAATTACCTTCTCTTTCTTGTGATGTAAGTGTCGAGATGATATGTTAAATCCTAGACAAAGCTTTAGCGTTGAAGTGTCGAGATGATATGTTAAATCCCAGACAAAGCTTTAGCGTTGAAGTGTCGAGATGATATGTTAAATCCCAGACAAAGCTTTAGCGTTGAAGTGTCGAGATGATATGTTAAATCCTAGACAAAGCTTTAGCGTTGAAGTGTCGAGATGATATGTTAAATCCTAGACAAAGCTTTAGCTTTCTTATAGATGCAACGGAAAGACAATGTATTCCATTGAGCCCATTTCAGACATTACTGTGGTGTGTTTGACAGGTCATTACAAACATTTCCGCAGTCGTAAAGTTGACTGGAAAAAACGACCGGCACAAGCAAGAGTATGAAAGGGTCGCAGGAGTAAAATGAAAGCAATCAATCCAGCAAGAATTTGAGTGACAAGTGGATTTTGTGGCCCTCAAACACAGGAAATAGATGACTGAAAAAGCCAGATCCTCAGGTGGGCGGGGCATGCTAGTTACTTAAAGTGGGGGAAAAAATACCTAAGAAACCTGTATTGTTCAATCAGTAATGCTGCAGATGTGTGTTTGTTTGCTTCAGTAAGTGTTGTCTGTAAAAGTCATTTACAAGCCAACTTAGCAGAGAGCTGGACAGATGCAGGCAGGGTGGGGCAGCTTTTATACCCATTGCAATATTCCATCTGCGACACTCACATTCAAATTGTGCAATTGTCTGTGCTTATGAAAAAGCCTGCTGTTTTTTGGGGAGAAGCTTAATTACACTTGCTAATAATACTTGAGGCACATCATTATATCAATGTGCCATGCAGAGGTGAAGTGAGGCTGGTGTGGCTTTGACTCTGGGCCTGGCTGCTTCCTGATACATGTCTGAGATGGGAGGTCAGATAGGCTACTAGGCCACAAACAACATTAACCCACAGGACTGATCACAAGCCCAGGTTCAAAACCAGAGAGGGAAGTGATTTCGTTGTAAGTTTCTTTTCACATCGTTGTTTCCCAGGGTGTAGAGAATGCGAGGGGGTTAACTGGAAAGACACTGGTCAGAAACACTCTTTCTCTACCCCACTTGAAATGTGAATATACATTAAGTGTACAAAACATTAGACTGACCAGGTGAATCCAGGGGAAAGCTATGATCCCTTATTGGTGTCACTTAAATCCACTTCAATCAGTCTAGATGAAGGGGAGGAGACAGGTTAAAGAAGGATTTTCAAGCCTTGAGACAATTGAGACATGGATTGTGTTTGTGTGCCGTTCCGAGGGTGACTGGGCAAGACAAGCGATTTAAGTGCCTTTGAATCTTGTATGGTATTAGATGCCAGGCGCACCGGTTTGAGTGTGTCAAGAACTGTAACACTGCTGGGTTTTTCACGCTCAACAGTTTCCCGTGTGCATCAATAATGGTTCACCACCCAAAGGACATCCAGCCAACTTGACACAACTGTGGGAAGCCAACCTTCTGGAGTCCATGCCCTGACGAATTGAGGCTGTTATGAGGGCAAAAGGGGGTCCAACTCAATATTAGGACGTTCCTAATGTTTTGTACACTCAGTGTATATCTTGAAGTCTTTAGCTGTTTTTTGCAGATGGTTACTAGTAGGTCTAATGGAGGTGCAGACTCAATGTCCAAAGCTTAGCGTTACCCTGAGCTACCATAAGATCTGATGCCATTCTCCCCACTCTGTCACTATGATGAATGAAGATGTCTCTGAAGCACTGGCTATGTGAGCTCAATACACAAGGGTGTCAGGGGAACATATGGAGAAGGAGGGTGGGGGTGTGTGTGTGTTTGTTTGTGTGTTTTAACAAAGACACACAGTAAGATATTTTGTATGTACAATCAATACGTGTCCCACAGCATAATTCCATGTCACTATTAGTAGAAGTCCCTCTTCACAGGGTAAGGCTGACCTCTGGCAGTTGTGTGTCTCTCTCTCTCTCTCTCTCTCTCTCTCTCTCTCTCTGAGGAAATGTTATCAAATCTGACTCACTGAGATATGATGCTGTTGGATATATTATGGTTCCTCTCTTCCAGATCATAGCATGTAAAGAACCAGTCTGTGAGGAAATGTAAAGAGAAACTTAATACAGTAACTCACACAGACACCCATTTCATAAGTGTGTTGTTTTAGAGCTCCAGGGCGGTGGAGGGAACTGAAAGTGTGTGTTGGTGTCAGTGTGTGCCTGTTCCACTTCCCAGGCATACACACACACACACACAGTGGAAACACTATTAGTAGCTACACTAGTGAGAGCTGGGCCATGGCTCACTTCCCTCTGTTTCTCTCAGTACGGATGCATGTGGAAACCTGTGGAAACACACAGAGCGGTGACATGAGTTGGCTCTCATTATTCATTGTATGTTTTCCTCTCTCTCTATCATATTAGTGCTGGTTTCCAGCAGCAGCCCCAGATGTATAGGCAGATGGGCAACTGGACAGGTTCTGTGTTGTGAAGATGTGGGCCTGGAACGGAGCCAGTGTGTTCCTTCCCCAAACTTTTGTTGTCTCAGTATTTTTCATTTTCCCCATAGGCTAGTTCTGTGTTGTTTAATGTACGTGGCCCTTGTTGTTTCCTCCATGTGGTTTCTTTGTCTTTCAGCCTCTTATCTCTTTGTTTCTTCCCTTGCTCTCCTTCTATTTTCTTTCCCATTCTCTCGACTTCCTGCTATCTCTCCCCCTCACGCACACCCTCACTCAATCTCTCTCTCCCTCGCTCTCACTCCCTATCTTCTTCTCCCCTCGTCTCTCTATCTCTCTCTCATTCTCACAGCATTCCCAACTGCTGATGATTGTTCAAGGTTTTCAAGGTTTGCCCTTTCCTGTTATTTAGGGGAGAATATTATGCTCTATACAATTAGGATTGGCATGTGTTCATATAGTGTGTGTGTGTGTCATGTGTGTGTGTGTGTGTGTGTGTGTGTGTGTGTGTGTGTGTGTGTGTGTGTGTGTGTGTGTGTGTGTGTGTGTGTGTGTGTGTGTGTGTGTGTAACAAAGACACACAGTAAGATGCAGTATGTTGTATGTACAGTCAGTACATATCCCACAGCATAATTCCATGTCACTGCTTCCATGTCCTTACGAGGTAAAGTTGACCCCTGGTAGCTGAGTCTCTCACTGAGGGAATGTTATCAAATCAGACTATCACTGATCTATCACTAGTGTGTGTTGTGACAGTAGTACTCTGTCAGGGATATTGATCTGTTGTTTCTGACTTAAAGAGAAGCATGGTCATATAAGCGTACCTGGCTCATTACTAAGATCATCCGGAGTTGGACCACTGACTACCTAAGCACACAACTAAGCACACACTGACTACCTAAGCTCAGCCCGCAGGTACTTTGCCGCACTGTTTCTGAATACAGCCTGAAATAAATCTGGAAGTTCAATAGTTAATGTCTTCCCTTGCTGTTTTTCCTTTTCCTCTCTCTCTCGCTCCCTCCCTCTCTCTCCCTATCTTCTTTCCTTTCTCTTCATTCCCCTCGCTCTCACCCCCCTCGCTCTTCTTCATTCTGCACTCCCTCTCTCTCTCTCTCTCTCTCTTGCTGATGGACTCTTCTTTTTATTTTCACACTCCACCATCCCCCTTTTTTCTTATTTTTCTCTTCTTCTTTCCTCTAGCCCTCCCTCCCCCTTCTCTTTCTTTCACTGCATTTTCTTTCAGCCCTCCCTCTCTCTATCTCTCTTCCCCATCCCCACCCCCTCTCGAACACTCCCCCTCCCTCTCTCTATCTCTCTTCCCCATCCCCACCCCCTCTCGAACACTCCCCCTCCCTCTCTCTATCTCTCTTCCCCATCCCCACCCCCTCTCAAACACTCCCCCTCCCTCCTCTATTTTCTTTTCTCTTTCATTCTTTCTTTCTCTTTCTTTTACCACATCCTTTCTTATGCTTTGCTCTCCCTCCCCCAGTCTCTCCTATCCCTTCTTCCTCCTTTTTGCTGCATTCTGTTCTTCCCTCCCCCTCCCCCATCTCTCTTTCCTCTCTCTCTTTTTCTTTCTGTCTCTCTAACCCCCCTTCCTCCCTCCTCTCTGTCTCACTCCCTCTCCCTCTTTCTTCCTTATTCTCTCTCCCCCATGTCTATCTCACTCCCTCCCTCTCTTTCCTGACTGCTTTTCTCTCCTTTCTCCTCTTTCGTTTGTCACTCATTTTTCTACTGAATGTCAGACATGGTACACTTAAAACTGTCTCACTTTTAATACATTTAATTTAAGAAATAAAGCCAACAAACTACATGTTCTCTAGAAAGTAAATATTTTTGCATATCTCAGTCACTATTTTTGTGACAGTTAGCCACTGACAGACACACCTACACCCATACTGTGTCTGTGTGTGTGTCTGTGCGCGCGCACACACACAGAGGAGCAACTGATTAGATGTTATAATTGTTTGTGTGTTGGAGTATGCTTGCAAAAGGAAATGCAAAGTATGAGTGTGATAAGAGAAGCTAGGGTTTCTGTGTGCCTTAAAGACAAATGTGTGTTGAAGGGTCATGCTGAATTGTGTGTGGTGAGAAAGAGAGAGAAAATGTGTGTGCTGTATGTATGTGTGTTTGTCGGTGTGTGTGTGTGTGTGTGTGTGTGTGAGTGAGTGAGTGAGTGAGGGGGGAAAGAGAGAGAGAATGAAAAAGGAGAGGGGGAGAGAGAAAGAGAAGTGAGATGTAGGAAGGAAGGGGTAGGGAGGGAGAGAGAGAAAGAAAGAAAGAAAGAAATGGGGTGATTGTGTGTGTGTGTGTGTGTGTGTGGAGGGGGCAGGGGAGGGGGCAGGGGAGGCGGCAGGGGAGGCGGGGCCGGCACAGTCAGTTCTGATAACAGCAACAGTAGGAGGAGGATGAGTCGTGGGACCGCCCCACTCTCCCACAGATATAAATAGGAGCTGGATTTTTTTACTCCACTCAGTTCTCCTGAAGGATGAGATCCCTGAAACACCTCAAACATCACACCAGGAACAATGTGGTGAGTTGTTAGCCTATCCTATGAGACTGTGATTACAATACTAGTTCAGATAGTGGGGTTGTTTTAAAGGTGGTTACACTGTGTATGTCTAAGTCAAAGGAGATTACTTTTCTACATAGAGCACTGCAGCAATAACATATTTTACAGATAAGACTAGACTACTAACTATTCTCTGTCTCACACACATTTGCTAGGCTATTGTTAATCATTTGGTTCTCATTGTTTGACATTTTGTCTTAAACCTTACATACAACTTAAAATGAATAACTATGGATTCTTGCAATTACTATCTTGCCTTTCTGTTTCTCTGTTATTTGTCTTTCATTTCTCCTGCCTTTCATTTTGTCGTGTTTTTCTCCTTCCTTCCCCCTCTCTACCTCCCCTCCTTTCTCTCTTTCTCTCACTCACTCACTCTGTCTCTATCTGTCTCTTTCACTCCCCCCACACCCCTCCCTCTCCTTTTCCTTTCTCTCCCTCTTCCCTTCTCTCTCACATGCTCACTCAATCTCTCCCTTCACCTCCCTCCTCTTCCCTCCCTCCCTTCTCTTTCTTTATCTTTCAGCCCCTCCATCTCATTTCTCTCCCTCCCTCCCGCCACTCCTCCCCCGCCCACATCTCCCTCTCTCTTCCTCCCTCTCCTTCTTTCTCTCTCACACACAGAGACACACACACAAACACAGAGAGAGAGAGATAGATACACACCTCACTCACTCTGTTCCTCTCTCACAAACACACAGTTTGTCCTTGTCTGACTACTTTAAAAGCAGTAATTATAAATGACGTGGTTATCAGGGCATCCAGGTCTACTCAACTCTTTCCTTCTCTCTCTCTCTCTGTCTCTGTCTCTGTCTCTCTCTCTCTGTGTCTCTCTCTCTCTCTCTCCTTTTTCCCCATCTCTCCATCCTCTGTCTCTTTCTTCAGTATTGTATTATGGAAGGTAGCAGCTCATGATGTGTGGTATTGTATGATCTAGACTAAGGTGTAGGCCTCTAAAGAGACAGGTTTTTCTCATTCATTTTCCCATCACTTCACCAGGTTTATAGGAAACAACTGAAAGTATCGGGGTGTGTAGTGACTTGTCATGTATCATAGAGCTGAGGCTTGGTCATGCCAGCATTCAGCTTTCTTCTAGTTCCACTCTGTTTTACCTTTTCAAACATCTAGAGGGCAAATGCAATCATTTGTAGCGTGTCATGCTGCATTTCAGTTTAAACCACAACATTACTCTTATGTATAAGTCTTGAATATCGAAAGATTTGAGAGTTCTCCTCTCAATCATATTTCTGTCATGGTTATAACTGAGTCTGTCAGGTGTGCAAGGCAGACAGCTAGGCTTGCTCATGAATGGGACTGGTAGATAGCCCCAACCTTCAACCCAGTGATGATGAATCCAGCATGTTCAGCCTGGCCAGGGCCACTCTGGACTCCACAGGAAGCTCTGTGGACAGGCCACGGAAGTCCACTTCCTGGTTGGACCTGCATCCCATTTCTGTTCCTTATTATTTTAAAGGATGTCAAGGAAGGAAGCGGGGCTCAGGCACAGATCGGCCTTATCTCCTCCATCTAATGTGCTCTACTGGATTCAGAGCAAAGAAGCCCGGTGTTGTCAGAATGCGGCTGACTGTCTCTAGCAGGCTAACACTGTCTGGAAAACATTCTTGTAACAGTGGAGTTGTAGGGAAGGAGGGTTGCATAACAAACAAATGTCAGACCACTTCAGGGATCTTAAGGGCTATCCTTAATCATTATTCCCACCACACACACCTACCATTGATTTCTTAGGAATCCATATCACTTAGAGAGATCTGTTGGTCAGTCCTTGTAGTTAAGCAATATGTGTAAGCAACGTGTCTTATGTTATAAAGCAATCTCACAATGCTGAATACATGTCCTTGTGTGATGTGGGCTGCTGCTGTGTGCTGACCTGATCAGTGCTGTGTGTGTGTTCTGTCAGGAGGAGGAGAGTGGCCGTCTGGTGCGGTGCTACCCCAAGGTGATGGAAGGCCAGGTGGATGCAGGAACACAGACAGATCCCGTGGTGGTGCTGTCTCTAGCCCAGGCTGCTGTCCTGGGCCTCATCTCCCAGAATGAGATCTTTGGAGCCACCATCGCCCCCAATGGCTTCTACATGGGCGAGCCCAGGGAGTATGGCAGGACCCCTCCTCCTCCAGAGGGCATGGAGTATGAGTACGCTGACCAGCTGATTGGGGCCAACGGGGACTACCTGGCTGAGCCTGTAGGGGAGTCGGAGCCCCACAGGAATGAGAGGAGGCGCCCTGGGCCCAGAGGGAGAACCAGGGGGCCCAGGAATGAAGGAGGAGCGCCAGGGGAGCATCACAAAGTCCCCAGCGTACAGACTCAGGTCAAAGGGGAGAGGGGAGAGTCTGAAACCCCTCCGTCCTGCATCCATATGGCAAAGAGCCCTAGCAGCCCAGGCAAGATGGAGGAGCCAGCCACTCACAGAGGGCCTCTGAAGGAGGAGCAGAGCTGTGGTAACTGTGCTGTGTGTGTGAGAGAGACGTCCAGTCAGACCAAGACAGACACTCGGCCAGAGGAGAGGAGAGGGGGAGGAGGAGAGGGGCAAGAAGAGGAGTTAGCTGAGGAGGACGGTGTGTTGAACCTCAAGACTGGAGGAGATAGGGGAGACAGTCCCAATCCCATCATGAACCACTACTTTGAGTCCAGCGAGGTGGCCTATGAGTCTGCTGACGTGGCCGTGGGGGACTATGACGAGAGCAGCCAGGGCATGTTGTGGGCTGCAGACGCCGAGGGGATAGCCAGGCGCATGCAGATCGACCGGCTGGACATCAACGTCCAGATAGATGAGTCCTACTGCGTGGATGTGGGAGAGGGCCTGAAGAGATGGAAGTGCCGCATGTGTGAGAAGTCTTATACCTCCAAGTACAACCTGGTCACTCACATCCTGGGCCACAACGGCATAAAACCCCACGAGTGCCTGCACTGTGGCAAGCTGTTCAAGCAGCCCAGCCACCTCCAGACCCACCTGCTCACCCACCAGGGCACCCGGCCACACAAGTGCACCGTGTGTAAGAAGGCCTTCACCCAGACCAGCCACCTGAAGAGGCACATGCTGCAGCACTCCGACATCAAGCCTTACAGCTGCCGCTTCTGTGGGCGAGGCTTCGCCTACCCCAGTGAGCTCCGGTCCCACGAGAACAAGCACGAGAACGGCCACTGCCACTTGTGTTCCCAGTGTGGTATGGAGTTCCCCACCCACGCCCACCTGAAGCGCCACCAGACCAGCCACCAGGGCCCCACCACTTACCAGTGTACCGAGTGCAACAAGTCCTTTGCCTACCGCAGCCAGCTGCAGAACCACCTCATGAAGCACCAGAACGTAAGGCCCTACGTCTGCCCCGAGTGTGGCATGGAGTTTGTCCAGATCCATCACCTCAAGCAGCATGCCCTCACTCATAAGGTACTAATACCGCAAGCCCTCGCTGACCAGGTACTGAAACTCCACTGACTTTTGATGGTCCATATATTCCACTATGCTCTAGGTCATTAAGTAGTCTGCTTCTAATGAATCACATACCCCTTGATTAATGTGATAAACACTAAGATAAGGGCTGTAGTGTGTTGCTCAATATTCCCATAAATTCAGACTTTAAGAGACAGAGACAAATGGGGTTAGGTGAACTCAGAGGTATATCAAAATATCTAAAGGCTGTTATTCCTATTGCCCCAACCAGTTGCAGTGTAAACATAGCCTTCAAAGTGCTTGGTTCATTGTATTTGGCCTGACCTCTTCCTGTATGTGCTTTGTGCTGTGAGGTGTGTCATACCAACTCATGCCTTTTTTTATGCTCTGACCTCTACCATGATTCATCCTAGACCTAGAGCCTCGCTCTTAGTAATTATGGTGTCACATTAACAAAGTATTTACTCAAATATTGGCTTACAAATACTGTTACGAATAATTACACTTATTTTTAGTGTTCATCAAAATCTAGGCGTATCCAAACATTCATGTTAATTTTTTAATGTACTAAATACTGCTGCTAAACATACTAAACATGCACCTTTCCATATTGTGAGAGCATCACAGGCTCAGAGCCAACACTTGGTGGAGCTAATGTGTATGCATCAAGTTGCGGCTATTAAGCAAGGATTTCACGTCTACCGTACAGCAATTAGACATCCTGCTCTGACCTATGATTTCTCTGTGTTTGTGTGTGTATGCTTCTCTATAATAATATTTATGTTAATTTCAATGTCTCTGTGAAACCATAGCTTGCTGTTTATCAACAAGAAAATGATCTAATTAATTAAATTGCCAACCCTCGTTATTTTCCCAGGGCATGAAAGAATTCAAATGTGAGGTGTGTGCCCGGGAGTTCACTCTCTCTGCTAACCTCAAGAGACACATGCTGATCCACGCCAGCATCAGGCCCTTCCAGTGTCACGTCTGCTTCAAGACCTTCATCCAGAAACAGACCCTCAAAACACACATGATCGTCCACCTGCCTGTCAAACCTTTCAAGTGCAAGGTAAGAGGAGTAGGTCTCAGTAGACAGCATGGGTTGAGTTCCACAGTTCCAAGAGTGTTGAGAGTATTGTTATTCTCTTGTGTTCCAGGTGTGTGGCAAATCTTTCAACAGAATGTACAACCTCCTGGGCCACATGCACCTCCACGCTGGCAGCAAGCCCTTCAAGTGTCCTTACTGCTCCAGCAAGTTCAACCTGAAGGGCAATCTGAGCCGACACATGAAGGTCAAACACGGCGTCCTGGATGCTTCACCAGACGGACGAGGTGACTAACATCAGTACCATCCATCAGTTTGTACCTTATGTCAGTTATACACCCGATGGCAGTTATGATTTGGTCATGAATTAATGCAATACCATATAAAAAAAAGAAAATGTTTACATAATGTTCATTTCTCAGTTACACTTGAAATTTCAATGGGCGTCATGTTGCGTTGTCAGTCAGTCTACTGTAATCTACTGGCCAAGTGTTATGGTGCTTTTCCGCCGCTCTTCTCCCTCTGTGTTTTGTAAATATAGAAGTTCTTGTGTTAGACATTCCTGTCTCTATCATTGGAGAGTGATAGGGAGGCTGTGTCTTCTGAGGCTGGGAGTTGCTGTGTGTGAGCGAGAAGACAAGATGGGCTCATGAGTGTGTCTGTGCATTTCCTTCCTCAGAAGCTCCCCCTGACATACAGAACCAGGAGGACTACGATGAAGAGAACCTTGAATTCAGCGAACGAGAGAAGCTGGCCAGTATCAACACACCAGACATCGCTAAACTGTCTGAATTGGAGTATTATAGCAGCTACACCAAGGGTCCAGGGCGCTACAACACAGCATGAATGATGACAAAAGACCCCATATTGAGTAGAAGTGTAAACTAAAAGGGAGGTAGTGCCGCTAGCAGTTTAAAGTGGTGGAATCTGCCCATTCATATGCACTGGAATCTCGGTTTTCTTGCTCTGATATTCATTGGGAGTGAGAGACAGGCGATTTGGGATTGTACATTTCTCATCGGCATCTTGTTTTGTATTGAAACGTGACTTCACCTCTAGGTGCCACAACATTGTGATTGATGTGTTCACGTGAAAAAGGTCATATCTGAAAATAAATCATCTAACCTCCTGGGAGAGTCCTACTCAACATACATCCCCAGGGGTGGCCTAACTCTGTAAGCACACGTTTTAGGGAAACAAATATGTGATAGTGAAATGCACTTACTCAGACAATCCCCAGCAAGTTTGCGGATAAGTCAGAATACAGCCGAGTATTATTGCTTTTACTAACATGTCTAGAAATGCATACAGGCCTGTCAAATGTGTCCTCTGTTCATGTCCCTTACCAAAGCTGATACCGTTCAAGCAGTTCATGTGAACCAACCATTTTTTTTTTTTCCTTCCCAGGTTAACATTTTATACTGTGAGTAGTTTCAACTACAGTTCTAGGATTTTAATTTCATTGTTATATTTGCAATGTGCAGAAATAAATCATTCGCCGTGTCAGACTCCGCTAATATTGCTCATGCCATCAATTTATAGCCCCATGTGACCAGCTTGATTTGAAGTTCTTGCATTGTCACTTTTGTCCCCAGTCAAATAACTGTATTGATGCAGACCACATCTTATCTTAGTGTGCTAAAAGCAAAATAAATTATATTGCCCCTCCGATGTAGTCACCATTTACCAAAGAATCGGGCCATATTGCCAAACACAATAGCCGTCTAGTGACACCCTTTCTCTGCATTGTAGAGCTTGATTTCATGTTTCCCAATAGACTTTGGGCTTTATCCTCCCCAAAGTATATTTAAAAAGATTACCATGAAGACACTAGTGCAGTTTCATTTTTCATGATACGTCACAATTTATGCCCCCATGCAAGCCTTTATGGGACAGATCTCAAAAGCAAATGCAGCCCCTGCATACGCATGATGGTTTTGGTTCAGGGCGGAGTCTCAACAGGAACGGTCCTAAAACTTTGGACAGAAATGAAGTGCGCTATCCATCATGCTGCACACTGGTCTAAAGTGATGAACGACAACTCCCAACATGACAGGGCCACAGACCCAGCTGAACATTTGGGAAATTCACTATATTTCCCCCTGCTTAATTTTACAGACATCACCTGCATCACCTTAACAAAATGCAAATTTGAGAGAACTATTTAGAGGGGGGGGAAAAAAATCTGGAACTTGAATGGCTTTCTGTGTTACACATTGGTGTGGAAATATCCTGTTTCTAGAACTATGTAAAATGTGTGCCAGACAATACTGTAAAATAATAAATTTATTTACCTTTAAACTCGGTGTGCTCCTTTTATCATAGAATATTAAAATGAGGCAGAACACAAGCATAGGATCAAACAAGATGTATTAGCAAATATTCTTGACATGGCCTTCATGTTGCTTTGAAGGCAAAATACAGTATCGGAATATAGTACTTCATTACAAAAATAGAACCCTGGAAATAGGGACAGGAGTGCTAGATGGAACAGATCAACAGTACAATCTGACACACTACATATTACTTCTTCAGACAATATGCATGTGGCTATCTGACCGAAGTTAACAATTAGGTACAAAAACAGGACAATGTCACTTTCAGGCTAGCTGCACTCTTCAGTCCTTCACTTGCCCAGGGCTCTGTCCAGGTTATTCTTGATGGCGTCCAGGAAGTCCTCAGTGTTGACGTAGTGTTCATTCAGCTTGCATCTGCAACGAAAGAACACAAGTTACTCAGTCAAGGCCCTGTCCCTGAGAGAGTCATGCACACTTCAATAACAAGTAAAAATCAAATAATTCTCTCCCCCCTGATTATAATACAAAAACATGACAATGATCCATGCATTAATTAACATGTTAGGCAGATCAATAATTTAGTAAATGCAATAGTAATGAGCTAACTTGGAAAGGCCGTGAATGCAGCCAGCGAGGTCCTTAGTCATAACGCCACTCTCAACCGTCTCCACACACACCCGCTCCAGAGTCAGAGCGAACCTGCAGGTCAAACATACAAGATTTCAGTAAGTCACAACAGCTGACCTGTGAATCTAAAACGCTGCCATTTGGCCTGGCAAACACTAATGGAATAGGACAGTGGGACTTTTACAGCACAACTGCTTGTTGTATGATAATTAATTCCCTTCATGGTACAGTATATGAAGACTTAAGTTAAAGCCAAATGTGATCATTAAATGATCATATCTAGTGACAATCTGTTAAAAATAATAATTTAAAAGACTAGCTCAATTAATTTCTTACTTGATCAGGTCAGGGTTGCCATCAAGTTTACCCCGGTGCTCAAGCCCTCTGGTCCAAGCAAAGATGCTGGCAATGGGGTTGGTGCTTGTTGGGTTTCCCTAAAGGTGGACAAAGGTCACAGTTTAACCATGGAAATACCGATACTTTACTGATAATGTAAAAGCAGGTACAAAATAGGGCTACAACAATCCCATGGTGATGGATTATTTCTTTCAGCCTATGAAGTCATTTTGGCAGCATATTTCTCACCACAAGACAGCACTGTTCATACACAAATCAACCAGGCAGACATTAAAACAGAGAGACACTAATTTGACTCCTCCCATACCACTGTTGCATGCGCCATGATTTATGCTTCAATATGGACCTAGGGTTGGAACGGAGGCGGTTAGTACTAGACTGACTAACCTTTTGGTGCTCGCGGTAGTGCCTGGTCACTGTGCCGTGGGCTGCCTCTGCCTCAATGGTCTTGCCATCGGGACACACCAGCACTGACGTCATCAGACCCAGAGAGCCGAAACCTGTGGAGAACCCATACAGTATGTCAGTCACCCATAGTCAAACCTGTTACAAGGACTATTTTCATCCAAACTCATTTCATTTGAAGTAAGGTGTACATTTCCTAATCCCTCACCCTGAGCCAGGATGTCAGACTGTACGTCTCCATCGTAGTTCTTGCAGGCCCACACGAAGGCACCATCAGACTTCAGCACCTGGGCAACCATGTCATCAATGAGCCTGTGCTCGTACCAGATCTTCAGCTTGTCAAACTCTGGTTTGTAATTCCTATGGACACAAACAATATGGTAGTGAGTGCAGCAGGGGTGTGAAAGTTTAAACGACATTGGGATCAATAACATTTAGAACAATCCCTAACTGAAAACTTAAAAAAAAAAAAAAAGTATTATAGTCACAGTGCAGTTATCACAAAACTACCACTAACAGACCCCAATATATATATATATATATATATATATTTTTTACAAATACCTTATGCAACAATGCTGTAATGTTAGGAGATATGAATCTTTCAAATTATTTGACACAGATATAAAGTGAAGTGACAGGAGCGAAGTCCTGTACGGCAATATTTTGAGACGTTAAGAGGTGATGAAATGCAAACTTTGTGATGCGGAACTGAGCTACAGTTGCAGTACAGGTGCAGTGCTGAAAGGGACAACCCAACCAGTTCCAGGTAGCAGTGCGATAAGAGACCGCGAGAAAATCACAGCGCTGATTACAGAAATTATTGCAGTTGATATGCAGCCATTGTCAATGGTAGAGGATGTCAACTTCAATACTCTTAACGGCATATCTAAAACAAGACTACAAATGCCATGTCTAAAAACCTTGATGGCCCTGATGGAGAAATTGTACAATGATTGCTCTGCAAGTACAAGTAGGGTTTTCACTCGTTACCACTGCCACAAAGTCAAAACTCTCCATTGTAAAGATTAATGCACATTTTTTCTCTCTCTTTTTGGCCTTAATTTAAAGGTTAGGTATGAGGTTAGCAGTGTAGTTGAGGTTAGGATTAAAATCACGTTAAGAAGATAAATAGATCGGCTTTATGACTTTGGTACCTAGTGACGACCAGTATGTAGGTAGCCAGGACTGCGGTAGAGTGAAGTGCATTGCCCCCCCCAGCGGTCATACACAGAACTATATCTGAATTGTGAATTTGCTTCATTTTATGATTTAACAAGGTTTAAAACAATTTTTTAAAAGTGCAGTATAAACATTAAGAGAAATGGTACATTTCTCACAACCCTAGAGTGCAGTGCATTACACAATATAAACTATGCGAGGAACCCCATGAACCAGGAAGAAACAACCAATATTTTACCCCCATAACCGGTTAAGGCTAAAGAGGTCATAAAAAGAAATACTAACGCCTGGTAGATTTCCTCAAAGATGTCCTTGAATCTACCATCGTAGGCTTTGAGAATGGTATTCTTGGTACTCAGGTAGAGGGGCCACTTCTTGCCAATGGCGTACTGAAAGCAGCTGTGCGCAAAGCCTGAAATAGACTGTGGTAGAATAGAAAAAGAACATGGGTCACCCCAAGTGTAGGTCATAAGCAGCAGTACAGAGGTTAACATCCTTCTGGCTATTAACCCCCCGATTAGTCCGCACTTCACACTTCTATTTCCACTAGACAAGTTGAAAGTCTACCACATGACCTCTGATATTGTCAAATCAAACACTCCTCCTCATGATGGTAAACAAACATGGTAAGGCAGGTTTACAGGAGGTGAACTCACTCCATGCACTACCACTTGAATCTCATAGGAAAAAAAACCTAGGACAAAATAATGTCAGTATTTATTCATTTTTAATCTAGTTGACAAAATAAAGTAATCTTAAGAAGTGAATGACGTGCTGAACTCACCTCATCTGTGTTGTACATGCCCATTCCACAGCCACCTCCAGGAAACTTGTAGACCTCCCACTCCTGGCCTTTGCTCCCATCAGTAGGGGAGAAGACCATCTTGAACGTGCCTGGCTGGCTGATAACAAAGTCTGTAGCTCTGTACTGTAAAAACAATGGATAGGTTACAATCACATATACTGAAGACAAAAATAATACAATTTCTTTCATTTAGAAGGAATTTACCTGGTCACCAAAGGCATGTCTGCCAATGGTGATGGGCTGTGTCCAACCTGGAACAAGCCTGGGAATGTTCTTGCAGATGATTGGCTCACGGAAGACTGTGCCACCTAGGATGTTCCTGATGGTTCCGTTGGGGCTCTTCCACATCTTCTTCAGTTTGAACTCTGATGGAAAACCACAGTTCTCATACAACAGCAATATGGCAACATTTAAACCATCAACCGTAGGTTCCAATGAGTGAAAAATAAATAAATATGTAATGCATTGTGTGAAGTTGAGTGACCCTTGGGGGTGGGGTGGGGGGGCATTTGGAGAAGGGATGAAACCTTTACAGTAAAACTATAAAATACTTAAATGCTATTCAAATACCTTCTACTCTTTGTTCATCGGGAGTGATGGTGGCACATTTAACAGCGACATGGTACTTCTGGGTGGCGATGGCAGAGTCGATGGTGACCTGGTCGTCAGTCTGATCACGGTATGGCAGACCCAGGTCGTAGTACTTCAGCTCCACATCCACGTTGGAGAGGATAAGCTGGAGGAGTAGAACACATTGACAGAGGAATCAGAACTCAAACTATGTCCAGCTGCAGGGCTGTCACAGACAAAGGACGTTGACCTTACGTATAAACAGAAAGGAAGAAGCAAAGCGAGAGGATTTACAGCGTCCATAATCTGTCCAGGTGAGAGTCCGAGGTTTGTGAAAAAGTGCTGAATTATGTGAGGCGTATCTGATAAAATAGAAGTTTTGTAATGTTTAGGCTGTTACAAATGTACGGACCCAAGTGGATGCACGTGGCATTCCGGCAACTGAGAAAAACAACTTAGTTGTGCCAGTCACGCATATCTGGCCTCATTGCTAGAATGGTCCCATCGGACATGGAGGAAATTTATTTCCATTGTTGGAGCAGTCACTTGACCATCTTGTCAATATAATAGATCTTTGGTATAATCTATTCAGAGGACAAGAGGATTCCAGACATTGTCTCAACAGTGAGCTATGACTGATGGTATGGATGTGCTTTAATCAATGTCCACAACACAGTCCAAGCACATAAGGGTCAAAATAACAGTAAGATTGTCAATTCAATACTGACATGAAATCTTTAAAAAACACAATGAATGCCATTTAGATACCACTCATTGTTTTTTTTATTTAACTAGGCAAGTCAGATAAGAACAAATTGGTACTTACAATGACTGCCTACCAAAAGGCCTCCTGCGGGGGCTTGGATAAAAATAAATACAAAATATAGGACAAAAACACACATCACGACAAGAGACACCGCAACACTACATAAAGAGAGACCTAAGACAACATAGCATGGAAGCAACGTAAAAACACAGCATGGTAGCAACACAACATGACAACATGGTAGATATAATAATTGTATCCTCATTCATGTGGTGTGATCCCATATTGTTTTACGTGGAACAATACGCATTAAACATGTTTAGTCAGAAAACGGGTCATGTTTTTCTTCCATTAATATTTATGTTTAGACTAATCCAACACACCATCTGCTATCTCCAGGAGGCGAGCAGCCAATGCAAGAGAGAAACCTTACAACAACAAAAAACACAGCATACAGGCAATCTCCCAGCACTCAGACACATAAACACTCTCAATCTGTGGGTCAGTCAGTTGTGTAAAAATAGACTAGTCAGAGAGCAATCCTCCCCTGGGTCTGACAGACACCACCGTGTCATCCCTCTACCCTCCTCCAATGGTCCCAGTTCAGCACCTTCTCTTTGATGAACTCCCAGATGATCCTGGTCATCTCATCTCCATCCATTTCCACCACAGGCTGGGACACCTTGATACGTTTGTCCCCATCTGTCCAAAATAGAAGAGTGCATTAATGGAAACTGGCAGCCTTTGTCCCAATCTTGACCTACACCTAGTAGTGAGGAGCACCAATGTTGGCCTAGTTTAAATACAAAAACTGCACAGCAACCAGTCGGTCATTCTAGCTCATTACCATACACACACACAAAATGTATTATTATAATATATATTTTTTATGCTAACTTCATTTGAATGCAACATGCCCACCCAAAAACCAATGACAACCAATACTACAATATGCACTGGAATATTTTCTTTGAAAGTCTGAATATTCTTAAAGTCTCAGAAAAGATTTCATGAACAGGCTCATGCTGCTTGGGAGGGTTCTAGAAACAGTTGGTTCTCAATTAGGAGAGTTGTGAGAGCGAACGTCACCTCATCCTACAAGACACTGCACTGTCATTTGCACTTCATGGTTTCATATCTCCATGAACAGTTAGATATTCAGCTCTCTTAATTCCCATAACTAAAGAATGTTGACAGCAAGACATTTCTATTTTCCTTCATCTGTAGCTGCAATGCATCATGCCCTCTGATTCACCCAGACAAGTAGTCCAATTATCTATTAGAAAACAAGGCTCTGCTCCCACACGACTCTGCCTTTTAAAAAAGGCCCTGGAAGAAGGCAGGCCCTCGCCCACTCTTCCAGATAGATCATGCAGTGGAGAGGGAGTGGAAAGGGGGAGGTGCAGGGAATCAAGTGACTTTCTGATGTTCCTGCCAAGTCTATGTTTCTACTGCTCCCCAGGACATCCAAGAAGTGTAAAGAAACAAAATGGCGGTATTCAGTAGAATGATCAAATAAGACCGCCACATGGACCTATGCTGTACGACAACCTTTATATTAAGTATACACAACATGTGACCTTTAGTGCAACTATGCACCTCTCAAAACAGCCTACTCCAGAAACTCTGTTGGACATTCACAAACCCTCTCAACAAGGATTAAAATAAGGCAAATAACTTTGCTTACTCATCTCTGCCGCAAGTCTTCATTTAGGTCGAACATCTTTATTGGGTCATGGCCCAGGAATGTAGACAGTAGTTGGATACAGTAAAAGGGAGATTGGGTTATCTAGTTTACTGCATGCAATCAAAGGAAGAGTCATTCAGTCATACAGGACTTAATCCTTTGAGAGCCAATAGTTGACTTTGGTTGATGTGCCATCACAACTGGCAACAATTAGGCCATCCTTCACTTTTGAATACTGTAGAGAACATTTAGCAGAAATCAGATGTGTTTTGAGCAAAAATGTTGCCAGGTGTAAAAAGCTTACGGACACTGGGGTGAACTCTGAATGAAAGATTCATCACCCCCCTCCAAACATTTGTAAAAAAAAAAAAGAAAAAAAAAAAGCTAAATCTGCAATACTCTTGTAATGTAAGATGTGCAAGGAAAAGTTAAGAACATGATCCGCAATGACAACTTGCTTGACAACCTGCTAGAAGAAGCAGGTGAGATGAAATGGTTTACCCAGATTGTGTACTCCCGCAGGAGCGATGACTACTATACTGAACAAAAATATAAAAAAGAAATTGTAAAGCGTTGGTCATGTTTCATGAGCTGAATAAAAGATCCAATATTTTCCATAGACAAAAAAAAGCTTCTCATTTTGCACACAAATGTCTTTATATCCCTGTTAGTGACCATTTCTCCTTCGCCAAGATAATCCATCCACATCACAGGTGTGGCATATCAAGAAGCGGATTAAACAGCTTGATCATTACACAGGTCCTGGGTCAATAAAAGGCCACTAAAATGTGCAGTTGTCACGTCTTAAGTTGAGGGAGTGTGCAATTGGAATGCTGACTGCAGGAATGGCCACCAGAGCTGTTGAAAGATGTTCATGTTCATTTCTCTACCATAAGCAACCTCCGTTTTAGAGAATTTGACAGCATGTCCACCAGCCTCACAACCTTAGACAACGTGTAACCACGCCAGCCTAGGACCTCCACATCCGGCTTTTAAGCTTTCACAAAACATGTTTATACATTAGTCATTAACGTATGCAAAATATCAGAAGGAGGCCAACAGGGACACATGAGCAAACAGTCACTTGCAACTGGAGGGCTTATCTGAAAGATAGGCCTGTATCACACAAGACAAGCTTTCATATCCATATGACATACACCTATTAGAGTAGTCAAGGACAATGCAAACCAAAATATCTTCATGCGCTTAACTCTTGAAGGTCAGATCATGGCTATGCTTATTCTGCTAACTAAAATCTCAGTCAAGTGTGTTTAAGGTTATTTTTTTAAACATATATAAGGTCTAGGCTACATTTCAGGTCAGCCATTTAAAACAGAACTTGGCTACTCTTCAAGAAGCATGAGATGAGCAAATTAAAGTAGTAATTTGTTTTTGCATACGCATTGAACGAAGTGTGTTTGTGTATGGTACAAACATCTATTACGACCAAAACATTTGTTGGTTATAACGTGGATTTATATAACTCCATTTTCTGTATATCACTTTACCTTAAGTATGTTATACCAAATAAAATGACAAAAGTAGACCACTAAATTTACCATACCCATTCATGCGGCAGGGTTAGAGTGGTTAGAGCGTTGGACTAGTAACCAGAAGGTTGCAAGTTCAAAATCCCTGAGCTGACAAGGTACAAATCTGTCGTTCTGCCCCTGAACAGGCAGTTAACCCACTGTTCCTAGGCCATCATTGAAAATAAGAATTTGTTCTTAACTGACTTGCCTAGTTAAATAAAGGTAAAAAATGCCTGTATTTAAAAATCATTCCACTCAGCAAAATTCAAAGCTCCAGCTACACACAATAAAATGCTCCTGGCAGACAAAGTCTGTCTTGTGACTGTAATAATAAAAACTGAACAGTTTGCCAATACCTTTATGAACATGTCAATTGAATCAAAGCAATACAAACTCAGACTAATGATGTTTTTGGTTAAGAAAAGGTCAAATGTCACACCAAAACCATCCACCATAGTTTGAAAGTTTCCATCCATGATCATTGTAATACTTTAACAGAAGTGTTGCCTGTGATTGCTTTAAAATCAGCCTGATCTTTTTACATCTGTCCTTACAACCACAGCAAGGGTATGACTGGATGGATAGTGGGTTGTTGTAACAGGACCAAGGCCTTTAATCTATCTAGAGCCCCTTCGTTGGAGTCAATCCTCACAAAACCCCATTCTAGACAAACACATCACTGGCAGCAAACTAGGTCACTTCTTCCAACAAATAAATATCAGGATTAGGATTCAGAGACAACGGAGTGTAAAGCCTACATGTGTGCAGATAGAGGGGGAAACAAGCTACCCTTCAACTGACCTGCTACTTTATACAGTGCTTCAAAGTCAAAGAATAGAAGTGGCAGGGCATTACAGCTAGCTACTAACAAAATAATACCATCTTAAATACCATCCATATTTTGGACTTTTGGAAATCTGGAAGGTTATAGGGCATCTGTAAAGTTATTAGGGAGGTCAAGATAAAAAATAAAAAATGTATCAGTGCCCGTCAAACACATTTCTTGATAGACTCCACAGTTGCGACATAGTTCAGTTATGCTGCTGGTTGGACGTAACACTTCTGGCAACCATTTCTCTGTTGCAGAGTCCTGTCCCACAATAGGCTAACCTTGGTAAAGGTTTCTTAGCAAAAAAAAAGAAAAAAAGAAAAGTGTCTAGAGCCAAACAATGGAGATGTAAACATTGATAGTTATTAAACATAAATTGTATTAATGTATATTCCGTATTTCATACTGACACTATACATTTTTCCCACATCTAAAATAAATTAATTCACAAACGTTGCTCGCATGGTAAATGGTAATGGTCAGATTTGATATTTCAATATTTAGAATACATTGATCTAATATCGAGAACTTGATATAGCCTAATTCGTTGTGATGCACTTTACTTTAGGCCAAAGGTGAAATGCATTTTTTATTTTAATTTTATTGACAACAAAGTGACAGACAAATCTCCCTCGACCCTCTTCCCCTCGCTACCGGTTTCTAGGTCAGGCAGATGACTCGCCTTGTAAACAAGTCAATTTTATGCAATTTACAGCTAACGTTAGCCATTAACCGAGCAAATGTTGTACTATGTGCATTCGTGGAATAAATTGGCTAATTGAAGAATGTTTCATATTAGTAGTAACAGTTACTTACCCATCAACCAAAATAAACAACATCTAAAACTGGCCAAATGGGGCGCAAGAGACAGCTACCACAGCGAGCTAAAGTAACGGCGAGAAAGCTACACTGGATAGGCTAATGTTACTTTGCCGGGCTTTGCGGTGTGCCTTATAAAAGTAATTTCTGTATGATTCTGTAAAATATCTTGTAACTATGACAAATGGCCACTATTTGGCTCAAAACTCACAATTCCTCTGTTGCAAACTCTGGGAGGTTGCAGCTGGCGCGAGCACAGCGGGGTTTTTGGAGAGAGTGGTCGCCGACCTAGAGAGAGAGCGGAGGACCTTCAAGTATCCAGCCATGACTTGCCCAAATTACTTGCAAGCTAATAACCGTGAAACTCCGAGCAAAGAAGGGCCGAAATGAACCCCCGCTCACTGCAATATAGTCAGCACCTCCCCACCCACACTTGACGTTACGTCACACAGTCAAAAACAATAGAGGAGGGAGGGACTTCTAACTAACCGTCCCAATCCGCATTGGGTATTTAGGATTTTCATTCTGCGCCAACCCAATCTGAGAGGAGAGGTATAGTCTGGGGGACTGGGTTGTCTGCGCAGCCATCCGTTCTGCTGTCTAGACTCTAGACAAGAGCCAGTTAGCTTTCAGTTTTATTCATGACCGCGGGAAGTAGGGGTGCACCCTCTGAAAAATCTGACCAGATTTTTATTTTATTTTAAATACAATAAAAATAAAAATACATTTTTTTTTTTAAATCACAAATTGTTCACTGGGCCTTTACCAGTCCTGTATTAGCCTTTGATATAAAAAGTACACTGAAAGCATTACAATCCCGATTAAAATGCTATAGCTCCATTTGTAAATTCTGGCTCTAGGACCATGCAAAGCATTGCTGGGGGGCAGTCTCTTTTAGAAAGCAGATGGCGACTGCCAGTTGCTTTACCAGTCAGCTGTTAAGGCAGTGCCCTGATTGCTTTGAATTTGAATCTGTAAACAATGTGCCCTCACATTTTTGGGGTGCACTGAATACATTTGAGGTCTTGTGAAAGGAAACTTGTACACTGAGGCTGTACTCTTACAGTTTTTGACAGTAGCCAATAGGGTTGAGTGGCTATTTGAGCCTAATGCAGGCCTACCAACAAAACCAATAGAGCGTATCCCATGAAATTTTCACATGTAAATAGCTTTGGATTTCTATGATATAGCCTACAGTAGCCTATATGTGTTTAATGCAGGCCTACATTGCATTCGAGTTTTAAAAATGTTTTTACATTATGAAAGGCTGACATTAGTTCATTATTTTTTACTTGGTCTGTAACACCATGGGCCAAATAGCTGACTGTAAAGTGCATTGTCTTATGTTGTATGATGCAAGAAACCACTTTATAAATAAAATGTATTATTATTACCACACAGAGAATTAGACAATGTAGGCTACCCCTCTGACTGTTGGCTAATTTGCATATTCAAGCCTGTCTCAAAATACAACACTGCCCCTTTAATGAAGACATAAGCTTTGACCTGACTCCTTTCAAAGACAGCTTGAAAGTAGCCTACATGTTTTGCGCTCTTGTAGGAAGCAGAAACTCCCCATTGCTGACCTATACTTATCTATAACTGGGCTAATAACGTTCTAACTAGCAAAGGATATCAATAAATTTCACAATTATGACTCTGATCTGAAAAGCACATTCATTCACTCTGGGGTGATTGAAAGACCCCTCCTGGGCTACCTACCAATAGAAATCGACACTGTTGCGCTCTGGCTCTGTCTCTGTCTACAACAAAATTACAGATTCAATAATGCAAAACTAGATTTGTTTCGGTTTGTTGCATTGAAAAGTGGCTGATACACTGTAATGTTGATTCCATCACAGAAAAACGTTGATCTATATAGTGAAAACTAATGGGGTGAACTCAGTGAAGTTCAGTCTCTTGCGTCTCTATGTGGCCTGGTGTGGCAGTGCTGGAGGAGCTGTGCAGCTTACATCTTGAACACACCAATAGGGTTATTATGCAAAATGATACACAACATCATCTGGATAAGTGTGCAACAAAAGTTCAACATTTACCTTCTGCAACCATTTCTGTCAAGCCATCTACACATACCCTACAGTTTGATGCATACATTCGCTCCTGTGTGGTGCAGCGGTCTAAGGCACTACATCTCAGTGATAGTGGTGTCACTACAGACCCTGGTTCAATCCTGGGCTGTATCACAACTGGTCGTGATCGGGAGTCCCATAGTGCGGCGCACTTTTGGCTCAGCGTTGTCCGGGTTAGGGTAGAGTTTGGCCGGGGTAGGCCGTCATTGTAAATGAGAATTTGTTCTTAACTGACTTGCCTAATTAAATAAAGGTAAAACAAAGAAGAAGAAATTCCAATGTACGCACCACACAGAACGCACTGCAACTGCCTCAACAACGCAATGCTGCAAGGCAAACGCAGCGTTCCATTGGAAAATAATGTACTTCTGGTGTATGAAAACACTGTTGGTGTGATCGAGGCGTTAGAGAGAACATTGCTTGTTAACGTTGTTGTAGTCTGATAGCCAAGGGTGAATTTAATTGGGAGGTGGGGATCCCTCCTTTTCGGTGACCATTCAAAATCAAAAGCTATTTTTTCGCTATTAAAATATAGGTTGTGATAGCTGTAAGCCTAATTGTTACTTTCATTTATTCGCCGAGTAGACTAGTGCAATTTTGGTTTCATGTAGGCCTATTGGTATGAATATAAACAACTGAACAACTTGCTATTTAGAGCATTCCCCAAAAGACATGTCTTGTTTTTGGCTTCAAAGATAAAAAGCAATTGTAGACTATAACAAATGTGCATTGTCATGTAATGACATAATAATTGAGATAATGCAAATAATTAATGATTACCTAGTTGGGCTAATTTTTGTAACTTCTTGCTTTAGGCCTACCTACATCATTATCCTCTGCCTGCCTCCCTACCTGTAGCCTACCTGCCTCTTTCATCTCTTACTCTATCAGTCTTGCTATCAGTCTTGCTTGTCCATCTTCCTGAATTAAAATGAGATATTCTAACAGATAAATATTGATGGTAAAACATAATTAAATATTACTAAGTTATTTAGCTATAGTGTGGATGTAGGGCTGTTCTTTTTTATATAATGAGCAAACAGATGCTGCATAGGCAACACAATGATTTCAGATAGAGAAACTGTTTTTCGGGGCAGCCTCATCGGCTACTATTTTGCAATATGAATATTCTCTGAGTATTCTTGCTGATGATACAAAATGTTTCACACAGTGATGGTTTCATATAGCCTATAGCAGGGGGTCTGCAACCTTTTTTTATGAGTGACAATTTACAATTGATCCTGCAGTTTAAAAAAATCTGCGTGCCAGTTATGACTTTCATATAAGCATTGTAGGCTACTCTAATCAACGGTCCCCAGAAAATGTCTAACTGCCCACAAACTGAACAGCTTAATTCTAGCTGGCTACTAGACAGAGACACGGTCCATTCAGCAACACCACACAGAGCTCAACTAGGCCTACCTGTACCAGGTGGGCAGCGGTGCTAAATCATGGGTGTGGACTTAATGTGTAGATTGTTTTTCATTCCTTGGTCGAGTTTGTTTGTCTTTATGCATCCTTGTCGATTGTGGCCTTAAGCGATTGTTTTGAAGTATTATTTTTATTTCAATGCACGTGTAGGATTTATCTGGCATAGTTCGCAGTCGCAGTCAGCTGTTTTATGTTCCGGATACTTTCACATTGATGTGGGTATTTGAAGTTGGCCTTGATAGTGTGCATTATGCATCTATTTCATGTTGCACTGTATGCACTGTTCCACAAGTAACCTAAATAAGTCAATGTAGCCTATGCATGAGGTTGAGTAGTACTTTGTACACACCATTCTACAGACCTGTAAACCTAATAAACCTAATATTGGGGTGATAATGTCTGGGCGACATTTTTATCCTCCCAACCCAGTCAGCGAAAAAAAAAAAAAACTCAGCATGCCCACCCCCAAACTACGATGATATACACAGAATGAGACACAGCCATGATTCATTTGAATATACTGTTTTAGGTAGGCATAATTGACTCTCAGCAGCAGTTAGAGTAAAGACATTCTATGCTGGTTGTCCAAATTCACAGCGTAGTTAATATATTTTATGGTTTGATAGGCCCAGATGGGTTGTGTATGGACTGGGACATGGAGCCAACACAATCCTCTCACACACCGTCTCCTCTGTGAAGGGCTCTAATATTAGCTGTGGAGGGTTACCATACTGGGAGAAAGAACGGCAAGTGCAGTCATGTGAGAGTCAAAGCTTGGAGGTGAGCCAGTCCCTCAGTTAAGACCAGGAAGGTCACCTCCCAAGTTCATAAAGTCAGAGGAGGGAAGGCATTAAAGGACATAGACACTCAGAGGACATTTTAATCAAATGTGTTTGAACACGTTTTACACACATGCCACAAATTAACTACTTATGTTCCTCCACAAAAAAATTTTTGATTCTTCCGTTTATGACATTAGTAATTCTTTGGAACTCAGAACACAAATATATGCATTTGTTATCTTTTTTTCCTAGATAACCAACCACAAGCCTGTCTATCCTCTAGATCCCTGGACAATATGTTATCAAATTTATTTTCACTCCTACAGTGATCTAGATGAAAGGTCATTCAGAGGAGAGACAGTGCTATGTGACATGACTTGAGTGAGAACCTACTCTTTTGACCCTTAGAATGGATTTTTTCTTCCAGGCAGTCTGGAATGCAGTTCAACCTATTAGTAACATATCAAATATTACCCAACAAACTGAAAAGGCTCTAAGGGACAAATGATATGTACATATATTTAGGGCACCTTCCATTCTGGATGTCACACACAGTAGTCTATCATCTTGTGACAGATTGCCAGTCCATGCAAGATTAGGTTCTGGTTTCAGAGAACACAATGTCCAGTTTACTCACATCTCTGTAGTACACCTTACCCTAGTGATGATCTAAATCTGGCATAACATACTGTACCTATCATGACACAAGGTGAGACCCAGAAGCAGACACAGGAGGCAGATGGTTGGAGTCTTACAATGTTAATTCATCCAATAGGGGAAGGCAAGAGAATGGTCGTGGACAGGCAAAAGGGTCAAAACCAGTTCAGAGTCCAAAAGGTACCGAAAGGCAGGATAGTAGTCCAGAGTCAGACTGGTCAAATCCAGGAAGACTAGCAAAAAGAGGATAGCAAAATATATATATAAAAAATAAAAGGCATATTGGGACACCACACTGGTTGAATTGACTCACATACAAGACAAACTGGCACAGAGAGACAAGAAACACAGGGATAAATACACTGGGTAAAATAAGCAACACCTGGAGGGGGAGGAGACAATCACAGGAACAGGTGAAACAGAACAGGGTGTGACAGTGTCACTTAGAAACCAGTGAGAGAGAACAAATCTGGACATTTTACACATATAGGATCAGTTTCGCCATATCAAAGAGGTATAAGTCACACAATAGGCATTATATAATTAATTGCATTTATTTTTAAATTTGATTTATTTTACCAGGTAAGTTGACTGAGAACACGTTCTCATTCACAGCAACGACCTGTGGAATAGTTACAGGGGAGGGGAGGGGGGATGAATCAACAAATTGTAAACTGGGGATGATTAGGTGGCCATGATGGTACAGTATGAAGACCAGATTGGGAATTGAGCCAGGACACTGGGGTTAACACCCATCCGACAGCACCCTGGGGGCAATGTCCCCAATCACCCCTTCCGGCATGCTCTTCAACCATGCTCTTCATCGCTACCTGCACCTACCCGCCTGTCCAACATCACTACTCTGGACGGCTCTGACTTAGAATACGTGGACAACTACAAATACTTAGGTGTCTGGTTAGACTGTAAACTCTCCTTCCAGACCCATATCAAACATCTCCAATCCAAAGTTAAATCTAGAATTGGCTTCCTATTTCGCAACAAAGCATCCTTCACTCATGCTGCCAAACATACCCTTGTAAAACTGACCATCCTACCAATCCTCGACTTTGGCGATGTCATTTACAAAATAGCCTCCAATACCCTACTCAACAAATTGGATGCAGTCTATCACAGTGCAATCCGTTTTGTCACCAAAGCCCCATATACTACCCACCATTGCGACCTGTACGCTCTCGTTGGCTGGCCCTCGCTTCATACTCGTCGCCAAACCCACTGGCACCATGTCATCTACAAGACCCTGCTAGGTAAAGTCCCCCCTTATCTCAGCTCGCTGGTCACCATAGCATCTCCCACCTGTAGCACACGCTCCAGCAGGTATATCTCTCTAGTCACCCCCAAAACCAATTCTTTCTTTGGCCGCCTCTCCTTCCAGTTCTCTGCTGCCAATGATTGGAACGAACTACAAAAATCTCTGAAACTGGAAACACTTATCACCCTCACTAGCTTTAACCACCAACTGTCAGAGCAGCTCACAGATTACTGCACCTGTACATAGCCCACCTATAATTTAGCCCAAACAACTACCTCTTTCCCAACTGTATTTAATTTATTTATTTATTTTGCTCCTTTGCACCCCATTATTTTTATTTCTACTTTGCACATTCTTCCATTGCAAAACTACCATTCCAGTGTTTTACTTGCTATATTGTATTTACTTTGCCACCATGGCCTTTTTTGCCTTTTTTTTTGCCACCTCATTTGCTCACATTGTATATAGACTTGTTTATACTGTATTATTGACTGTATGTTTGTTTTACTCCATGTGTAACTCTGTGTCGTTGTATCTGTCGAACTGCTTTGCTGTATCCTGGCCAGGTCGCAATTGTAAATGAGAACTTGTTCTCAACTTGCCTACCTGGTTAAATAAAGGTAAAATAAATAAATAAACATTGGCATTGCCTAAATGTGGCCCAAGAAAGATGTTATCTTCTCAGTGGTGTTTTGTATACAGTCTATGTTTTGATCAATCACGTTTATGGGTTTGATTGACTTCCTGCACTGATTGTCGGCGTATGAACAATAATTTGACACTGCTTGTTCTATCAGCTTCACCTGATGGAATAATATTAATGATTTTGTTTATTGTAAGTGGACGTGGAGCGACCTCTGCTGGAGGAATATTGTAGATGAAACAATGGGCAACCCAGCAATGATTGGTCCAATGGATGGACCAATAGGATTCCCCGTTCTGTAACACGTTGTTTCTTTGACCTTCCAGTACTTCCTGATTGCACATTACGTCACATTGATAAACAGTTTTATTTCGACAAAGTTGATATGTATGAGATTGATATATATGAGTTGAATTAACTAGAGGTTCTCCTGGTTCTTTTCGCTGAATAGCAATATTGAAGAGAGGTTACTTCTACAGTCAGTAGCACTTAAAGAACTGATAACATGCAGAACTACGGTAAAGCAATAAAGGCTTTTTTTGGACAATATCCGACGGGGATCGCTCTTATCACAGTCACAGGTAAAAAAATAAAAATCATTATTGTTTTAATTATCACAGGTCCTTTATGAAATGTAACAACAACGTAAGTAGTGTAAGCAAAGTCGTTCCACAAGCTTGTGACAGGGGAAATGGAAGCTTGTTGTGTGCAACAGGGAGAGGCAATTGAATGCAAGTTTCACAAAACATTTGTTATAGTTAAAACATTTGTAGCCTGTCTATCTATAGGTAACAACAGGGTTAAGCTCGAACTGCTCAGTTTTCCACAACAAAATACCAGAAAATGGCCAAAAAGAGTTAAAACAGTTAACCTGCTTTTACACTATGATTGACTATTAGTTTTCTTTTGAGGATAAAAATATATATAAATTAATAGTTTCACCATTTTAAAACAATGAATATAACATACTTTGAACAATGCAATATTGGTCCAAAATGTATAAATGTAAAGGGATGCAAAGGCACTCTTTTCATGGAACTGTAAGGACTGACGCTGGAGAAGAGAAGCAGGTACGTGGAGTCAACATTTAATTGGAACGGACATGAAAACAGGACAGAAACAGCATCAGAATCGTGTAATACACAATTAACAATTACTGCAGAAGTGGGGAACGGAGCTGGAGAACAGACACATATAGGGAAGGTAATAAACAGGTGATCAAATGTATTTATATAGCACTTCTTAGATCAGCTGATATCTCAAAGTGCTGTACAGAAACCCAGATTGAGTCCAGGTGAGTCCAATGAATCGCTGATGCGCATGACGAAGGAAGGCAGGTTTGCGTAATCATGGTGGCAGTAGTGCATAATGCAGGGCAGTCTGGCACCCTCTTTCCCTATTGCTATGTCATCTTATCGGATTCTGTCTTGCCCTATTGTGATGTTATCACATCAGATTCCATAGAAATAAGAATGTCATAATCTGTCTGGCACTATTGTAATGTCATCAAATCAGATTCTGACTGGCCCTATTCTGATGTCATCAAATCGGATTTCTGTCTCACCTTATTCTGATGTCATCCCATCAGAATCCATCTGGCCTTGTTGTGATGTCATCAAATCAGAATCTGTCTGGAATTGTTGTGATGTCATCACATCAGAGGATTTAACATAGAGGTCCTATGAAACTGGGTTTAAAATTCTACCCCTAGAAATGATGTCTAGCGTTATTGTGTTGTGATGTCATCACATCATATTCCCTCTGGCCCTGTGATGTCAATGTTTCGTCTGACTAGATACTGGATGTATTTTGTTCACCTGGTGTGCTAAGAGGGCGGATGTTACATCTTTAAAATGGGACTTCTGAAACGTAACATCAAGATCACCAATCACCAAAATGAATTTAAAATATTGGATGCAAATTTGATATGCTACCTATTTCTTTGAATAATTGTTTGACCAAATTAATCGGATTTACTTGTCAAGTTACTAAATGATGATTAATCATAAAAATGTATTACTTTAACTATCGAAAAGCTACTTTAAAATACTTATAAATCATTTACAAATAAATTATAAAGTGTACCTCAATGTAAGGCGTTACCATAATATTGTGACAGGAGTGGGGCTCTTTGCTCTGCGGAAATGGCTGGCTGGAGGGGTGTGTACGAGCAAAGCCCGGCTGGACGGGAAGACTGTCCTTATCACCGGAGCCAACACTGGGATTGGGAAAGAGACTGCAGTTGACATGGCTAGCAGGGGTGAGCAACAAGTATTCAACTTCTTCTCTGTTCATTGTAGTTGGGCAGTTGATTTGATGAGCTCACAGTGTAATGTCTGTTCTGTGTTTGGCCACAGGGGCGAGGGTTATTCTGGCCTGCAGGGACATGACAAGAGCCAATCAAGCTGCAGAGGGCATCAGGAGGAGGAGTGGCAATGGGAATGTGATTGTCAAAAAGTTGGACTTGGCATCCCTACAGTCTGTGCGACAACTAGCCAAAGAGATCCTGGAAAGTGAAGAGAGACTGGACATCCTTATTAATAATGCAGGTAGAGGGACACTTTTCAGCTAGCACATAACGTTATGAGCTCCATATGTTTATTATATCTTGGTGAGAGCGTGGTTGTCCTATAGTTATTTTGCATACAACATTCCCACAACTTTCTGGGAATGGTGCAGAATAGTTGCTTAAACCTCTACAGGATTGGTGGGTCCCCTGTGGGATGGTCGAGCTAACGATTATTTCTGTTGGAAGGATTTAATAATTTCCAATTATGTCTACTTATGATAAGGTAAAAGGTTCATGTTTCTCTCTCCATATGATATGGTAAATACAGTGGGGCAAAAAAGTATTTAGTCAGCCACCAATTGTGCAAGTTCTCCCACTTAAAAAGATGAGAGGCCTGTAATTTTCATCATAGGTACACTTCAACTATGACAGACAAAATTGAAAAAAAAATCCAGAAAATCACATTGTAGGATTTTTAATGAATTTATTTGCAAATTATGTTGGAAAATAAGTATTTCGGTTTGTGGCAACATCTACAACCAGACTGCTTAGAGACCTGGGAATTAAGGGCCAGAGTCAGCGTTCGGCAATCAAAGCTGTATCGGAGGCGGCAGAAGGCAGCAGTCAGTGGCTCTGGATGAAGAGGAAAGACCCCAGCTGGGCCCCGAAGTGAGAGGGCCAGGAGGTATGCGGTCAACAATGCTTGACTCAGGGAGGAGGACGCCCCTGCCATGCATAGTCCCATGGGATGTTGGCTATCAACAACAAGGCAACTCTTATGACTAACTGGGAATGGGACGCAAGCGTAGGATTGATCACCATGTCGCTGGCCGCCTTTGGGGAGGGTGTATAGGGTGAAAGGCCGAAACACCCTAGGAACCAAAGGTACACTACTGACGATGCGCTCCCCAAATTTCACCACGCTCACTGTTCATTAACTCTTGGAAGTGCTTGCACAAAGGATAGTAACATCTCATCCTGTGTTCTTGGAATCTGAATATCTGGACTTGTCCAGTGACTGCTGAGAAAGATCAGCTGACAACAGGGGAAAGTCCTTGTGGCGGCACGGAGAGACGGCTGACCGGAGGGAATAGACCCCACTGGGACAGTCATGGGGTAGCTTCCCATTTCTGTAGTTTCCCATGCTTCGCAGTATGTTGGAAACACCCGCTTTAGCTACAGAAAGTCAACATACGAGAATACCCCTAGAGTCTGCGAGAGCGGGGGCGGAAGATGACTCATCGGCTGACAACAGACTCCCAGACCTGCAGTCAAGAAAAGACTGCCAGGGCACAGACCGTATGTGAAGTGGCCTGGCGCCAGTGACAAGAAGTTGTGGGAAACAGTGAATACTGACCTTACCTTGACCTTCGAGAAACTTCGAGGCACAGTGGAGAAGAAGTTGGAGAGGATGGGGGACATCATCTATGAGTACAGGACAGAAAGATTTGGAGTGGAAGAGGCAAAAGGCAGGAGAAAGGTTCCAAACCCACCAGTTTCCAGGAGGCAACAAGAAATCAAGTGCCTCGTTCAAGAAAGGCGGCAGCTTAAGAAACAGTGGAAGAAGGCCTCGGAAGTGGAAAAGGAGGGCATATAGGCACTTCAGGCTGACATCAAAACCCGGTTGGCATCCCTCCGTAGAGCAGAGAACCTACGGAAACGCAGAAGGAAGAAAGAGCAAACTAGAACTCGATTCTATAAAGATCCCTTCAAGTTCCTTAAAAGTCTCTTCACAAAGGAAACAAGTGGAGCTCAAACAACAAAGAAAGACCCAGAGGAGCACCTGAGAACAACAAACTTTGACTCAAAGCGACATGAACATCTGGCCATCCCATCAGATATCCCACCCATTGAACCCCCGGAACATCATATTGAGACCAGCCCTCCGACATGGAAAGAGGTGGAAAACACAGTTTGACGGGCAAGAACAGCATCAGCCCCGGGGCCAAATGGAGTCCCGTACAAAGTGTATAAGAACGCACCAGACGTCCTGAGGTTCCTCTGGAGGCTTATGAGAACAGCTTGGCAGAAGAAGATAATACCCAAAGTGTGGCGTAGGGCAGGCGGGGTCCTGATCACTAAGGAGAAGGATGCAGTGAACATCAGCCAATTCCGCCCAATCTCCTTACTGAATGTCGAGGGTAAAATCTTCTTTAGGGTCATTGCCCAGAGGATGGCCGAGTACCTACAAAGGAATGCGTACGTCGATACATCTGTACAGAAGGCAGGAATATCAGGGTTCTCTGGCTGCTTGGAACATTCCAGCATGATCTGGCACCAGATCCAAATGGCCAAGGTGGAGAAAAGGGACCTCCATGTAGTCTTCCTCGACCTCGCCAATGCATTTGGTTCTGTGCCCCATGAACTCCTGTGGTCTGCCTTCAGATTTTTCCACATACCGGACACCATCACAAACCTGGTGAAGTCGTACTTCCAGGATCTGCAGTTCTGATTCACCACCTCAGAGTTCACCACCTCATGGCAGTGCCTGAATGTAGGTATAATGGCGGGATGTACCATTTCTCCGTTGGCATTCACAATGGCAATGGAGGTTATCATCAGATCCTCAAAATGGGTTGCTGGTGGACAGCGAGTCGACTCTGGTTTCCGCCTCCCTCCACTCAGAGCCTACATGGACGACATTACAACATTGACCACCACTGTCCCATGCACCAGGAGACTGCTCAGAAAACTCGAGGAGAACATCAGCTGGGCCCGTATGAAGATTAAACCATCCAAGTCACGCAGCATCTCGATTGTGAAGGGAGTACTCTCTGACCTGAAATTCTTCATCGGAGATGACCAAATCCCAACAGTGTCTGAGCAGCCGGTAAAAAGCCTTGGAAGGTGGTATGATGCAAGCCTGAAGGACAAAGACCAGGTGCAACAGCTGTGCAAAGACATCAGTAGTAGCCTACAGTCCATCGACAACACCCAGCTACCTGGAAAGTTAAAGGCCTGGTGTCTGCAGTTTGGTCTCCTACCCCGGGTGTTGTGGCCCTTAGCACTGTATGAGGTTCCAATCTCAACAGTGGAGAAGATGGAAAGAGGAGTCACAGGCTACTTAAAGAAGTGGCTCGGAGTTCCACGATGCCTTACCACCATAGGCCTCTATGGAGATGGTGTCCTCAAGCTGCCCCTCACCAGTCTAACAGAGGAATTCAAGTGTGCAAAAACCAGGCTCCAGATGACACTGAATGAATCTCGAGACCCAGTGGTGAGCAACAACGCGCCAACCTTGGCAACTGGGCGAAAATGGAGGCCAGGAAAAGCAGTCCAGGAGGCAACAGCAGCCCTCAGACATGCTGACATTGTGGGTCATGTTCAGCAAGGGAGAGGAGGCCTTGGGCTAACTAGCCGTGCTGCTTGGAGTAAGGCCACTGCACCCGAGCGGCGGAAGATGGTAGTGCAGGAAGTACGCCATCAGGAGGAGGCTGCAAGGTGGGCCAAGGCAGTCTCTCTTGCCAAACAGGGACAGTGGACTCGATGGGACAGTGTGGAGAAGAGGAAGATCAGCTGGAAGGATCTGTGGGCCATGGAAGCGAGGCGGTTGAGCTTTTCCATCAGAGCAACATATGCAGTCCTTCCAACACCAGTTAATCTTCACCAATGGTATGGTGAAGATCCGGACTGTGCCCTCTGTTCCATGCCAGCCAACCTCAGGCACATTCTCACAGGGTGTAAAACAAGCCTCACCCAAGGACGCTACACTTGGCGTCACAACCAAGTCCTTAAAAACCTTGCGTCCGCCCTGGAGGACAAGCGAGCTGCCACCAACTCCCTACCACCCACAGCAGCAGCATCACTCCTTACGGACAAACTTTGTCCGCGAAGGGGCTAAACCACCGAAGAGCGGCTCTACACCATTAGAGTGAGACCAGCTGTGCTTGGCCCGCGACTGGAAAATGCTAGCTGACATTGGCCGGCAACTTGTGTTTTCTCCGGAGACCACAACCACCACCCTAAGACCTGACATGGTGCTCTGGTCCCGTTCGCTCAATAAGGTCTTCATCATTGAGCTCACAGTACCCTGGGAGGACTCAGTAGATGAGGCTTATGAGCGAAAACATCTGCGCTATGCTGATCTAGCTGCCGAAGCACGGCATCATGGCTGGAACACAGAAGTCCAACCAGTGGAGGTGGGCTGCAGAGGTTTTGTGGCAACATCTACAACCAGACTGCTTAGAGACCTGGGAATTAAGGGCCAGAGCCAGCGTTCGGCAATCAAAGTTGTATCGGAGGTCGGCAGAAGGCAGCAGTCAGTGGCTCTGGATGAAGAGGAAAGACCCCAGCTGGGCCCCGACGTGAGAGGGCCAGGAGGTATGCGGTCAACAATGCTTGACTCAGGGAGGAGGACGCCCCTGCCATGCATAGTCCCATGGGATGTTGGCTATCAACAACAAGGCAACTCCTATGACTAATTGGGAATGGGACGCAAGCGTAGGATTGATCACCATGTCGCTGGCCTCCTTTGGGGAGGGTGTATAGGGTGAAAGGCCGAAACAACACCCTTCATTAACTCTTGGAAGTGCTTGCACAAAGGATAGTAACATCTCATCCTGTGTTCTTGGAATCTAGGTGCGTGAGGAATAGCCACTCGGATTGGAGAGGAGGCGGAGCATGTGTTAAGCTTTCCTGAATAACTGGGCCTGCCGGTAGCGTACGTGTTCACATTATTATAGGATGACTTGGGAGCATGATGATTAAAAACAGACAGTGTGTTCAGTATCAAAAGTAGAAATACAGCCAGACTGGCCTACTACTGTGTCTTTCTATTGACTGTTGAGAGTACTGATCCAAATCAAATGAAACATTAAAATCCCAGGGCTTTTGCGCCGTTATTATTATATTATATATTATATTATTTACAAAGGACATTTTCACTTGCAGCCTAGAGTAGTCTAGAATGTTGTACTCACTTGAAAATAATAATGCAATTATTCAGCTAGGCTAGTCTAGGTAGGATCATTGTATTGTTCATTAACAAGCTCATGAGAGGAGATTTTTTTTTATCTGTGTGTGTCATGTCTTCACTGTTCATTCATACGCAATGATGCACCTGGCCTCTACACTGCCTATCAGCTCTTCCTATTTGTTCTGGTTGATTCATATAAAATGTTGATGCAGCTTTGAATGTGTTTATATGCGGTATGATTGCTAGTTAGCCTATTGCAGATCTGGACAAACAATCCCCTTACCACTGTTGTCACTATGAATGGTGGATCGAGGGCAGGATAGAAGGTTAGACTGGTAGACTATACTGACCTGTGGAATAGTAAAGTTAGCACCCAGAAAAGCGTAGAGCATACGGGAAATACCAAAACACCTTGATATAAGGGAGGAGAATGTGAGCAGATAAGGAAATTTGGCTAGGATGGAAGAAATTATATAGTAAAACCTGCAACTAGTGGATGTAAACCAAGGGAAAAATTGCTCAGCCCTCCCATGTGCACAATAAAAAAAACACGCAACCCTCCCCAAAGCAACAAATACAAGTTTAACAACCCTCCCCTATTTTGGACCACCCCTCCACCAGTAAATTACGATCTGTCCCTTACCAAGCGTGGTAAAGTTGCACTATTCAGCTGTGCTCATTGGCAATAGGGTAATACGTGACTGACATTCTGCACGTGGCTTATTTATAGTAAAGTAGGAGGAGTGTCATGATGCTGTGCTGTTGATGAGAAGATTGTAAACATTAGATATAAATTCCTTCTATGCCCATAGAAGAGGAAGCAATGTGAATTATAATTGTGCATACTAAATTAAGTTAAGTGAGCAATCCATTCAGACCAGCCTTACTGATTGAACCTATGTTATCAACTACATTTCAGGGAGTAGACTAACTTTTCTTCTCTATGTCTGTTGATAGGTATCATGAGCTGTCCAAAATGGCAGACTGAAGATGGCTTTGAGATGCAGTTTGGTACCAACCACTTAGGCCACTTTTTATTGACAAATTGCCTTTTGAATCTCCTTAAGAAATCAGTCCCAAGCCGTATTGTCAACGTCTCCAGTTTAGCTCATGAAAAAGGTATAATTTTGTGTTGGTCATTTACCATATAAAACAATGATTCAGTGTTTATAGGATTTATGATTGATTGTCCAAACAAAATCCATGATTTAGCCTGTAATTATTTTCATGTATATGTACCTTCAGAAATATTCAAACCCCTTGACTTATTCCACATTTTGTTGTGTTACAGCCTGAATTCAAAATGGATTAAATAGATTTTTCTCACCCATTTACACACAATACCCCAAATTACAAATTGAAAACATGCTTTAAGTTTACCAAATGTATTGAAAATGAAATAGAGAAATATCTCATTTACAAAAGTATTCACACCCCTGAGTCAATACCTTGTAGAAGCACCTTTGGCAGCAATTACAGCTGTGAGTCTTTCTGGGTACGTCTCTAAGAGCTTTTCACTCCAGGATTGTGAAACATTTGCCCATTATTCTTTTCAAAATTCTTCAAGCTCTGTCAAATTTTTTATTATTTTAAATTTTAAATTTTACCCCCCTTTTCTCCCCAATTTCGTGGTATCCAATTGTTAGTAGCTACTATCTTGTCTCATCGCTACAACTCCCGTACGGGCTCGGGAGAGACGAAGGTTGAAAGTCATGCGTCCTCCGAAACACAACCCAACCAAGCCGCACTGCTTCTTAACACAGCGCGCATCCAACCCGGAAGCCAACCGTACGGAGGAAACACCGTGCACCTGGAAACCTTGGTTAGTGTGCACTGCGCCCGGCCCGCCACAGGAGTTGGTGGTGCGCGATGAGACAAGGATACCCCTACCGGCCAAACCCTCCCTAACCAGGACGACGCTATGCCAATTGTGCGTCTTACCATAGATTTTAAAGCAGATTTAAGTAAAAAACTGTAACTTGGCCACTCAGAAACATTCACTGTCTTCTCGGTAAGCAACTCCAGTGTAGATTTGGCCTTGTGTGTTAGGTTATTGTCCTGCTGCAAGGTGAATTCATCTCCCAGTGTCTAGTGGAAAACAGACTGAACCAGGTTTTCCTCTAGCATTTTGCCTGTGCTTAGCTCCATTCCGTTACATTTTTATCCTGAAAACCTCCCCAGTCCTTAATGATTACAATCATGTCCATAACATGATGCAGCCACCACTATGCTTGAAAATATAGAGAGTGGTACTCAGTACTCAGTAATGGGTTGTATTGGATTTACTCCTGAACTTATTTAGGCTTGCCATAACAAAGGGGTTGAATACTTATTGACTCATTTCAGCCTTTTCTTTTTAATTGATTTGTAATAATTTTGAAAAACATATTTCCACTTTGACATTATGGGGTATTTTGTGTAGACCAGTGACAACAAATCTAAATGTAAACCATTTTAAATTCAGGCTGTAACACAACAACATTTGGGAAAAGTCAAGTGGTATGAATAATTCCTGAAGGCACTGTACCTTTCATTGCTTAGTGTTAGACCATGTTTTGACATTATATCCATATGTGACTTGCTATGTTCCACTTTGAATAATTATACTTTTTTTCAACAGGCAAGATCTATTTTGACGACATAAACTTAGATAAAGATTACAGTCCATGGAAAAGCTACCGGCAAAGTAAGCTAGCTAATGTGCTCTTTACTAGGGAGCTGGCAACACAACTACAAGGTGATTCAACTCCGCTGCACAGCATCTTTTCATTTTACAGCATGCATTTGGAAGTATGTTCGTAACACTGTTTGGCATAACAAAGGCACGAAGTGCATGATGTGTTGCATCTCTCTTCAATAGAGTCTGCAGACTCACTGCATTGAATTAGGCTGATAGATGACATTACCTGTGTTTGTGTGTGTTTCTCTGTAACTGTAGGAACTGGAGTAACTACATACAGCCTCCATCCTGGAGTCATCCGGACTGAGCTTGGTCGGCACTTCTGGCCCACCATTCCCCTGTGGAAAAGAGCCATCTACAAGACTCTTAGTTTTTGGCTCAAGTCCCCTAGAGAGGGAGCCCAGACCACCATCCACTGTGCCGTAGAAGAAAGCCTGGCAGATGTCAGTGGACTCTACTACAGGTCAGATGCCATTAGAGCTTGTTTCTGTCTAACCTTAACTTCTTTTCACAGTGGGTTTTACATTGCATGCTTACAGAATATGGATCTAGATAAGATTAATACTAGGATATGTTCGATGTGTGTCATTAACTTTGTGTGTGTGTTTGGAATCTTTTTTTCTGTCCTGGCTACAGTGACTGCGCCCCAAAAACTGTGGCCCCTCAGGGCCAGGATGATGCAGCTGCCAAGAAACTGTGGGACCTGAGTGCCTCCATGGTTGGTCTGGCATGATGGACCTGGTTACCACTAGGACTGGCCTAGCCTTTAGAATGTTGACATACAGTTGAAGTCAGAGGTTTACATACACTTAGGTTAGAGTCATTAAAACCTGTTTCTCAACCACTCCACAAATTTCTTGTTAACAAACTATAGTTTTGGCAAGTCGGTTAGGACATCTACTTTGTGCAACACAAGTAATTTTTCCAACAATTGTTTACAGACAGATTATTTCACTTATAATTCACTGTATCACAATTTCAGTGGGTCAGAAGTTTACATACACTAAGTTGACTGTGCCTTTAAACAGCTTGGAAAATTCCAGAAAAGGATGTCATGGCTGTAGAAGCTTCTGACAGGCTAATTTACATAATTTGAGTCAATTGGAGGTGTACCTGTGGATGTAGTTCAAGGCCTACCTTCAAACTCAGTACCACTTTGCTTGACATCATGGGAAAATCAAAAGAAATCAGCCAAGACCTCAGAAAATAAATTGTAGACCTCCACAAGTCTGGTTCATCCTTGGGAGCAATTTACAAACTCCTGAATGTACCACGTTCATCTGTACAAACAATAGTATGCAAGTATAAACACCATGGCACCATGCAGCCGTCATACCGCTCAAGAAGAAGACGCGTTCTGTCTTCTAGAGATGGATTTACTTTGGTGAGAAAAGTGCAAATCAATCCCAGAACAACAGCAGAGGACCTTGTGAAGATGCTGGAGGAAACAGGTACAAAAGTATCTATATCCACAGTAAAACGAGTCCTATATCGACATAACCTGAAAGGCCTCTCAGCAAGTAAGGAGCCACTGCTCCAAAACCGCCATAAAAAGACCAGACTACCGTTTGCAACTGCACATGAGGACAAAGATCATACTTTTTGGAGAAATGTCCTCTTTTCTGATGAAACAAAAATAGAACTGTTTGGCCATAATGACCATTGCTATGTTTGGAGGAAAAAGGAGGAGGCTTGCAAGCCGACGAACACTATCCCAACCGCGAAGCATGGGTGTGGCATCATCATGTTGTGGGGGTGCTTTGCTGCAGGAGGGACTGGTGCACTACACAAAATAGATGGCATCATGAGGGAAGAAAAATTTGGTGGATTTATTGAAGTAACATCTCAAGACTTCAGTCAGGAAGTTAAAGCTTGGTTGCAAATGGGTCTTCCAAATGGACAATGACCCCAGGAATACTTCCAAAGTTGTGGCAAAATGGCTTAAGGACAACAAAGTCAAGGTATTGGAGTGGCCATCACAAAGCCCTGACCTCAATCCTATAGAAAATGTGTGGGCAGAACTGAAAAAGCATGTGCGAGCAAGGAGGCCTACAAACCTGACTCAGTTACTCCAGCACTGTCAGGAGGAATGGGCCAAAATTCACCCAACTTATTGTGGGAAGCTTGTGGAAGGCTACCCGAAACGTTTGACCCAAGTTAAACAATTTAAAGGCAATGCTACCAAATACTAATTGAGTGTATGTAAACTTCTGACCCACTGGGAATGTGATTAAAGCTGAAATAAATCCTTCTCTCTACTATTATTCTGACATGTCACATTCTTAAAATAAAGTGGTGATCCTAACTGACAGGGACTTTTTACTAGAATTAAATGGCAGGAATTGTGAAAAACTGAGTTTAAATGTATTTGGCTAAGGTGTATGTAAACCGACTTCAGCTGAATTACCATCTGATGATGATGAACTGTGAAATGCATCCAAACCTCATTGCATTCAGTAAGAAACTGTTGAATAACATTTGCTTTAGAGACATTTATTTAGAATACACAGCAAACTACATACAAAAATACTATGCATCGAAATATGTTAACGTGAGCCTTTTAAACAGAATGAATGTCTCATAGTTAAGTTACATGGAAGCTGTATGAACTTTTACTTTGCCATAATTGTAAATTCTATTCTAGGGGAACAAGGTTCACTAAGTCTGTATTTACGTACGTTTGTAGTATACACATATTATGTTGTCTTGTCATGGAACTGATGTATGAAAATACATGTGCTATATCTACAAAACATTTAGAGAAACAACATACATTTTTCTCTTGGGTAATTTAAAACCTACCATAATAAAGTGCTGATTTATGTAATCTCTTAAATTGTATTTAGCTAAGGCATATAAGTCATACATGGTTTGTTTATACTCTGAGCCTTTCATATTGGGCATTAAACCAACGGCACTAAAACAAAACATCTTGTGGTTGCATTACGATAAATTACTTTTTGATCCACCCTCTTTTCCGATAATTTGTCTGGAAGGCACTGTGTACAAGTTTGCTACAAAACAATCAACCTCAATTTAATACTAAAGCTACAACATACCCCCCATCTGCATGTTGCACTAATAACAACATTCTATACAACCAGATGACTTGTTGGCTACACATGTACCTCCTACTGTATGTGTTCTTAGGATTGCACATCTAAAGGATCTGAGGTGCCGACGAGGATTATTTTTCATATACTTATGGTCAAATCATTTTTATGATTTTCAAATACTTTTTTATCTCTCAGCCAACCCTGTTCCTGGAGAGCTACCATCCTTTTTGCTTGAACTCTAATGTAGTGCACCTGATTCTAATAATTAGCTGGTTGATACACGGAATCAGTTTAGCGAAATCCTACAGGAGGGTAGCTCTTCAGGAACACGGTTAGAGGAGCCATGCTTTAGATGTTGCTAGTGTCTAACCTGTAACGTTTAATAGATGTGGTGCTAATATTCTAAGAGCATCCATAACATTTACAACTTTATACTGGTAAGCAAGTTATATCCATGTTCCACTGGTTTTCTAAGAGGAAAAGTTGAAATTCCAATCAACAAAATTTCCTTTAGAAATGTTAGCCTTATTTTATGTTAACATTGCTACATCTACAAACAATGAGTCCACTACAGCTCCTCAAAAGCAGAGAGCTGCTTCATTTGCTCCACTTGCATAGAGTGCCTCCTTACAAGTTTTTTTTTTGACTTGAGCTGGCCTCTTTTTGGTGAGTTTGGTGCTACTGGAGCTATTGATATGAAACCTGAGGCAAGAGGGGATGAGGGCTTGCTGCTGGCTCCGATGTCTGGGATAGGAGGGTTGGGGTTGACGTTTAGTGGGGGTAGATGGCCAGGCCGGGTATGGGAAATGTAGTCCAGCAGCAGAGTCCCCGAGCCTCGCCTCTCCAAGAGGCCTGGTGCGCGGCGACGTGCTGTGCTAGGTGATGATGTGCTGGCATTGCTGTCTAGGGACTCCCTGGAGCTGGTCAGCATGGCTAATGGAGATGTGTTGAGTTTCCTCCTCTCTAGAGGAACCTTAGGAGAGTCCAGCATGCCAGAGTCTGAGTACAGCTGGGAGTCTGAGTCATAGTGGTCAGTGCCCAGCCATCTCCTGTAGACCGGGTCTCTCAAGCTAGCTGGCACACTGTTGCTGCTACTGTCCTGGTCTGCAGGGACGGTGCTACGCCGGGCCAGGGGCTGGTGCTGACACAGAGACCTCTCATAGGCCGATTTGGAAGTTAGAGGGACAGACAATGAGGATGACATTTGTGGGAACAACATATCCTTGCCATCCACACTGTTTTGTCGAGACATATTCAATCTCTTGGATAGAGCAAGTCCATTGACGCCTGTGACAACCTCCTCAGAGGTGGCTCTCTTACTCTCCTCGTGGGCCGCAGCTGCAGCCAGGACGGAGGGAGCGATCAGCCCCCACGGCTCTGACTGCAGACGCTTCAGCTGGGGTAAACGAGCACGCTTGGGGTTGGCTGGTCGCCGTGTGGGAGAGGTTGGCCCATTGGGAAGCTTTGCTGCTGTGCTGGATGATGTTTTCAACTTTGTCTGGAAACTGAAGATAGTGTTGTGCTGCTCGGCTGAGTTAGGTGAGGGGGAGGTGTTGAGCTCAATGTCAGAGGGAGTGGTGCAGAATGCAGGGGAGCACCTATCCTCTAGCTCTGGGGAAGGGGGGACATTAAGGTACTGCTTGGTGGTTTTGGTGCCAGAGGGTGACTTGTCTGTGGTGATAATGATTACTTCTTTGCCCTTGGCCTTACATGCATCTAGGAGAACCTTTAGGGTCTCCTTATCATCGACATTGACTGCATAGACCAAAGCAGAAGCCCCGCTCCTGTCTTCGAGACTTGGGTCAGCCCCATTGGTCAACAAGTGGGACACCACCTCATGCCCCGCCCTCTGACTACAGGCGTGCATCAGGGCTGTCCGGCCTGCTTTGTCCTGGATGTTAGGGTCAGCCTTATTATCCAGCAGGTACTTGACCAGCTTTGCCTTGCTGACACTCTGCGGGTCGCTGTGTTTGGACATGCAGGCCACCATGAGCGGTGTCTCTCCTCGCTCGTTGCTCTCATTAATATAGGCACCCCCCTCAAGCAGGAGCCTGGTGAGCCGCAGGCGTCGGAGCCATACCGCTTTCAGAAGTGAATTCCCGTCTGTCCGCAGCTCCAGTATGTCTGCCATCATCTCCAAGACAACCACAGATAGCGCCCTCCCTCAGTGGTGAAAGGCAGTCACACCCTGCAGCCCTTCAAACAAAGTATTGATTTATTTCATTATATTTTGTTCAATCTATAGGTCTGCTCAATGATTCATCTAGTATTATCACACACAGTCATCACAATGGATCATTTCCAAGCCTCTCAAGACTACCACCAGGAGGCAGTCTGTGTTCAGTAAAAATCACTTTTGAAGACATGGACAGGTATGTCAATTATGGACGAAACTTCATACCTTTTTAGGTGGCGTTATTGTCAAAACATGAAACTGATTGTAGCAATGAAAAAAATATAACTTCGTGAATCGGAGCCTAACCTTTATATATACCCTGATGAAGACGGCGTGGCTGTCAGGAACGTTGGTTATACAATTATTGCATCTGAGCTCCTAGAGTGTGCGAATTTCCTTTTCTTTTTCTAGGGGCCTAATCTTGTCACATGTATCTTCTGTAAGCTTCGATCTCCCTGTGTAAAACAAGTTAGATGGAAGGATGTGCGTTATAGGCTATATATAGGCTAAACGTTCTGTATTTAAATCAAGCCATTTATCTTGAATGTATCGCTTGCTAGATGGAGATGGACAACCTTAGCCTAGTATTTTAACTTTTTTTGTTGTTGCTCTGTAATTGACCAATTAATCCCAGATCCAAGACCATAAATTAATTAGTTCGAGCTTTAGATAATAAAATACCAAAAATATAGAACATGACATATGGAGATAATCATATGGTTGTAGAAGAAAACAGCCTCACCATGAGCGTTAACATCCTGTGCATGACATAAAAGAGTATGCCTACAAGCAAAAACATCTACTTTGCTATTTTTTCTTACAAGACTCGATGACAAGTAAGATATGTCTTAGTGTAGGCTACTTAATGTGCATGATCGAGTGAATAAGTATTACCATTATCCTCGCGCGATCGCGTAGAATAGTCTATAGCGCGTCGCTGTCCATGGTCCTCATTGTGGATAACTTGTTAGACGCGCGTCTGGTAGAAAACGTTTTAACTACACAATTCATAATATGTTGCACAATGTAAGCTACATTTTTTTATACACTTGTAATATACTATGATCCCTGTGTGTCATTAAAATAAAGTATCAGCAACAGAAGTCGCCTAAAAAGGACTTCAATTTAAGGTGTTGGCTAGATGCTCCTAACGTTTCATATTCTCATTAGCTAAACTATCTTAAATGATCGAATCATAGTAGGCTTCTCAAAAAGTGTGTTGTCTATACAATGTTAGTATGAAATTACATGAGTGGTATATTAATGTTGATTCTGTATGTTTTTAGCAAGAAAAAATCTGCATTCATCCACATGGTTTTATACAAAATATCAAGAAGGTTTAACTGTCATTCAACCATGTATCTTACCTGATCCAGGCTTGTCATATTCAAAGGTGCACCCAATGTTTTGTCATTACCTATCCTGAAACATAATGAAAATAAAAGTTTTCAAATGGATCTTCGTTATAGTCCCTGAATTTAATCGGAGGTTCTCAAATACTGTCCTAGTTTAGGTTAAGAGCTTTTGCACCATAGCGCATCATGTTGGTCGCTTTTGTTATGGAAACGCAATAGATCAGTCCAATAGGCGGCATTCCTTTCACTGCGCAAGAATCACAACCTCAAGCTACTGGAGGTATAAATAACTTTGTTTTGCCTGGTGAATGAAACGTGCATTTTCTTGACGTCAGAGTCGACAAAAATAAAGATTGCTTCTGGTGAGAACCTGTCACATTTTTCATGTCTACAGCACACAAACAAACCAGTTCTACCTTCCAATAAAATGAAATGTTCACAGTTTCATAACATATTTATAATTACATTTTTTAATGGCTTAGGCTATATTCCACTCCCACGAGATAGGAAGAATCAAGATTCAGTGTATATATAAAGGTCATCAAAGTATAATTTAATATTTTTGTACACTGGAAGTTTATAGCCTACAGTTTAAAATTATCATTCACATCAACATGACAGATGTTGCTCCAGAGAGGTGGCGGTCACCTGTCTCTGTCCTACTTTTCTTTATATTCTCAGGTGCCCCGAAAACGTCTTTGTACACTTACATCTACAGTGCATTTTAAACACTGTTTCAAGAACATGCCTTAGCTATACCTTTCCAAATGGACAGAAGTAGAAATCGTGTGCTGATGTTGGGTTCAGTACACACACAAATGAGGGTTCTGCAAGGGTTCTTTGGGAAGGGTGTTGGTTCTATGTGGAATCATACTGATCCAAAGGTCCCTTTGATCACTTCAATGGTTCTTTTCAGTTCAATAAAGGGTTCTCTCCTCTTTTAGTGATAATTAAAATGTAGGGGCAGTGGCTCATTAAAATATTTGGGGGCGTGGTTTGTTCACAGCTCTTTTTTGTGCAACCATGCAGTGAGTGTTATTCCAGTTTTTCAAATGTTATGTTATTATCTGTTATATGACTATGGTCAGTGGTGTCTTGTGTAAGTCTCACGAATGGCCTTGTGTCAATTGTAAACTATTGACTGAGTCTGTAGTTCTCAATTCTCTCCTCAGGGACCCCCAGCCATTCCAGATGTAGAAAACCTGATTCAACTTGTTAATAAACTCAATCATAAAACCAATGGAATTTTAACAAAATAATATGGCTATTAAAAACCCTGTATGGTTCTTCAAATAACCTTTTGAGATAAAGGTTCTTTATAGATCCATTCACCATAAAGGGTTCTATATAGCCCCAAAAAGTTTGTAACCATAGCGTAACCCTTTTTTGGTGCTATATACACTATATAACAAAAGTATGTGGACACCTGCTCGTCAAACATCTCCTTCAAAAATCATGGGCATTCATATGGAGTTGGTCCCCCCCTTTGCTGCTATAACAGCCTCCACTTTTCCACGAGATGTTGGAATTTTGCTGTGGGGACTCGCTTCCATTCAGCCACGAGCATTCGTGAGGTCGGGGACTGATGTTGGGCAATTAGGCCCACAGTCATCGTTCCAATTCATCCCAAAGGTATGCAATGGGGTTGAGGTAAGGGCTCTGTGCAGGCCAGTCAAGTTCTTCCACATCGATCTCGACAAACCATTTCTGTATGGACCTCGCTTTGTGCACGGGGGCATTGTCATGCTGAAACAAAAAATATAGCACCACCTAAAATAGTTCCTCTATGGTTATAAGCCAAAGAACCCTTATTTGGCACTATATAGAACCGTTTGTTTTAGTATGTAGCCTAATCATATGAGGGTGCCCGTATGCCCAAGACATCAAAACTGTCAATTGGTTGCCCTCCTGAACTCGAGAACAAATGCACTGGATATTTCTTGGATGTATTCTATTGCAAGATCTTGAAAACAGGACATGTTTACAGCACAATTAAAGAGGCCAAAACTTGTTCCAGCCATCACAGCCATACCACCAAATAGGGACATTTCTATTTTTAGGTTGCTATGAGACAGCAGAGAGCGATGAAGATCTCAGCTTTGCAAGGAACAGGTAATCAGAACAATAACATTGCACCAAGAAACAGGAGGGCTCTTCAGTCATTTAACCAAATGTATTTGTTGATGATGTTTTCCATTTGCACAAAGAATCCCAAAGCCCATTGATCATTAGCCCGTATGACCCCAGCAGCTCTCCTCAAAGGAGAAGGACTAATCACTTTAATACCCACCCAAACACTACTCTGCTGTTGCAGGACTTCAACAGTCAAGGACGCCAGTGACACCCCCCTCCAACTAGTGATTGTTTGGCAGACTCCTGTGAAATGTTGTTATTTACCAGGAAGGCACAAGGGAGAGGTGGTTTATGGAACAGCAGGGAGTCCCCTACTTCCATGTTTTGTGTTCATCCCAGGAACTAACAGAGTCATTATGACTGTCTGGCTTTTCTGTAAAGGAACATTCCACATAGTTTTTGGTACATACACCACTCAAACAGAGAGAGGTAATCCAAGGGAAGGGCATTGTCTCGATGTAGGTCTCTGAGAAGTAAACATTTGGTAAAATATAATGGATTGCACCCCTGTGTTGTCAAGCAACAAGAAATGATAAGGTGTTATCTCCGTTTACTTGAGCAAGTGGCCTGGGATATGATATTGTGCAACATACTGTATTTCAATTATAAATTGTTGTTATATTTACAATTATTGGATGGATTGCAGTTACACGGAATGCTTCAGTTTGATTAAGAATAGGCATATGACATGCCAAGATGGTAGATGCTGAAATGACAGGAGGCTGCTGAGGGGAGAACGGATGGAAACTGTATAAGTAAGTAAGTAAATAAGACTGTATAAGTCTGTATCATTGTGAGGCTAGTCCAGGGGTAGAGAAGCAATCACTGAACTGATCAATTAGCTAATTTGGTCAGGTGTGGTGCCTAGTTTGAACAAATCATGTAGTACCTGGTGCCACTCCAGGAACGGGGTCGCCATCCCCTGGGCTAGTCTATCCACACTGGTGCCACTCCAGGAACGGGGTCGCCAACCCCTGGGCTAGTCTATCCACACTGGTGCCACTCCAGGAACGGGGTCGCCAACCCCTGGGCTGGTCTATCCACACTGGTGCCACTCCAGGAACGGGGTCGCCAACCCCTGGGCTAGTCTATCCACACTGGTGCCACTCCAGGAACGGGGTCGCCAACCCCTGGGCTAGTCTATCCACACTGGTGCCACTCCAGGAACGGGGTCGCCAACCCCTGGGCTAGTCTATCCACACTGGTGCCACTCCAGGAACAACCCCTGGGCTAGTCTATCCACACTGGTGCCACTCCAGGAACGGGGTCGCCAACCCCTGGGCTAGTCTATCCACACTGGTGCCACTCCAGGAACGGGGTCGCCAACCCTGGGCTAGTCTATCCACACTGGTGCCACTCCAGGAACGGGTCGCCAACCCCTGGGCTAGTCTATCCACACTGGTGCCACTCCAGGAACGGGGTCGCCAACCCCTGGGCTAGTCTATCCACACTGGTGCCACTCCAGGAACGGGGTCGCCAACCCCTGGGCTAGTCTATCCACACTGGTGCCACTCCAGGAACGGGGTCGCCAAACCCTGGGCTAGTCTATCCACACTGGTGCCACTCCAGGAACGGGGTCGCCAACCCCTGGGCTAGTCTATCCACACTGGTGCCACTCCAGGAACGGGGTCGCCAACCCCTGGGCTAGTCTATCCACACTGGTGCCACTCCAGGAACGGGGTCGCCAACCCCTGGGCTAGTCTATCCACACTGGTGCCACTCCAGGAACGGGGTCGCCAACCCCTGGGCTAGTCTATCCACACTGGTGCCACTCCAGGAACGGGGTCGCCAACCCCTGGGCTAGTCTATCCACACTGGTGCCACTCCAGGAACGGGGTCGCCAACCCCTGGGCTAGTCTATCCACACTGGTGCCACTCCAGGAACGGGGTCGCCAACCCCTGGGCTAGTCTATCCACACTGGTGCCACTCCAGGAACGGGGTCGCCAACCCCTGGGCTAGTCTATCCACACTGGTGCCACTCCAGGAACGGGGTCGCCAACCCCTGGGCTAGTCTATCCACACTGGTGCCACTCCAGGAACGGGGTCGCCAACCCCTGGGCTAGTCTATCCACACTGGTGCCACTCCAGGAACGGGGTCGCCAAGCCCTGGGCTAGTCTATCCACACTGGTGCCACTCCAGGAAGGGAGATTATGGAGTGGGGATCAGAACACAGGGCAAAGCCATATTCCCCAAGCTTACCGGTCGATGCATGTTCATTAACATGGGAACTACAGGGACAGTCTCCATATGATCTTTGCCCCAACGCTGCTGTCGTCAGCAGAATATTAAAGGGGAAATAAATAATAAAAGCAGAGAGAATAAGCGCTGTGCCCCATGGGAGCAGTTTCCATTTTCAGATATCTTACACCGCACCTGCTGCTCTACCTCCTTCTAAATATAACCCTTTTTTCTCTCGTCTCTGACACTGTGTGATGCTTCACGGTGGGCTAAAATAATAGGGGGTCTATTAATGGATGATATCTTTGAAAAGTTCAAGCTGGATATAAATGGAACAGCATTTTTCAAAATGAAGACATTTGAGAGTTTATTTTGTTTTAATTAGACAAGACAAAACATGCAGTATGAAATCCCAAGAGATATGGAGGGTCCCTCAAGATGCAATCTTATGGAGTGGAATCTCATCTAATGCTAGGAGACAGTGAGGCTTATCCCAAAGTCAAAATGTACAGGTTAGATCTCTCTACTAGTTTAGCTTGGTCTTTTTCATAATAAACCAAGATCAACATGAGTGAAACTGAGTGAGACCGTTGAAATTGTAATTCTGCTCAGATGCCATCTATTGACATAGATACAGATCTTTCTATTTAAGTAAATGTGCTGATCTGCCTCTAAACAGAGGGGGGCTTGATACAGGAGATTGGTGGCTCCTTCATTGGGGAGAATGGGCTCATGGTAATGACTGGAGCGGAATCAGTGTAATTGTGTAAAATATATCAACCACATGGTTTCCAGGTGTTTGATGCCATTTCATTTGCTATTTTCTGGACATTATTATGTGCCGTTCTCCCCTCAGCAGCCTCCTATGGGCTTGAAAGGTTTACAGAACGTCTTTTGAAGAAGGAGCTGTTTATATGCAACTCATTATAAACTCAGCAAAAAAAAGAAACGTCCTCTCACTGTCAACTGCATTTATTTTCAGCAAACGTAACGTGTAAATATTTGTCTTAACTGAACAACATTCAACAACTGAGACTTAAACTGAAGAAGTTCCACAGACATGTGACTAACAGTCTGTCCCTGAATAAAGGGGGGGTCAGTAACAGTAACAAAAGTAACAGTCAGTGTCTGGTGTGGCCACCAGCTGCATTAACTATTGTAGTGCATCTCCTCCTCATAGACTGCACCAGATTTGTCAGTTCTTGCTGTGAGATGTTACCCCACTCTTCGACCAAGGCACCTGCAAGTTCCCGGACATTTCTGGGGGGGAATGGACCTAACCCTCACCCTCCAATCCAACAGGTCCCAGACGTGCTCAATGGGATTGACGAGCAGTATGGCTGGTGGCATTGTCATGCTGGAGGGTCATGTCAGGATGAGCCTGCAGGAAGGGTACCACATGAGGGAGGAGGATGTCTTTCCTGTAACACACAGCGTTGAGATTGCCTTCAATGACAACAAGCTCAGTTCGATGATGCTGTGACACACCGCCCAAGACCATGATGGACCCTCCAACTCCAAATCGATCCCGCTCCAGAGTACAGGCCTCGGTGCAACGCTCATTCCTTCGTCGATAAACGCGAATCCGACCATCACCCCTGGTGAGACAAAACCATGACAGTGAAGAGCACTTTTTGTCAGTCCTGTCTGGTCCAGTGACGGTGGATTTGTGCCCATAGGCGACGTCATTGCCGGTGATGTCTGGTGAGGAACTGCCTTACAACAGGCTTATAAGCCCTCAGTCCAGTCTCTCTCACTCTATTGCGGACAGTCTGAGCACTGATGGAGGGATTGTACATTCCTGATGTAACTCGGGAAGTTGTTTTTGCCATCCTGTATCTGTCCCGCAGGTGTGATGTTCGGATGCACCGATCCTGTGCAGGTGTTGTTACACATGGTCTGCCATTGCGTAAACGATCAGCTGTCTGTCTTGTCTCCCTGTAGTGCTGTCTTAGGCGTCTCACAGTATGGATATTGCAATTTATTGCCCTGGCCACATCAGCAGTCCTCAGGCCTCCTTGCAGCATGCCTAAGGCACGTTCACGCAGATGGGTATCTTTCTTTTGGTGTTTTTCAGAGTCAGTAGAAAAGCCTCTTTAGTGTCCTAAGTTTTTATAACTGTGACCTTAATTGCCTACTGTCTGTAAGCTGTTAGTGTCTTAATGACCGTTCCACAGGTGCATGTTCATTAATTGTTTATGGTCATTGAACAAGCATGGGAAACAGTGTTCAAACCCTTTACAATGAAGATCTGAAGTTATTTGGATTTTTACGAATTATCTTTGAAAGACAGGGTCCTGTAAAAGGGATGTTTCTTATTTTGCTGAGTTTAGTATATGGCAAGCTGCCAGGTTGTTTACAAACACTACAAGAACAAGATCATCCACATGTATTGATCACATTTTTACTAATACCGTAGACCTTTCTTCTAATAATGTATCCGTACCCATTGGATGCAGTGATCACAATATAGTGGCTATATCCAGGAAAGCCAAAGTTCCAAAAGCTGGGCCTTAAATAGTGTATAAGAGATCATACAAAATATTTTGCTGTGACTCTTATTTGGATGATGTTACAAATATTTGTTGATCTGGTTTGATTTAATAAGGATCATTCAGACACTGCACTTCATGAATTTATGAAATCGCTTGTTCCAATTATTTATAAACATGCACCTGTTAAGAAACTCACTGTTAGAACTGTTATAAGGCTCCATAGATTGATGAGGAATTGAAAAACAGTATGGTTGAAAGAGATGGGCAAACGGATTGGCTAATATGTCTGGCTGCACATCTGACTGGCTGATTTACTGCAAATGAAGAAATTATGTGGCTAAACTCAACAAAAATAAGAAACTGTATTATGAAGCCAAGACCAATGATATCTTTGGAGTACTTTAAGTAAAATTATGGGCAGAAAGACATTCAACTCCATCTTTCATCGAATCAGTTGGGTTATTCATCACAAAACCATTTTATGTTGCCAATTATTTTAATCATTACTTGATTGGCAAAGTGGGCAAACGTAGGCAGGAAATGGCAACAATGAACAGTGAGCCATCGTATTCAAGCATTAAAAAAATATGAAAGAAAATAATTGTAAGTTTGAATTTTGGTAAGTAAGTGTGGTAGAAGAGAAAAAAATATTGTTGAAGATCAATAATGACAAACCTCCTGGCATTGATAACTTAGATGGAAAGCTACTGAGGATGGTAGCTGACTCTATTGCATCTCCTATCTGTCATATCTTTAATCTGAGACTAGAGGAAAGTTTTTCTCCTCAGGCCTGGAGGGAAGCCAAAGTATTTCCGTTACCCAAGAGTGGTAAAGCGGCCTTTACAGGTTATAACAGCAGACCTATCAGCTTGCTGCCAGCTCTTAGCAAAATGTTGGAAAAAGCTGTGTTTGGCCAAATACAATGCTATTTCTCTGTAAACAAATTAACAACATACTTTCAGCATGCTTACAAAGAAGGGCCCTCAACATGTACTACATTGACACAAATGACTGATGATTGGTTGAAACATTTTTAAAATAAGAAGATTATGGTAGCTGTACTGTTAGATTTTTGTTCAGCCTTTGATCTTATTGACCATAACCTGTTGTTGAGAACTTCTGTGTTATGGCTTTTCAACCTCTGCCATATCATGGATTCAGGGCTATCTATATGATATAACCCAGAGGGTTTTCTTTAATGGAAAATATGTGAAGTGTGGCATACCACAGGGAAGCTCTCTGGGCCCTCTACTTTTTTTTTTTTTACCATTAACCTGCCACTGGCATTGAACAAAGCATGTGTATCCATGTATAGTGATTATTCAGCCATATATGCATCAGCAACCACAGCTAATGAAGTCACTGAAACCCTTAAAGAGTCCATTTTGGAATGGGTGGCCACTAATAAATTGGTCTTGAACATCTCTAAAACAAAGAGCATTGTATTCGGTACAAATCATTCCCTGAGTTCTACACCTCAGCAAAATCTTGTAATGAACATGTTGAGGAGACTAAATTACCTCGGGTTACCTTAGATTGTAAAAGTTCATGGGAAAAACATATACAGTACCAGTCAAAAGTTTGGATACACCTACTCATTCAAGGGTTTTTCTGTATTTTTACTATTTTTGACATTGTAGAATAATAGTGAGGACATCAAAACTATGACATAACACATATGGAATCATGTAGTAACCAAAAAAAGTGTTATAAAAATCAAAATATATTTTATATTTGAGATTCTTCAAGGTGGAAGAGTTCACCAAGCGTTGGATTGTTCACCCACTAATAGGGAATGTGAGCTCCGATTAGACTGACGTGAGACAGGTTTGTTTTACCCCCTTTCGCCTTGATGACAGCTTTTCACACTCTTGACATTCTCTCAACCAGCTTCACGAGGTAGTCATCTGGAATGCATTTCAATTAACAGGTGTGCCTTGTTAAAAGTTCATTTGTGGAATTTCTTTCCTTCTTAATTAATGCATTTGAGCCAGTCAATTGTGTTGTGACAATGTAGGGTTGGTATACAGAAGACAGCCCTATTTGGTAAAAGACAAAGTCCATATTATGGCAAGAACAGCTCAAATAAGCAAAGAGAAATGACAGTCCATAATTACTTTAAGACATGAAGGTCAGTCAATATAGAAAATTTCAAGAACTTTGAGAGTTTCTTATAGTGCAGTCGCAAAAACCAGTAAGTGCTATGATGAAACTGTCTCTCATGAGGATCACCACAGGAAAGGAAGACCCAGAGTTCATTAGAGTTACCAGCCTCAGAAATTGCAGCCCAAATAAATGCTTCACGGAGTTCAAGTAACAGACACATCTCAACATCAACTGTTCAGAGGAGACAGTGTGAATCAGGCCTTCATGGTCAAATTGCTGCAAAGAAACCACTACCAAAAAACACCAATATGAAGAAGAGACTTGCTTTGGCCAAGAAATAGGAGCAATGGACATTAGACCGGTGGAGATCTGTCCTTTGGTCTGATGAGTCCAAATTTTAGATGTTTGGTTCCAACCGCAGTAGGTGAATGGATGATCTCCGCATGTGTGGTTCCCAAGCATGGAGGAGGAGTTGTGATGGTGTGGGGGTGCTTTGCTGGTGACACTAGCTGTTATTTATTTAGATTTCAAGGCAGACTTAACCAGCATGTCTACCACAGCATTCTGCAGCGAAATGCCATCTGGTTTGCGCTTAGTGGGACTATCATTTTGTTTTTCAACAGGACAATAACCCAATACACCTCCAGGCTGTGTAAGGGCTATTTGACCAAGATGGAGTGCTGCTTCAAGGAAAAGCAACCAACAAGTGCTCAGCATATGTGGGAACTCCTTCAAGACTGTTGGAAAAGCATTCCTCATGAAGCTGGTTGAGATAATGCCAAGAGTGTGCAAAGCTGTCATCAAGGCAAAGGGTGGCTATTTTAATCTCAAAATTAAAATATATTTAGATTTGTTTAACACTTTTTGGTTACTACATGATTCCATATGTGTTATTTCATAGTTTTGATGTCTTTACTATTATTCTACAATGTCGAAAATAGTAAAAATACAGAAAAACCCTTGAATGAGTAGGTGTGTCCAAACTTTTGAGTGGTACTGTAGATTCAATGGTTGTAAAGATTCGGAGAGGTCTGTCTGTAATAAAGAGATATTTTGCTTTTTTTGACACCACACTCCACAAAGCAAGTCCTTCAGTCTCTAGTTTTATCTTACCTTGATTATTGTCCAGTCGTATGGTCAAGTGCTGCGAAGAAAGAAATAGTTAAGCTGCAGCTGGCGCAGAACAGAGCAGCACGTCTTCCTCTTTATTGTAATCAGAAGACTAATATTAATACTATGCATGCCAGTCTCTCTTGGTTGGGAGTCTTGTTTTTAAGAAACATTAATGTGTTGGAAATTCCAAATTGTTTGCATAATCAACTTACACACAGCACTGACTCACACACTTACCCCACAAGACATGCCACCAGGGGTCTTTTCACAGTCCCTAGTTCCAGAACAAATTCAAGAAAGAAATTCAAGCAAGTGAACAGCAAACCTGGTTTCAAAAAATAAATAAAGCAACACCTCACACCACAACTCCTTTCCCCCATGCGACCTACTTGTTGTGTGTATGTACTGACATGTATGTGAACTGATAGATGCACACACACACACACACACTACAGTCTTTTTTTTGGTTATGTGTTGGACCCCAGTAAGACTCGCTGTACCATTGGTGTCGGCTAATGGAGATCCTAATAAATCACATCAAACTTATCAATAGAGCCTACTATTTTGTTTCTCTTGATGCATAGTCTCTAATACTGGTCTTTCTCTAGACCTCGGCAGCATTTATGAATGTATTTTCCCGTAATAGGTAGAGATATCCCATATTTTATGTGCTGTTGCAGAGATGGATGTTGGTTGTGGCTCTGAGCCAGTTGTCTCTTTAAAAAGTGAGTCTGACATTCTCATGGCATTTGGTGTCTCAGCGATTGTCTCAACTGAATGTGTGGGTTGTGACAGCAATAAACTGGCACGAACTCTGCTGCTTGGTCCTGGCTCTACATATCCCCGGTTTTGGGAAACATTTCCTGTATAATTTACAAATCTGTTATCCTCTGCTTATGTTATTGGGATATAAACAGAGGATAATATTGAGATTTCTGCTTCCATTTATTAGATGATGTATCTTGAAGTGTGAGCCATTTACAGTCATCTTCCCTATTGTATTTTGACATTGATATGTGCTGTGCTGTACTGTCACACCGGAAGCCTAGAAATGGTTCCACTCTTCCTTCACTCTGCCGGTGTCCTCTCACAGCGCAGGCCAACAATTGCCCTGCTCCTGGCTAGCAGTAATTTTGTAAGAAGAGCATTATACAAGAGCATTATACAAGCAATAATTTAGCTGGGTTGTTATTGTGTGTGTCGGCTGTATCCTAGGAGATTGGTGAATATCTAATAAGGAGTTTGTTACTCATTTTGCAGAGTGGGTGCTTTGATGTCCTCTGTGTTGAATTTTCAGTTTCTCTTCAATATCCCTCTTCAGCAGCAGGCCTGAAGGTTTAACATCGGTTGCTTGTTAACAGTAAATTCCACCTATCGGGAGGTGCTGTTGAGCCTTTAATTGAATATTGGAATGGATAACCTCTCACTGGCCTGCATTAATCAAACCGTCATATGCTAAAACTAGGACCAATGCCATAGATTACAACGATACCAGGCAGCAATGGCCAACAATACTGTCCAGCAAAACCATCCTCTATAAGGCATAGGGTTTTTTGGTATTCTACCCTCAGATTGTTATGCTGTGTCTTTATGGTTAGACCACATTGTTTCTGTTTCTCTTGGCATCAGATTCTCAGATTCTCTGCTGTAAGCACAATTAACTGCAGTTTTAGTACACCCTGTCATTCCCCTGTTCACACTACCGAATCAATGCCTTTCAACCTGTCTGCACCCTGTTGAGTGGAATAGCCCTTGGACTCTGAGGATTTTCCTCTCATGCTTTTCAACCGCTGGTTCCTTTATTCACATCAACACAGGATCTAGTTGCACTGCATGAAGAGAACCAGAGATCATGTTCAATTCTAAATACTGTGTATGGATACTCCTGAATAACTTCATTAGCATACTGTTACAAACAGTTCAATTATTAAACTTGATGAATAAGGTGAGATCTAGGTATTCATGGTAAAACATAGTTTATTTAATTGATTGATCAATTTTCTGCAACAGGCAGATATTTGGAATGAAAGATAACACATGAAAGCATTATACAGCACTTATTTCCAATGTGGCCCTCAACGGTAACCACAGACAAGACTAATAAAAACAAATATGAAATAAACAATTTATATCACATTATAATACATTTAATTTAATTAAATACACACTGGGAACTAGAATTAACATGAATCTTTTTGGGATGGAGAGACAAATGGTTGGTTAAAGGGGGCTCTATCACAACCCTTAGGAAATACCTGAATTATGTATTGCATCTTTCTTTGTATATAATTATTTTGCTCTTTAGTTTTTTATTGTTTTGTATTGGGGGGGGGACCCATTCAAAGGCATTGATAATGACATAGCATTGAAAGCTAAAACAAAGCACAAATTACTATGGGTAAAATGCAGGTTGGAGCGGATGTCTTACGTTGGTGTTGATTTAGAAGCTTTCTGGTGGGTGGAGATCATTTCTTCCAAAATTACACAATTGATTCTGTTCCAACTTCTGCCCTCAGTACCCTTTATGCAGATGTTTTGGAAAGAATATACATTGAGTTTCTCATGGTATTGTCTATAATCTCAAGGTCTAAAATACAGATTTGAAACATTACTGACATTAAGCAAATCAATCATAGCACTGTAGTTTTATCTTGCTTGGCATGATCAAAGCGGTTGATCAGAGCAGTTGAGGAGCTGTGTCTGTCTGAAGCGTTAGAACGTGTGTGTGTCCGTGTGTTTTTCTGACAGATAGTCAGAGAGCTTATCTCTGCCTGCTGTTCACACCCCTGGGACCGTGACGTCTTCAACACCATGAGGCACTCTGACCAAAATACACCTCCTCTGCAGATAAGTGGGAAATTAGAGTATTTTTTCTGATTCAGTTGTTGCTGGTGATGTCGGGTCGATCAGTCACGTCTGTCCTTGTGAATGTCAGGGCTCGTCTGCAGAATAGGACAAGACAGGACCAGGCACAGGGGGGCTCTGCAGAGTGAACCCTCTGGAAGTATCGGCAACAGACAATAGATCCAAAGACCAACCCGGCAGTACCTGAATGTCATTGTAGGTTAGGACTGAGAAAACCTGTAGTGTAGTACATTACATCACAAACTAAACCCCATTTGATATCAACCCGGATGCCATCTTCTACTGCTCATACATGTTTTAAGTTTCTTCATGTAGTATGTAATCAGTCTTTATTCCTGTTCAGACAATTGTGGACCATTGAATGGGTCTTTTGTGGTGTGAGATGATTGTTCATTGGGTTCCAGAGATAAGAGGGTGTGGAAGTGGAGTGGAGGAAAGCAGCGTACTGCAGCTGTGTCTAATCAGCTGTGTTAGGGGGTGGGATGCGCTGGCAGGTACCAGAGGGGAATGAAAAGTCAGTAATTATTGCTCTGTGCTGTAAGAAAGAGGCCGTGGGGCCATACAATGAAAGCCACCAAACTGCATAGGCCTACAACTCCTGTAGGAGGATCCCCATCTCACACGCAGCTTGTAGTTTGCCCTCATTCAATAGAAGGGATTGTCATGCCAAAGGAGGGGACTATGACAACTGAAACATTTCTGAATGAATGGTATGAAATGACCAATCAATCAGCCCCCTCACTCCTCCCACTGAGAAAGCATGAATCTCCATGATGTTTTCAAATGATTTTACACAGCCAAACCTGGGGTGATGCCCAGTACCGGGAAATGGGAATTCTGTAAAATTGTCTTTGTGGTTTTGGTTGTTATTGAAAACATAGCATGGCACCTCTTTTAATCTGAGGGATTGGAGCAAATTGACTGGTTGAGCTGTTTGTGTCCTGCTGTGCCCCCAGCAGACATAAACTTGCCTGTCAGAGATTGCTCTCTCTGCTTGAACATGAAAACTCCCAGTTTTGATCCATCTAAGTTTAACTGTGGTAAATAAAAAAATTGAAGATTTATCCACCACCAAGGCCATTGATTATTTCCTTTGTTTTGTCATTATTTAGTATGGTCAGGGCGTGAGTTGGGGTGGGCAGTCTATGTTTGTTTTTCTATGATTTGGGTATTTCTATGTTTCGGCCTAGTATGGTTTTCAATCAGAGGCAGGTGTCATTAGTTGTCTCTGATTGAGAATCATACTTAGGTAGCCTGGGTTTCGCTGTGTGTTTGTTCCGGTCTCTGTGTTTGCACCAGATAGGGCTGTTTTGGGTTTTCACGCTTCTTGTTTTGTTAGTTTGTTCATGTGTAGAGTCTTTATTAAAGAACCATGAATAGAAACCACGCTGCATTTTGGTCTGCCTCTCCTTCAAGTCAAGAAAACCGTTACACATAGTTAATTTCATAAAATGGAAGGAATAATCAGACTTCCAGGTTTGCCACGAATTCACCTTGTGACAAGGGGAGTTAAATCTCTGTGAGCATTGACTTGAGCTAAGAGCACGTCTACCTGGCTGAGTAGATAGAGATAATAACAGGTTCTCCTCCCAATATTCTACACCCCAGAGGAAGAACAGTACCATTAAGGAGACACTATGTGGATGGCACTGAAAAAAATCATAGAGTTGTTACTTTATTTGGTGTATTATTTTATTGGGAGAACCATAAATGCACAAAAGTATTCGGTAGTATTCCATTCATTTAAACTCTTCTAGCATTTATATTGCAATTTGAAAGTGAAATTAACTTAATTTTCTTCTCAGTTTATGGCACATTCAAATCCTATTTTCATGTCATAAGCTCTTTTATATGTATCACTAGAACAGTCTATGGGCTCTCTTTCATCTGCACAAATGACCACATGCAAAGACAATCCCCTATTGGATCACAGGAACATCATCACACATATTGTGTTCGCTCATTTATAATGGAAAGCTTTCCAAAGAGGTGGGGACATGCCGGGTAAACACAGCCCAGGAATATTTTGTGTGGCACGATTGTTGTGTATGTATCACAAAGAGATGAGTCACCATCATTGCCATAATGTCCCTTGTGATGCCCCTTCTAAATATGGGCTTTGAAAAACATCTCTATAGCTAAATAAGCTTCACCAGCTCACTTATACGTTTGTGGGATTTCGATTCATAGACTTTTGTTTGAACTCAAGGGATTGTGTCATGCATGATGATGTGTGACGTGTGTTGGTGCAGATGTAGGATGGTGATTCCTTGGCTGAAGGAAATGGAACCACCAACAACCATCTATAAAAAAACAACAAAGCTTTATTTTGTCATTTTATTAGACCTGAGATCAACACATTCCTGAGATCAACACAGACAAATATAAAATACGTATTTTGGGCATCATACTGTAAAAAGATTGTTGTTATTTTATAATAAAGGGCTCTCTTTTGATCCAGGAAATGTTTCCTAGATTAGTTTATTTATGCTAGCTTGGTTGTTAGTGTCTTTGATGTGCTCAGCGTTTCGATCCCTGATGAAGTGTGCTCTATTGAATAGGATTTATGCTCTGGAGAGGGATGCTGATTTCATTAGCACTAATCAAAGGTTTTACCATGCAAGATCTGGTCCAAGTGCTCCTTGATTCAATGATGGCAAAACATGATCTGTGGTGGTTGTACAACTAGAAATTAGTACAGGAGGTTTGTGACTTCCTTCTATAATAGTACGATTATGAAGGAGGTATTGAATATGGCTAAGAAGGCACATTTTAGTTTAGTTAGCCACCTGTTACCTTTATCTCCCCTCAATGTCATTTTATGTCTGCAGATTTTATTGAGCCTCAGGGTCTGATGCTACACACACATACACACTCACAAGCCCCTTCTCCATGCCCCCATCAGCCCTCCATGCTGAATGGATGTCATAAATATTCATATTAATTCATGGTTATTTGGCTGAACTTGGTGCTTTGACACTGATGTAGGTGCATGGTTAAAACTTTTGACAGCTACTGTACTGACAATTCAATGATCATCAAATCCATCTGAAACAGGTTCACATTACTGCAGTTTGTCTGTTTATCCCCCACTCCAGACCAAGCACACCCCAGAATTCTCTGTGATAGATAGAGACCCAAGGGGGAGAGGGTTTGTTTTGTGAACAAACCTTTAATCACCTGGGTAGGATCACTGTCAAATCAATAGGTTGTACATGTATGGTAAAGTCCTCACATTAATGCATTGCGTCATTACTTGTCAATCATCATGGATTATATTCATGATGATGGCCTTGGTGTCATAGCTGATTTGTACTCAGCAATAAGGATAACGCTTCTGTACCAGGCGGGCGGGATGATGCGTGTGTGCCTGTTTCAGTGTTTCAGTGACCCCCTCGTGGCAGCGCAGATGGAGGGGATGTGTCCTGGTTGTGTCCTAAATAAACTGTCCATGATGAGCTCCGGTTCTCCTGCTGCTCCTCCTGATGTTGGGGATTTTACTGCTCTTTTAAAGCCCAGTTGCATTGTGGGAAAGTGTCCTGATTAAGCTACATAGGAGAAGCAGCAGGTTACTGTTTCCAATAACTTCTGTCAACGGCTGATGCCTCACTCATTGGAATATTCAGATTCACAGTTCTAATGTTCAACCATTCTTCCAGTTGCTTACCATATTTGGCAATGTCTATCGACCAGTGATGCTTTGTTCTTGCCATTGTAAAGAAAGATTACTGTGTGATTCCCCAAATCAGGACAACACACTAGAGAGCAGCTCCAATGGTGGACTGTTGATTTTTCAAGTGTCGTAGAATGAGGTCATATTTAAAAAAGGAATTTGGAATTGCTGAACCTGCAGAAAATGTGCAGATGGCTGGTTTAGCCTTTATGTTAGTTCTCACTACAGTATGTCACCTCCTTTGAACTTCTACATGATTTCTCTTTTCACTGTTTTTCATCTCAGTTGAATGGCGCCTTGTTGTTGGTTTAGTATATCGTACACTATGGCTGGCTCAATGATGTATTGAGATTCCCTTATTTGTCATTTAAACATAACCAATAAATCAGTATTCAATTATAATTTTTCTTTATGTTATGTTTTTTGGTGTTATTGTTAAGTTTGTATACTGGTGAATGTTTGTGGTCTAGTCAGGCTCAATTGTTGTTATGCGTCCAACCTGCACATCTAGTGTGTAGGAAAGCTCATTGAGGCACAGGATTTATAAATAGACCAAAGGAAGGAAGGTGCCATCACTGACCCTTGAGATGTAGCTTTAGAGGGACAGAGTCGAAAAGGCAGACGTTTATCCTGAAGAAACTAATGAAGCTCTGTCTGTCAGCCTTGGAGGTGAGTTAGCTAAGAGCAGCATCATTAGAGACAGCCAGCGCTCTAATCATCTGGGTGGCCAACCAGGAAACAACCATTACACAACCACACCTGTGATGTCACTACAATCACTGGACAAACAGTAGGCTCGAGGAAGAGCTGCAGACAAAATGGAAAAGCAAACCAGGACTTTGGTTCATTGTCATGGTGATGTATCTTTCTGTGTATGATTAACAGCTAAACATAATCACCCTTCTCACCAGTTAAACCATCTTTGGCTGGACAATTGTAGTTTGTTCTGAAGCTCTTAGTCTTTGTTGTTTACAGACAAAATCCTACAGATAACAATGTCCATCAACGTTTCAGATGAGACAGTTGATAGACACGTAGGCTATGACGGTCCATGTTAACTTACAAATAGCTCTCAGACATGCAGAGAGCACACCTCCCATGTAGTCTTTAATATCACCAGCAGTACTACTTACTGTATGTTCATTGATGACAGCTTGTCTCAGCTCATTCTTGCTGCAATGTTCACTATTTTGTCTATTTGTTCATGTTACTGTCTACATGTTCCCTTCTCTGCACAAAAAAATCTATGATATGCCAAGTCTCAGTTCATTTTCCTTTCAAAATAAAATGTAGAAGTAGTCCTCTGAGCTGAAGAGTGTCTGCAACCCCAGGCATAACCAGAAGTGAATGATGACACATACTGCCTTGTTCATTGCACCTCTAACATCTTACAGAGGAGCTGTTTACTGAGATCATGATGCTAATTTCAATTACATGGACGTCATCTAAGCATTCTTGATGAAACCCATCAGACTTGTTTCATTGAAGAAGATGCGTCAGTTCCTTAATACAAGATGAAAATAATTGCGATCATCAGCACTGTCTATATTTATAGCCAGTTAATGTGAAGGGGGAAGAGAGAGGGAGGTGATCCAACCCTCCATCCATCCTCATGTTTACACTCCTCCCACAGAGCTACTCAACACCTCTGATCTGCAATTTACAAAATGACCTCAGACATTTTCATCTCAAAACTTAGTAGTCAGGGAGAGTTTGTTTGAAACCTCATGTATCCTCTTCAACCCACACTGCAGTGCGTAACATGGAACAGCAACACAAGACATGGCATAAAATATTCCTATCCCCTGTTCAAAATGTCCCATAATGGTAGGATCCAGCAGCCTTAAGGCGTAAGAGAAGGATCATATATACGGATTGCTCTGACTTGTCTGACATTCTGATACAATCTATATGGGAACATGTGGTACTGTACTGACATTCTGATACAATCTATATGTGAACATGTGGTACTGTACTGACATTCTGATATGTTCCCATATAGATGTGGTACTGTAGACATTCTGATACAATCTACCAACATGTTACTGTACTGACATTCTGATACAATCATATGAACATGTGGTACTGTACTGACATGTCTGATACAATCTATATCAGAATGTGGTACTGTACTGACATGTTCTGATTCAATCTATAGAACATGTATACAGAATTCTGATCAATACAGTAACACATGTACTGACATTCTGATACAATCTATAGAACATGTGGTACTGTAGAATTCTGATACAATCTATATGGGAACATGTGGTACTGTACTGACATTCTGATACAATCCCACGTATAGATTGTGTGGTACTGTACTGACATTCTGATATGTTCTGTACTGACATTCTGATACATTGTGTGGTACTGTACTGACATTCTGATACAATCTATATGGGAACATGTGGTACTGTACTGACATTCTGATACAATCTATATGTGAACATGTGGTACTGTACTGACATTCTGATACAATCTATATGGGAACATGTGGTACTGTACTGACATTCTGATACAATCTATATGTGAACATGTGGTACTGTACTGACATTCTGATACAATCTATATGGGAACATGTGGTACTGTACTGACATTCTGATACAATCTATATGGGAACATGTGGTACTGTACTGACATTCTGATACAATCTATATGTGAACATGTGGTACTGTACTGACATTCTGATACAATCTATATGGGAACATGTGGTACTGTACTGACATTCTGATACAATCTATATGTGAACATGTGGTACTGTACTGACATTCTGATACAATCTATATGGGAACACGTGGTACTGTACTGACATTCTGATACAATCTATATGTGAACATGTGGTACTGTACTGACATTCTGATACAATCTATATGTGAACATGCGATACTGTAAAAAGCTTGACATTTTTAAGCTGACAGATGATTACCATTTCAATGGGGATAACAGCATGCTTAGAATACAGTAATTGTACTGCAGGGTTTATTGAATTTGACGCAAAGCAATTTCTCCTGTTTTGAATTACAGTGATGGTCAACCAAGATAATCAAATAACCTGTTATTATCCTATTTTGTAAAAACTGTATAATATCTTCCCAGATCAGTATCATTAGCATGACAAGCCAATGGACTTAGAGGTGCCATGCATATAGGTTATTTTGTTATGATAATGTCAGATTCTTGTGTTCTTGAAGCTCAGTTACGTATTACTTCAAATGGTCATGGAGCATTGACATCTATCAGGCACACTGCTGTTAGAATCTACCTTAGGTTGGAGCTGATCTGTACGTTTGACATCTATCAGGCACACTGCTGTTAGAATCTACCTTAGGTTGGAGCTGATCTGTACGTTTGACATCTATCAGGCACACTGCTGTTAGAATCTACCGTAGGTTGGAGCTGATCTGTACATTTGACATCTGTCAGGCACACTGCTGTTAGAATCTACCGTAAGGTTGGAGCTGATCTGTACACCATTTCATTTCAAATCTGTTGTCCCCACTCTACTTTACTACCTCTGCCTTTTATATAAATTCCACCTTTTTAAATATTCCCCTCCCTACTCTGATTCTTAAATAGTGGGAAAGGTTCATTGATTTGTACTTTGGGGTAAAAGGTCTTGTCTATAAAATGCAGGGAGGATGCACTTTGGTTACTGAAGTACTGGGCCCGTTTATAAAATAAATATTTCAAATACTGAGCTAAATTGTATGCAACATTTTTGGGGGGGAAATTATATCATTTTATACTATTACAATTGCGCAGAGAAAGTAAGAATAGAATATGTAAATAAGAATATAATATGTTTCTAAACATTTCTACATTAAACCATCTGTCCTCAGTGGCGGCTCTGGCGCGGACCCCACTCCACCATAGTCTTGGCTCACTTAAGTGGCGCCTTTGGAGCGGCGACCCTCGCTGCCGCCCTCGGACTCGGGACCTTTGCAGTGGGCCCCGAATAGACGGGAGACTCCGGCAGTGCCGGAGACCAAACACGCTGGGCCGGCACAATACTGGCTGGATGCCCACTCTCGCATGGCACTTGTCGGGGGCTGGGATGTAGCGCACCGGGCTAAGAACGCGCACTGGAGACACCGTGCGCTTGACCGCATAACACGGTGCCTGACCAGTACGACGCCTGCCACGGTAAGCACGAGGAGTTGTCTCAGGTCTCCAACCTGATTCTGCCACACTCCCTGTTTGCCCCCCCCCAAAAAAAATTGGGGGGCTGCCTCTCGTGCCTGTTGCACTGCCTTACCTCAAATTGCCGCTGCTCAGCTCTTCCTTGGGGCAGTGATATTCCCACCTGTGCCTAGAATCCCTTGCCTTCCAGTATCTCCTCCCAAGTCCAGAACCCTCTGCTCCAGGTTACCACGCTGCTTGGTCCTTTTTTGGTGGGTGGTTCTGTAACGATTCTCCTCCTTTTCTGAATGTAATATGTTTCTAAACATTTCTACATTAATGTGATTACGGATAATCCTGAATGAATCGGGAATAATGATGAGTAAGAAAGTTACACCGGGTCAAAAATCATACCCCCAAGACATGCTAACCTCCCCTGCTATTGGTAATGACCCTCTGAAGGACCCCCTTTCTCACTCATCATTATTCATGATTCATTCAGGATTATCCGTCATCATTGTAGCATCCATGTAATGATTCGTAGGAAATATCGGCCCAATGCGCAGCGTGGTAAGTGTCCATGTTGTTTATTATAACCGGAACACTGAAACAAAAGTAGAACAAACCGCAACAGTTCTGTCATGTACTCACACAAAGCAGAAAACAATCACCCACAACTCAAAATGGGAAAACACGCTACCTAAGTATGGTTCTCAATCAGAGACAATGATTGCCAGCTGCCTCTGATTGGCAACCATACCAGGCCAAACACATAGAGATAGAAAACATAGAACACAAAACATAGAATGCCAACCCCAACTCACGCCCTGACCAAACTAAAATAGAGACATATAAAAAGGAACTAAGATCAGGATGTTATAATCCACATTCATGTAGAAGTGTTTAGAAACATATTATTTATAATAAAATGACACTATAAATAAATATACATTATTTACCATTAATTTCTATTGGGCACAACATAATATGAAACACTAACAAGGTACTGTAAGGTATTGAAAACAGGGCTGCCGATAATTATGACCCCTATCTTTATGATTTTTATTATTACTTAGATCAGTGTTTGTTTTATTTATTTTATACAGTCTTTTTTGCTCATCTTTATCAAGGGTGCCAATCATTTTGGACCTGACTGTATATACTATAACTTCCTATGTAACTATGCATTTAATGATGGATGAATGGCAAGATAGTATACAGGCACTCTGTGGGAAGAAGATATATGCCTGTCTTGCTTGAAAGAGAAAACATTTGATGTGAAAAGGTTTATACAGAGATGAACCTGTCCCTTTCCCTCGCCACCTGCCTTGTTTAGCTTATCTGGTTTGGGACAGATTAACATAAGGAGCTAGGAAGTTTAGCGAGGAAATCAGCGTGGCAGAACATCTCTCATTAGCATGTGTGCTTTGCCAGGCTTCCTGTCTGCGTGGAAAAATAGAAGCATGAAGATGTCACCAGCAGACTACTCATGATCCGATTCCGAGTGCTTGTCAGCACCCTTTGCAGTACAGAGAGGGAACATACACACTGTCATAAAAACAGCTGGAGACGGGAGACAGACCGCACTCAAAGAAATTGTAATTAGAGGAGAGAAAACAAGCCCTGGAATGAAGATTTATGACAGTTACATGGTAATTGTGTAAGCACCGTGTAGTGTAATTATTTTATTCATCAATTGAGGACCCTTTATTTTGTGTGTTCTCCTGAAATATAATGAAGTAAAGAAAGCATGCGTTTCTTCCGTTATTTTCCTCCACTCTATACTGGGAGTGCTGGCCTCTTGTCATTTGTGTGATTGAGTCTGACGTCAGAGCTTGAGGTAATTAGAGCCACCAGTGGCCCAATTATGTGACAAATCATAGTAACTGTTAGCTAGGCACCACAAAACCTTTGATAGAGCCAGCCCCAACAAATCACATCAAATCAAGCTTTATTAATACAGCACATTTCAGAAATAGTGCTTTACCGAAGGAATTAAAATAAAAAACAATGAAAATAAAAACTGGAATATTTACTACACAACAAACATAAGAGGATAAAAAACTAAATGATAACAAGAACTGAACGACTAAAAAGCACCCTAAAAAGGTGTTTTAAGATCTCTTTTCAATATGTCCACAGTTTCGGCCCCCCTCAGGTTCTCTGGCAGGCTATTCCTGAGGCTGGGGGCATAATAACAAAAAAAGGCTGCCTCTCCATGCCTCTTGGTCCTAGGCTTTGGGATAGTTAAATGACCAGTGCCAGAGGACCTGAGGGACTTACTGGGTACATCACTTAAAATCATGTCTGACATGTATTGGGGTGCACAATTGTGGATTAGAAGAATCTTAAAATGTTTTCTAAAACTTACATGCAGCCAGTGCAGAGACCTGAAAACCGGTGTAGTGTGTGCTCTCCTTCTGGTCATGCTCAGTACTCATGTTGCAACATTCTGTATGTTTTACAGTTGACCAATGGCTTTCTTGGGTAGATCAGACAGGAAAGCATTAGAGTAGTCAAGCTTATTTGTAATAAAAGCATGGCTGAGTCTCTCTGTATCAGCCTGAAAGTGAAATGGACGCACCTTGGCAATGTTCCTCATGTGGTAAAAGCTATTTTGGTCACATTTCTAATGTGTGATTCAGAATTGACTTCAGAATCGAAAATAACACCTAGGTTTTTACCTGGTGTTTTATCTTTATTGCCAGTGAATTAAAATGTGCGGCCAGATTCTCTTTCTGTGCTTTGGCTCCAACAATAAATATCTCGGTCTTGCTTTGATTTAGCTGGAGAAAGTTGGGAGCCATCCAAGTATTTAAGTAAATCACTAATACACTAATACTAATAATTTATCCATTGACCTAAAATCCTCCGGTGACATAAGTAAAGTTGTGTATCGTCTGCATATCAGTGAAAATAAATGCTGTGCTTTCTGATGACGCTGCCAAGTGGTAACATATATCAACTGAACAGTACCGGACCCAAAATCAAACCTTGTGGAATGCCACATGTGATATGCATTTTCTATGAGTTATGTTCACCAAGAGTGACAAACTCTTGACTGGTTAAATACACTGCTCAAAAAAATTAAGGGAACACTTAAACAACACAATGTAACTCCAAGTCAATCACACTTCTGTGAAATCAAACTGTCCACTTAGGAAGCAACACTGATTGACAATAAATTTCACATGCTGTTGTGCAAATGGAATAGACAACAGGTGGAAATTATAGGCAATTAGCAAGACACCCCCAATAAAGGAGTGGTTCTGCAGGTGGTAACCACAGACCACTTCTCAGTTCCTATGCTTCCTGGCTGATGTTTTGGTCACTTTTGAATGCTGGCGGTGCTTTCACTCTAGTGGTAGCATGAGACGGAGTCTACAACCCACACAAGTGGCTCAGGTAGTGCAGCTCATCCAGGATGGCACATCAATGCGAGCTGTGGCAAGAAGGTTTGCTGTGTCTGTCAGCGTAGTGTCCAGAGCATGGAGGCGCTACCAGGAGACAGGCCAGTACATCAGGAGACGTGGAGGAGGCCGTAGGAGGGCAACAAACCGGCAGCAGGACCGCTACCTCCGCCTTTGTGCAAGGAGGAGCAGGAGGAGCACTGCCAGAGCCCTGCAAAATTACCTCCAGCAGGCCACAAATGTGCATGTGTCTGCTCAAACGGTCAGAAACAGACTCCATGTGGGTGGTATGAGGGCCCGACGTCCACAGGTGGGGGTTGTGCTTACAGCCCAACACCGTGCAGGACGTTTGGAATTTGCCAGAGAACAACAAGATTGGCAAACTCGCCACTGGCGCCCAGTGCTCTTCACAGATGAAAGCACGTTCACACTGAGCACGTGACAGACGTGACAGAGTCTGGAGACGCCGTGGAGAACGTTCTGCTGCCTGCAACATCCTCCAGCATGACCGGTTTGGCGGTGGGTCAGTCATGGTGTGGGGTGGCATTTCTTTGGGGGGCGGCACAGCCCTCCATGTGCTCGCCAGAGGTAGCCTGACTGCCATTAGGTACCGAGATGAGATCCTCAGACCCCTTGTGAGACCATATGCTGATGCGGTTGGCCCTGGGTTCCTCCCAATGCAAGACAATGCTAGACCTCATGTGGCTGGAGTGTGTCAGCAGTTCCTGCAAGAGGAAGGCATTGATGCTATGGACTGGCCCGCCCATTCCCCAGACCTGAATCCAATTGAGCACATCTGGGACATCATGTCTCGCTCCATCCACCAACGCCACGTTGCACCACAGACTGTCCAGGAGTTGGCGGATGCTTTAGTCCAGGTCTGGGAGGAGATCCCTCAGGAGACCATCCGCCACCTCATCAGGAGCATGCCCAAGTGTTGTAGGGAGTTCATACAGGCACGTGGAGGCCAAACACACTACTGAGCCTCATTTTGACTTGTTTTAAGGACATTACATCAACGTTGGATCAGCCTGTAGTGTGGTTTTCCACTTTAATTTTGAGTGTCACTCCAAATCCAGACCTCCATGGATTGATAAATTTGATTTTCGTTGATAATTTTTGTGTGATTTTGTTGTCAGCACATTCAACTATGTAAAGAAAAAAGTATTTAATAAGAATATTTCATTCATTCAGATCTAGGATGTGTTATTTTAGTGTTCCCTTTATTTTAAACCAGTAAATACAGTTGGCACTTAAAAAATAATGTAGCTGTTTGAAAACCAATTTATCCAGAATTTTGCTTAAGAATGAAAGGTTGGAGATTGGCCAAAAATTGCTATGAGCTGAAGAATCTAGATTACTTACAGTTTCCTCACTCAACCAAGGGACTCACCATTTGAATGTGACCTTTTTCAACTTTACTGGAGCTATGGCATCAATGGTTGACCTTCATTTGCTATTAAAGTTATCAACTAAATCATCACAAAAGGAAGCAGAATAGGTGATGGAGTATTGTTCTGTAAAATCTGTAGCAACTTCAGAGGTAAGATAGTGTTTCTTAATGCGTTCAGTATTACCCTGTGCTATGGGCAACCAGGTAGTAAAAAATACGCAGTGGTGATCAGATAAAGCAATACCAACAATAGATGATATGTCAATAGAAAGCCCCTTGGTAATAACCAGGTCCAGAGTATGGCTGCAGTTATGGGTGGGCCCAATAACATGTTGGATAAAGTCCATAGAGCTCAAAAGATTCATACATTGGGGTGAATTTCTTTGTCAACATGAATATTAAAATCACCCAACACAATGATTGTATCATATTTCTCAAGGACAATAGACAATATTTCAGAGAAATCATAAAGAAAGTGGGGCAGCGCTTTGGTGGCCAGGGTTATGGCCAGCATATACTGTAATAGGCTACATGTTAAAGGGCAACTCAGCCACTTTTCAACCTCATATTCATTATATCCAGCACCAAACCAGTGTCTACGTATGTGAAAACAGCATGTTTTATGATCTGTGGTTAAAAATATAATAAAGGCCCTAAAAAATGCTTCTCTGTGACTTCACAAGTTAGGATTAAAAGTAAAAATAAACAATGATTTTCTAAATCTGCAACAAGTTTCTAGCCAGAGGGAGGGTATTTTGTTGCTCCCCACATCACCACGAATCTCATAGTGTTTAAAAATCACTTTTAACTTTTGATGATCTCATCAAGAGATGGTGGAGCGATCTTTTGACGGGGTGCGGGATTTTTGTTTTTCATATATATTGTAATCTCACTTTCTATCTTCAAACTAATTATACTTTCCGGGCAGGTTGTAACTGGAACCTCCATCAAGAAGCTAGCCAGCAAACTAGCTACTAGTCATTGTTAGCCACTACTAGCGATCTTCACCTTTAGCTCGGACACCAGCCACCTTTAGCTCGGACAATTACCTGCCAGTCTGCACAGCGTGATATCAACCCAGAGCATATCGGACTGCTTTCTCTACCACATAACTGGATTCCTGCCGCAAGCTCTGGACCATTACACCGGATCATCGCAGCTAGCTAGCTGCAACAGAGTGGCTATTGTGTTCTAAAGCCTCATTTCCCGAAGCAAGCACCAGTTAGCCTTGAGCTAGCCTCGAGCTAGGCTGATGGAGTATACCAGCTAATTGTTGGGCTACAATATCTCTTTTGCCAATTGGCCTGGACCCTTTATTGTCAACACGGAGCCCCGCCGAACCATCACGACTGGTTTGCCGACGTAATCGTCCGATGTGGTTTCAACAGGCTTTTTGCGATGTTGCCGAAGACCCATCTGCTAGCCCCGACCCACTAGCTTTCTGAACGCCGTGTCTCCCGCTCGCCTAGCGTAGTAGCGACCACCGAACAGCTCCCTGACTCACCTGTTGCTGCTCATTGGACCCTATGATCACTCGGCTAACACAGCTGATGCCTGCTGGACTGTTCATTAACACTTATACCTCATTTTGTTTATCTGTTGCCCCCAGCCTCGAACTCAGGTCCTGTGTGTACCTAACTGACCCTCTCTGCCCATTCATCACCATTTACCTGTTGTTGTCTTAGCTTTCCTGACCAATCACCAGTGATTGCTTTATGCCTCTCTCTAATGTCAATATGCCTTGTCTACTGCTGTTTCGCTTAGTTCTTATTGTTTTGTTTCACTGTGGAGCCCCCAGTCTTGCTCAACATGACTTAGATAGCTCTTTTGTCCCACCCTCCATGCATGAAATGATCTCACCTGGCCTCCAGAGATGCAACCTCTCTCATTGTCACTCAATGCCTAGGTTTACCTCCAATGTACTCACATCCTACCATACCCTTGTCTGTACATTATGCCCTGAATCTATTCTACCCTTATCCTACTCCTCCTCTGTTCCTCTGGTGATGTAGAAGTTAACCTAGGCCCTGTATCCCCCAGTACTACACCTATTCCCCAGGCGCTCTCATTTGTTGACTTCTGTAACCGCAAAAACCTTGGTTTCATGCATGTTAACATCAGAAGCCTCCTTCCTAAGTTTGTTTTATTCACTGCTTTAGCACACTCCGCCAACCCTGATGTCCTAGCCTTGTCTGAATCCTGGTTTAGGAAGGCCTCCAAAAAGTCTGAAATTACCATCCCCAACTACAACATTTTCAGTCAAGATAGAACTGCCAAAGGAGGCGGAGTTGCAATCTACTGCAGAGATAGTCTGCAGAGTTCTATCTTACTATCCAGGTCTGTGCCCAAACAGTTCGAGCTTCTACTTTTAAAAATCCACCTTTCCAGAAATAAGTCTCTCACTGTTGCCGCTTGTTATACACCCCCCTCAGCCCCAGCTTTGCCCTGGACACCATATGTGAATTGATTGCCCCATCTATCTCCAGAGATCGTACTGTTAGGTGACCTAAACTGGGATATGCTTAACACCCCGCCCGTCCTACAATAGAGTGCACACACTGTATATAGATTTTTCTATTGTGTTATTGACTGTATGTTTGTTTATCCCATGTGTAACTCTGTGTTGTTGTTTTTGTAGCACTGCTTTGCTTTATCTTTGCCAGGTTGCAGTTGTAAATGATAACTTGTTCTCAACTGGCCTACCTGGTTAAATAAAAAATAAAAAAAATAAAATCTGGTCTACATTCCTTACATTATATATTTTTCTGCAAGTTGTAGAGAAGTGCCCTTTTCTCATGTGTACACATTAGTTTGGTGCTGGAGATGATGAATATGAGGTTGAAAAGTAAAAAGTAAAAAGAAGAGCTGTCCTTTAAAATATGTTTTGGTAAGTTGACAGAGTCCCTCCCAAACTACATCTTGTGGCTAGTGAAGCCAATAGCCCCTGAACCAGGTCTGGGTTCTAATAGTACTTTACACTGACTGGTTGACTATGTCAGCCGCTTGAGTGCCAGATGAGCAGGGTTTTCACTTTTATGACTATTCCACTATTCCAGGCAAGTTCAATCAAGTGCAGCCTTTGTATCTGAAATGAATCAAGTAGTATTTTAACCCAGGTCTGATCCTTCACATGATGCACCTGTTCTGGGATCACTTCAGTGGAGTCAGTGAATCAGTGTCTCAGCCAGAGGCTCTGTAATGTGGTGGTTGGTATTAGGATGCATGATAAGGGTCTGAGCAGCCTGCTGCTAGGTGTGGCGTGCTGTGTGAAGGAGTGGGCGCCCTGGCTGCTGAACGCTTAGCATGGGAGCAGATGGTGCTGGGGTGCTCCAAACACCAGTGGGTGGTCTGCTCTTAGCTAATATGGATAGAGAGGTGTTTCACCCATTCGATTTAAGGTGCTTGTTCTCTCTCTGTTCTCTTTCATACTTAAACGTGAGAAGTTTATTTCACATCCTTGAACTTCCTTGATTTGAATCATGTTATCATCAGTGTTTTGTATTATAATTGCTACATATGTAGGATCTTCATTTTGTTCATGTTGTTGAAGGGAATTTCCTGAACAGCAGGAAATGTAAATTTGTTGTATATTAAAGGTTTAAAAAAGCTTCTAAAGTTAGTAATTTCCACTTAAACATTTCAGATTCTATTTGCCCTAACCAAAAATGTATCAACCACTAAAAAAAATGACCATGAATCATAATCCACACAATAATTCACATTTCCTATTGCTGCAGGATTATTTTCCTGCTGTGAGAAACTGGTCAAATTAAGATCCTACACTTGTAATTATAGCTATTTTAGACTGGGTGCAGATTACTTCACTCCAAGATGCAAACTGCATCAACAGAGGAGGGGATTGTGGCTGATTATGTCAACACAAATCAATGGAAATGTCAACTGAAATACTTGGGGCTGCATTTTACAAATTTGTCTCATCCAAAAATGTGTGTGATATGATACCAAGCTGTGTGTCCTTATAGTTTCTTCAAGAGACATCCACTCACCCATCTTCCTTTTTCCTTTATCTTTTCACTGTGTCGTCATGGTGATGGGTTTTCATCCTTGCATCTCTAATTAAAGAGAGAACGGTGTGGCTGTCTGGCCTATCAGATTACATTCCAAAATCCACCACATGATATCACAGCCTCCTCAGAATTTAGCAACTTGGCCTCCTACGATTTGGTATGTAAATCTGTTTTCCTCCATTTAGTATGATACATTACGTTATGTTACGTTACATTATGAATCAACTAGTGGTCATACAATAAAATATGAATTAGAGGATGTATAGTATCATACGTCTTATCTGATGGTACAATAGCATACAAATTGGATTATAAATTTATGGTACATCTTGGATTAAGTATAGTATTATATGTCATGTATTATACGTCTTTCTCTCATACCAGGTTGCTTGTTGCGTTGTAACGACAAAGGTTAGAATGATTTACGTAAAAGGTTAAGAGAAGTAAAACGACAAAGGTTAGGTGAATTGGGTTAAGGTTAGAATAAGGATTAGGGGATGGGTTAGCTACAGTACAATGCTACAGTTGTCCCCGATGCAACTCGAACACGCAACTTTCAAATTGCTAGTCTGTCGCGGCAAACGCCACATCCTCCCCGACCAACCTCTCTCAATCGTTTCAGTATTAAGAAACCTTCTGTCGTTAGTAACCATATCGAACTAGAGGAGGCTGGTGGGAGGAGCTATAGGAACACAGGCTCATTGTAATGGTTGGAATGGAATAATGAAACGGAGTCAAACGTGGTTTCCATATGTTCGATGTGTTCGATACCGTTCCATTTACTCCATTTCAGACATTATAATGAGCCCGTCTTCCTATAGCTCCTCCCACCAGCCTCCTATGTATCAAACATAACATATCTTACTTATTGGAGGTGCAAAGATTTACGTAAAATACCAAACGTCTGTCCAGTGAGTCTAGTCTGAATGTAGACACCCCTCACTGTCTCACTAAATCTCTCATCATTTGGTCCATGGACAGATCCATATAGTGGAATCAGCATCCTATAGACTAAATAGACTGGAGGAGTTATAATTTCATCTATCCAACAACAACTCTTTACTCTAACAATACTTTACATATAGCAGTCCTAAAAAGTATACTCTGTTGTAATTGGATGTTCTTAATCACCTCATCTGGTAAAGGATATTTCCATATTCATTCAGGGAGACTTACATAAAGATCACCATGCTCTCCCCTGGATAAGTATCAACCCTGAAAAATTGTGATAGACATCTGTTAGGGCAAACATGTTTGTTTTCATAAATACCCTTTCTCCACAGGTGCAACAATTCAATTGCAATATGTGCAGCAAAATCAAACTCTAAATTAGGAGACTGTCACCTCTTGATTTGGTTCCCATGGTTACCATGGCAGAAATAAGAAAGGATGTACCGACAGTTCCAATTAAAGCATGTCTTTTTCACATCATGCTTTTTATTGCATAGGCCTGTGTGAGCAGGTGCTTTGTTAAACAGTATAAGACTGTTGCGTAATGAGGTTTTCAATAATGTTGGAGTACAGGTGTGAATATTACAGAGCTCCCTTTCATGACCATTTTCCATGGTATTTTGAGGGTCTGTGCATTTGTTTTTCTATGAAATATCTTGTCAGTAGCCTGTAATATAACCACAAGATAAAACCTTGCAGTTGAAAAGGAGTTCACCCTTCTTTAGTGAAGACAACCGTGTGTTTTTTAAATCAGTGGGCTATGTAACACCTTCTGCATGTGTCCTGATGTATGGCTTATGTAATTTAATTCTAATACCTGGCCCTACCTGGGCCCTCAAGGGAAGAAATCACACAAGGGCACAGGTAAATAGCCCTTCGCTTGACAATTGACAATGCTTGAAGTAATGTGTATTTCTAAAAAGCTGTCCACCTAATGGCATTAACTGACCTTGTGTGTTTCAGATGCGTGATAATTATGTTACATATTGCTAATCTAAGATGAAAAAATCTGAACCAGCAGTTGCACTTGACCCCCCCCTCCCACTTTCTAGCTCTGACTCTACCAAGCTACTTTATTAAGGATTGTTGGTTGTCCCACCTAGCTATCTTAAGATGAACGCACTAGCTGTAAGTCGCTCTGCATAAGAGTGTTTGCTAAGTGACAAAGATTGTAATGTAATGACTGCATTCATTATCCTTAAGAGGATAATTGTTGTCTTAAGTGTATTATTATTATATGTACTGCACGTGTATCACTTTGTACTGTACCTGTTTGACTCCCATTGAAAATGGAAGGGAAATCCATATAGGTTGTGGAACAATACCCTCTTGTGTTTACAGACGTAGCTGCAGTCTAATACTGGACAAAACCGCTCTTTGTTCTTATCTGTCACACTGAATCTAAATAGAAAATGCATATGTTTTTGGAAAGTGTTGTATAAACATTTGTTTAATATCAATAGTGTGTGTGTTCAGCCATTGGCCAATTCGACTTGTTTGCATGATACTGACAAATTGATGCTGTAACTAGTATAGCTACAAGCGATTTGGGGTGGCAGTAGCCTAGTAGTTAGAGCATTGGGCCAGTAAGCAAAAGGTTACTAGATTGAATCCCTGAGCTGACAAGGTAAAAATCTGTCATTCTGCCCCTGAACAAGGCAGTTAACCCACTGTTCCTAGGCTGTCATTTTAAGTAAGAATGTGTTTTTAACTGACTTGCCTAGTTAAATAAAGGTTAAATAAAAAAATTCAGAGATTAAAATGTAAAATGTGTAATTGAATGTAGTATCAAATTACAGTACATTTTGATTCACACAGTTCCCATATTTACACAGAGATTAAGGAGTAAACAAACACAGCAATGAGGTTTTTATTGTCATCATTTTCAGCAGGATATCTATCATGTTTACCTGAAAACTACATAGCATCTTGTCATCTTTTATTAATTTGTTTTGACATCATGACGCTCATGCATCATTGAAATATTACATCAACCTTGACACCATGATTTGAAGGGTGCTTTGGGTTTTCGAGAAAACCCTTTCATGTGTGCCCTGGGGCCTTTATGTATGCCAAACCTGATTGTCTGCGCTGCTGCTCTGAGATAATGCCTGCCACCACAGTCTCAGGAATGCTCTCTCTCTCACAGGACCCATCTCCAGTTCAGTCTCTCCCGTGTGTGGCAGGCAATCTATTCATGCAGTGAACTTTGAATTAGAGGCCCATGTTGTCTCCAACTCTAGGTCCTGCCTGGATCCAACAGGCTGAATCCAGCCTTCTGGATTACATTACAATATACAACAGATGCACAATCTGGTTTCTGAATGAGCAAATTAGCCACCTTTACTCACGTTTATCATGTTTATGATTATGTATCAGCAATGATTATGTGATCATATAAGACAATATACAATAACAATCCACGTCCTCCAGACACATAAAAGGTTAAGATTAGTAAAGGTGGCTAATGTGCTCATTCAGATACCAGATTGTGCATATATTTTATTTTTATCCTAGCTAATCTTCAACTTTCATGAGGCTGGAGGACTTGGATTGTTATTGACTTTGTAAAGCATAGTGATAGAAGACTTACCTCTACATAGAATGAAGTTGCTGTCGATGCTAGTATGAGTCACCACGTTTTTTCAAACAAGAGAAAAGAAGGGATACACAAAATACATCCATTCAGAGAATTGCTTCCAGGATTTTTTTTCTGAAAAAATTATTATGAGTTTTCTGAGAAAAATAAGCAAACAAGTGTTATGAATAGGTTGAAGCACGTTGAAACTGCAGTAGACATAACTTCAGTTGCCCAGATGACCCGGTTAGAGATACAGGTAGTGTAGTAAAGCTGCTGCTGGACAGGAGAGAGTTTTCCGTTGTGGTACCATGTTGTGTCCAGCTCTCTCTCTATCATTGGCGGAAAGTGTCAGACACATGCCCTTATCAGTTCTCCGTCCAACGGATACAGAATAGATAGCTGGGCTGGAAAAGTGATAAGGAGATGTGGTCGACAACATTACAGTCTAACAACACATTTTGCAGGAGAAAGATACTGTACTGAGAACACATCCAATATGCAACCCAAAACACATCTTAACCTCTTTGGATATCTCACACACTCAGTTTTACTACTCTTTGTCTTCACATCACCTTCACAGTGGTGGCCATTCAGGTCAGGTCCAGGACATCCAGCCAGCTCTGACAAACAGCTGGAAAGTAGTTGTAGAGAGAGTGAAGCCGTCGTGCATGAGAGTTTTACCATTGACAATTCTCCAGAAGGCAATAATCTATATTAGTATTCAGTCTGTTTGAGGAAACTCTTTGCGGTCTTGACCAGTCATGGACGTATCCACTAAGTACTCATCCACATCCCAAAGGCAGAGCAACTTTAGGAAACACCACAGTGAAGAGTTTTATTTCACCATGACCCCACCTAACTCCTGGTGCTATGCTCTCTCCTATTGGCTCTCAGTCAGGCCTCAATATATCTCCACAGTCACTGATCTCTGTTTGTCTGTCACTGGGAGATTGGCCAATGGGGTAAAAGGGGCTTGGCCAGGTCCCAGGAATGACTTGAGATGATTCCCACAGGTGTGGCTCAGCTGTGCATTCCAGTACACACTACCTGTCAACTCTCCCTCCTCTCTGCTTCACTAGACAGCAAACCGATTGTGTAAGGGCTTACCTGTTTGAACATGGATGTTGCAAAATGATTTAATATGTAGGAAAATGTGCATTGACAGTTGGCTAAATAGGATATCATGACTATTCTATCAATGCACAACGGCGCACTTATTTTACATTTATTTTGCTTTCACAAAGCAGAGGCCCAAGCAGTGCTTAAAGGCTTGTTGTCAATGTTATATTACCATGGAATGGTGTGCTCCCCGTACAAAATGAGTCTTTCCTATAACATCATTTGTATGAACTCTGTGTTGATAGTGGTGAATGATTGAGTTGCTATTAATGTAATGAATGACGTAGAGAAGATAACAAAATGCATCCATGCATTTACATTGTATGAGAGACAAAAGGTAAAAGCAGTAAATACAGGGCTAATATCAAAACAGTAGGAGGGGGGGGGGGTATTCTTTACTCTCAAAATGTATTTGTATCATTAATGCCCGGCAAGCTATCCCATGGGTCACATTATTACCAGGGTTCAATGTGGAATACATCAGACAAGATATGACTTCCTCAGGTTGGTGGACACAAACAAACATAATTGTGAATGTACGTACAATGAGTGTACAAAACATTGGGAACACCTGCTCTTTCCATGACATAGACTGGCCAGGTGAATCCAGGTGAAAGCAATGATCCCTTATTGATGTCACTTGTTAAATCCACTTCAATCCGTGTAGGGTGTAGTTAAATAATAATTTTTAAGCCTTGAGACAATTGAGACATGGATTGTGTGTGTGCCATTCAGAGCGTGAATGGGCAAAAGAAAATATTTAAGTGCCTTTGAAATGGGAATGGTAGTAGGTGCCAGGTGCACCGGTTTGAGTATGTCAAGAACTGCAACGCTGCTGGGTTTTTATTGCTCAACAATTTCTTGTGTATATCAAAAATGGCCCACCACCCAAAGAACATCCAGCCAACTTGACACAACATTGGAGTCAACATGGACCAGCATCCCTGTGGATGCTTTCAGCACCTTGTTTTTTATTTTACCTTTATTTAACTAGGCAAGTCAGTTAAGAACATATTCTTATTTTCAATGAAGGCATAGGAACAGTTGGTTAACTGCCTTGTTTAGGGTCAGAACGGCAGATTTTTTACCTGGTCAGCTCAGGGATTCTTACAACCTTTTGATTACTAGTCCAAAGCTCTAACCACTAGGCGACCTGCTGTCTGTTGCCAGTTCGTCTTGTTTTGTCAGGTCTTACTAGCATGTTTCCTCGATTATCCTGTTCTCATGTTTTCTAGTCTTCCCGGTTCTGACCTTTCTGCCTGTCCTGAACACGAGTCTCTGTTCGACACGTTCCTTCATTGATTATCGGACGTGGTTAAAGACGAGCTCGCAGCCCGGTAGCTTCCTATGGACCTCGACTCTCTCATAGCTTTGACCATATGGATCGATGGGCGGCTGCGAGAACATAGGAGGTCTGTTCCCGGTCACACTCGCTCGTCTACGACTCCTACCTTGCCTCTGAGGAATCCCGGAATGCGATGTCACCTGAGTTCCCTCGGGAATCACAGAGGGCTGTCGACTCGCCTTCTCCGGAGCCCATGCAACTGGGCAGGGCTAGATTGTCTCCTGCTGAACGCTTACGCATATTGAGCACCAAGAGCTGTCTGTATTGTGGAACTACAGGACATGACATATCTACCTGTCCATTAAAAGACCAGACTCATCAGTAGGTACGAGTATGCTGGTGAGACGTATGGTGAGTTTCCAATCCTCCATTACTCGTATCCCTCTCCATGCCATCCTGTTGTGGGGTGATCAGTCCAAATCTCTCCGGGTGCTCATTGACTCTGGGGCCGATGAGAGCATTATGGACGCTACCCTTGTGTCAGAGCTGGGAACCTCCACACAACCTCTCTCCATTCCCATGGACATCAGAGCTCCGGATGGGCGCTCTATTGTATGGGCGCTCTGTAGTCACTCACAATACGGTTCCTATTAACCTGCGAGTGTCAGGTAATCACAGTGAGTCGATGCAGTTCCTGCTCATTAAATCTCTGTGGTTTTAGGGTTTTCGTGGCTTCAGAGGCACACCCCCCTGATCGACTGGGCTACTGGTTCTATCCTGGGTTGAAGCCCATTCTGCTTCATGCATTGTCTGAAGTTGTGGAGAAGAAGGACAAAACTCTGCACCTGTGTATTGACTATCAGGGCCTGAATGAAATCACGGTTAAAAAACGTTACCCTCTAACACTTTCGAGCCTCTCCAGGGGGCGAAGATCTTCTCGAAGTTGGACCTTCGGAACGCCTACCATCTCATTCAGATACGGGAAGGAGACGAATGGAAGACAGTCTTTAACACGGCTAGCGGGCAAAATGAGTACAATGTTATGCCATTCGGACTGACCAATGCACTCGCAATGTTCAACGATGTGCTCGGTGACATGTTGAACTGGTTCGTGTTTGTCTACCTTGACGACATCCTTGATTTTACCCGTTCAGCTCAAGAGCACGTCCTCTACGTCTGACAGGCCCTTTAGCTTCTCCTTCTCCACACCATCTCCTTCCAAGGATACGTCATTGCTGCAGGAAATATTCAGATGGATTCTGACAAAGTGGGAGCGGCGGTGGATTGGCCTCAACCCACATCCAGAGTGCAGCTGCAATGTTTCCTGGGGTTTGCTCATTTCTACCAGAGTGCACCTGGCTTCCCTCAGCACTCACCTCTCCCAAGGTTCCGTTCACGTGGTCTCCAGCAGCTGAGCGGGCGTTCTCGGACCTCAAGCATCGATTCACTCCAGCTCCCATCTTTTTACCCCTTTTTCATGGTATCCAATTGGTAGTTACAGTCGTCTCATCGCTACAACTCCTGTAATGACTAGGGAGAGGTGAAGGTCGAGAGCCATGCATCCTCTGAAACACGACCCAACCAAGCCAAGCTGCTTCTTGACCCAATGCCCTCTTAACCCAGAAGCCAGTCACACCAATGTTTCGGAGGAAACACTGTACACCTGGCGACCGTATCAGCATGCATTGCGCCCGAGCCCGCTACAGAAGTCGCTAAAGCACAATGGGACAAGGACATCCCTGCCGGTTAAACCCTCTTTCTAACCTGGACGACGCTGGGCCAATTGTGCTCCGCCCCATGGGTCTCCCGGTTGCGGCCGGCTGTGACAGAGCCTGGACTCAAACCAGGATTTCTAGTGACACAGCTAGCAACTGCGATGCAGTGCCTTAGACCACTGCGCCACTTAGGAGGCCTAGCTCCCGTCTTAATCCATCTGGTCCCGTCCCGTCAGATCATGGTGGAGGTTGACACCTCGGACGTGGGAGTGGGGGCCGTCCTGTCCCAGTGTTCTGCCCAGAACCAAAAGCTGCATCCCTGAGCTTTCCTTTCCCATCATCATAACCCTGCTAAGAGGAACTTTGATGTGGGAAATTGAGAACTACTTGCGGTCAAGATGGCGTTGGAGAAGTGGAGGCACTGGTTAGAGGGGGCGGAACATCCATTCTTAGTGTGGACTGACCATAAGAACCTGGAATATCTCCATACCGCTAAGCGCCTCAACTGAAGGCAGGCTCGATGGGCCCTGTTATTCACTCGGTTCAATTTTTCAATCTCCTACCGCCCTGGGTTCAAGAATGCCTGATGCACACTCACGCCTGTATAGCCCCAATGCTACACATCTGACCCCGAGACCATCCTCCCTATCTCCTGTCTAGCGGCTACAGTCATCTGGGGTATAGAGAGCCTGGTGCATAGAATAAGACCACAAAAAGCTCAGACTGTCCTCCCTCAACCACTCCCTGTTCCTCACCGCCCTGGTCTCATATATCCCCGGACTCGGTTACTGGTCTCCCTCCGTCAGATGGCAACACTGCTAGGATAGGGTTTCCAAGGACGCCTATTTCATTCCCATTCTCAAGTCACCCTCTGCCAAGGAGACAAATCAGGTCATGGTGCAGCACGTCATCTGGATCCATGGAATTCCGGTCTACATGGTCTCCAATCACAGTCCTCAGTTCTCGTCGCGGTTCTGGAAGGCGTTCTGCACTCTCATTGGGTTATCAGCCAGCCTGTCCTCTGGCTTTCATCCCCAGTCTAACGGCCAGTTGGAGTGAGCCAATCAGGACCTGGAGACGGCTCTTCATTGCCTCGTCTCCGCCAACCCCACCACCTGGAACCAGCAACTTGTGTGGGTGGAATATTCCCGCAACACGCTTCCCTGCTCGGCCACTGGTCTCTCGCCCTTCGAGTGTTCCTTGGGATATCAGCCCCCACTCTTCCCTGAACAAGAGGAAGAAGTCTGCATTCCCTCTGCCCAGTTGTTCTTTCGCCACTTTCACCGTAGCCCGGTCTGCTCTTCTCAAGACTGCCACCGGACCCCTGCTCCCCGCTATCGTCTCAGACAGAGGGTATGGCTTTCCACTCAGGATCTGCCCCTCCGGGTGGAATCCCTAAAACTTTCCCCCCGCTTTGTTGGCACTTTCCCCATCTCTAAAAAGCTTATCCCCACTGCTGTTCATCTTCACCCTCCGTATGCATCCGTATACATTCCACTTATCATGTGTCTAGGATTCAACCTCTGTCTCACAGCCGTTTGTCTCTTGTTCCCATTATCCCCTGTGTATTTACACCTGCATTTTCTGTTTGTCTTTTGCCAGTTCAACTTTTTTTGTCAGGTCTTATCAGCATGATTCCCATTTCCACTGTTCTCAAGTTTTAGTTTTCTAGTCTTCCCGGTTCTGACCTTTCTGCCTGTCTTGACCCTGAGCCTGCCTGCCTGTCATCCTATGCCTGCCTGCCTGCCTGCCATCCTGTGCCTGCCTGCCATCCTGTACCTGCCTGATTGGTTGCCTGACTGCCTTTTGCCTGCCCCTTTGTTATATTAAATATTCTGGGAATGAAACTATCCTCCTCCTGTGTCTGCATCTGGGTCATATCCTGAGTCGTGATAACCATTCATTTCTATTGGGCACGAAATAATCTGAAACACAACCAAAACAAACAGCAAATACAACAAATCTGTAGAGTTGCAAGCTTGATATAGTCATTGTGTGCTAGGAATATGGGACAAAATACTTTTACTACTTTAATAAACATATGTGAATTTTCCTTATTCTTTTGGTCCCCTAAAATGGGGGGATATTCGAAAAGTGCTGTAATATCTAAATGGTTCACCCGATATGGATGAAAATGCCTTCAAATGAAAGCCGACAGTCTGCACTTTAACCTCCGCAGTATCATTTAAAACTTAAAGTGCTGGAGTACAGAGGCAAAACAATGAATGTGTTACTGTCCCAATACTTTTGGAGATCACTGTAACTACATTGTTTTGGAATAGTTGTATAAAACATGATGGAAACTCTTAAATAACATATTGAAACTAGCTAAGGGTGTGCCAGAGCCACTCTGACCCCTTCTGCCTTGTCTGGCGATTTGTCCCCTGATATCTAGTGAAGCCTTAGCCTGCCATTGTCAGAGGAAGGACAGCAGCCGTCTCTGTATGCTTTGTTGCTGGTTATCTTAGCTGAGTTCCTCCCCTCTGTGTGAAAATCCTCAGCTAAATCAACATGGCTGGCTCACTCTTTATCCAGTACCGGATTTCTTCTCCACACCAGCCGCCAGCGGCACTCACACGGATGAGGGGAGATCTGCTAAAGCATCTCCTCTGCAGTACAGCGCTCTCCGCTGGGATTAGCCAGGCTGCATTCCCACCGTCAGCACCACTGAATTCTCAGTCCACACACTGAACACAGGGGTTAGGGGGTCTACACACACACATGCACACACGCACACACACGCACACACAGAGACACACACAGAGATAGGGGATCTGCTACCTTATCCACTCCTATCTATTGATTATAGTCTCCTTTTTCCTTTTATCTAGAAACAGAGCATTATTGTTTTAATTTGTACGTCTGATAAGGGTAGTGCAATGTAAGGGGTCACGGCGTTGTATGACTCCCTGATCGCTGTAACTCATTATCAAATACATCTAGCTACAGTCATGAGCACATCAGATAGAGAACCCTTCATGTAGCCTTAAAGGGAAATTCTGCCACTTTTCAACCTCATATTCATTACCTCCGGCACCATACCAGTGTCTTCATATGTGGAAATTGCGCGTGTCTGTGGTCTGTGGTCTGTGGTTAAAAATATAGGAAGAAAGATCCAAATAAAATGTTTCTCTGTTACATCACACGGTAGGATTAAATGTAAGAAAAACTGGGATTTTCAAAACCTGCAAGAAGGGTATTTTCTTGCTCCCCATGTCAGCTCGAATCTCATAGTGTTTGTAAATCACTGTTTTGAAAATGTCTTAACTTTTGATGATGTCATCGTGTAGAACTTTTAAACTTTAGATTTTTCTCTACAAAACAGTAAAAATGCACGGTTTTCACACATCATGACACTGTTATTGTGCTGGAGATAATGAAAATGAGGTTGAAAAGTGGTGGAATTGCCCTTTAACTAGTGGCTGAGGAACAACTTTGCCTTCGATTAACATCCCTTCATTTCAGACAATTTAGAAAGGTAGTGGTAAATTTAAGCAATAAGGCCCAAGGGGATGTGGTTTATGGCCAATATACGGCCAACATATGGCCAAAATACAATGGCTAAGGACTGTTCTTAGGCACAACGTAACACAGAGTGCTAGGACACAGCCCTTAGCTGTGGTGTATTGGCCATATATCACAAACCCCTGAGGTGCCTTATTGCTATTATAAACTGGTTACCAACGTAATTAGTCAAAATAAATATTTTGTCATACCCGTGGTATATGGTCTGATTTACCACGGTTTTCAGCCAATCAGTATTCAGACCTCGAACCAGCCAGTTTATAAAAAGTAATACAACACAGAGGAATACTTTGGATTGGATTCCTTTTTATGTTCATGTTTATGTGTTACATACAGCTACTTAAAGTCCACTTAGACATGGGAATGTGCAGTATGTCCTCATTTTAGTTATAAACTAGAATAATTATATGGTTTGATTAGATCATGAAAATATCACTGCCGTTTCACTCACCACTTTTTGAAGAGGATGGAAATCCCTTCCTCTTCACGCATGCCAAAGCAGTAAGGGTTCAATTGTATGGGCAGGGGTCACACCTTATCAGAGTAGGGTCAGTGCACACCTTTCCAGAGTATAGAAAAAGCCTGTGAGCAATGATTCTTTACATTCCACTGAGTGCAGCATTTCAGGGTAACAATTAGAATTTCTCCCCCAACACAAGACAACTGCTTTGGAGAGATGCAGTGATGCAGTATATGCTGCAGAGGTCTGATAAAAAGTAAAACCACTGTCGTGTTGTGAATTACTGCCAATCAATGATTGTAAATATTTGTTGACATGCCTATTTAAAGGTGTATAGTCTTCAATGAATAATGCATCACACATATTATATGTAATTCCTCTTCTACATGCCTTTTAAGTTACCTGTGGACATTACCTGTGGACATTTTAAGTTACCTGGGAGAGTCCCCAGAGGTAACTATCTGCTCCACTGCCTTATCCAGAGGACTATTATGACCTCTCCACAATCAATAGCCTTTTCCCCTGAGCTGTGCTCTGCTGTCTGGTAACAGCCAGCCAGCCAGCCAGCCAGCCAGCCAGCCAGCCAGCCAGCCAGCCAGCCAGCCAGCCAGCCAGCCAGCCTGGCCTCCAGAGAAAAAGCCCCAGGGAAAGGGCCTGAAACAGCCAACACACAGACCCCACTACAGACCCCTCTGGCTCCCAGGCACTTTCTCTAATTGTTGAATAAATTAGATGATAAATGAGATGATTGTCTTTAGATAGGGGAGATTTTCAGTCCACTCTTTTGTCTACAAACGAAGAGGCGCTCATTCAAGTGAAGGCTTGATTAGGCTTTCCTGGGGAACCCAGGTAATCCTCTCTAATGATGCCCTGAGAGAGAGAGAGAACGATTTGAAGAAGAATGCAGCCGAGAGAGAGAGATTTTTTTAGGTTAAAGTAGTCTAAATGATCTGCCAATGATCTAAGATAACTTGTCTTGGTAAGACGTCTTATTAAACCTCATACTACCAACATATTTTACATACAGTACATGGACTGCCAGCTGGAGTCATTTTGACCCTAAGAAGAAACTATTGGAAAAAGTAACAATCACACCAAAATATAAAATATATTCATTCTTATCAAAACATTGTTAGACATGTATAATAATGTTATTTGCATATTCTGTAAAGTGAAAATATAAATGTTTTCCTTAGATAATGTGCAACTTTTTTTCCAAAGGACAATCCACATTAGCACTAAAACCCTGATTTTCCATCATTTGATTGTAGTATCATTTAGTTTTTAGAATTTTGAACTAAATATACATTTTGGCATTTATGTTGGAAACCGGCATTTAAAGGGGTGGTACACCAAAATTTGAAATATACTTAATTTTATTGACAAAAGGTTATTCATCCATTGATCCTGAGAGACAATGACCAAAAATATGGTCGAGTTTTCTTTATTTACTTAACCCACAGCCAGCATTAGCATCACTGCTACTGAAACAAGGGGAGTGGTAGGGCCTATGGTGGGATGCTTCAAAAAGCATGCCCAAATCCTCAACGTCACTTCAAACCAAATGTTATATCAACCTAAATACCATAACAAGTTATACCTATAGAATATTGGGGGATATTATAGGAATTTCATGTATTAATATAACATTTCCTGTAGAATAAGTATTTTAGAGAGAATATACACCAATAGAGAAGTACGTAGCAGAGGGTCGCTGGTTTCTGCATTACAGTTCTACCAAGTATTCATACAACTGACAGACTTGTATGAGCATTTTTGACTGCAACTAAGCGTATACAGTACGTAATGTAATTAAGATTTTGTACAGTTCTAACCATAGGTGGGTACATAAGGTGCTCAATGTCTATCTGATCAAAATCACTGATACAGGTCCCCATCCACCCTCTGAGGATATGTATAAATTACTATTATAGTCTCCAGATGCAAAGAAAGGATTTTTAAAATTTGCTGTAGAATAACTACTTTTTGGAGAATACAAACCAATACAGCTATGTGTAGATTCAGAGCGAATCTGAGGTCTGTATTGCAGTGCTATCAAGTATTTATACCATTGGCAGATTTTGAAATGGAAAAAAGAAGGGAATTTGGGTTTTGTACACAGACATACAATACGTTGTGAAGAAAAGTATAATCTTGGGCGAGTACATGCAGATAATCTGTGTATCTGATACAAGTCCCCCTCCACCTTCTGGAGGTATTGATAACTTGTTATTATTTCTCCAGAGAAACCAGGATTCAAGTAAAGGTTCCATCTATCAAATTACTATCGTCGGAATTAGGTGTTTTTGGCTGGGGTCAAAATGACCCCAAATGACTTTATTGATACAGAATCACTAAACAATTATTTAGATTTATTAAGAACAAGTTGATTGACAAAGTCACGGAAAATTGGAAGAATTGAATAAACCACCTTTGGGCTAGTAGTTTTTTTAATTACAAAATGAGCCCAGTTGGTAGTACGAGGACTAAGATCAAATATCTTGAAATAAGATCATTTATCTTACCCCACTTGTATCAAGCATTTTTTTCTTAAAATAAGTAAGAATTTACCTTAGTAAGACGTCAAGTCAATGTATTCTAATGGCAAGAGATACACTATCTAGGTAAGATCAACACATTTTGCAGTGTGGCTGACTGGCTGGGGTATGGTGCTGGAGGCTGTGGGGATTGTCCAAGTGGTTAAACAATTGAAACATCTACAGTACGTCTATAGCAGTAAATAATCAAACAATACTGGCCTGAAGTTGCTGCTGGCACTTTGATGGTGTCTTGGAGACAGCAATATAAGTTCACATTTCACCATTTACTGATTACCAAATTTACAGCATAATGAAGGAAACATATCAAAGATGCTGACCAAGCAAAAGTAAGGGTATAGCAGTGTCATGTCAACATTTTTTTAGGAAAGAACACAATTGCTTTAAAGGAATAGGTCAATTGTAACACTAGATAAAATATAATAAATATTCTGTCTTTATGATTTTCCCAGTGTATCCCCCTCAATTGTTTAACCTACTCAGCTGTGCAGCATGCACTTCAGTGATTTCAAGTATCTTCCAGTAGAGGGCATCATGGATGGTTTCTATTTATAGCAATTGACTATTATTTCAAAAGGGAATTAGAGGCTTCTTAAGGATGTCTTGGCCTGTTTTCTTGAGAAAGGGCCCATTTTCCCCTTCCCTGCAAGAGTCTAAGGCAATCATTCATCAATTTGGAATGTTTGCCAATCAACATACAAGCAATCAACAACATGCAAAGAAGTGTATTGTACTATATATACAGAATGTAGCTATAATATATAATGTAAGTGTTTGGTTTGCTAGTTAGCTTAAAGCCAGTGTGAAAATGTTACCGTGTAAAAGCTTGTATGAGTCTGTGAGGACCTTTGGTGTGGTATTGTTCAATCTAAACTATATTGCCATGACTCTGACATTGTGTCTCACAGGCTTTTTACTTATTTCTTCATGTGGCTCATAAGGCACTTATGGGCCTTTGAATCATTTATGGGCCTTTGAATCAGGCATCTAACTTTCATTGATTGACAAAATAATGACACATATGCACATATGCATCTAACATATCACACTGCTCTTTAAGACTTTTTCCTAAACCATTTTTGGCAGCACTGATATGCACTCAGTTGCTATGGACACAGATCATGTGTTTTCTTTCTCTTTTTTTCATTAAAAAAAACAGTGGCCATGACAACAAAGTGTCTGTTAAAGAAAACCTACAATGATATGCATTTTAAGAGGCCACGAGAAGATGAGGAAAAAACCCTTATCAATTATGACAGTTTGATTCAATAGTGCTTTTATCCATTTTCCATCATGTGACCTATATACTGTTCGCTCCCATTCTAAGAAGTAGAATGCACAGCATTGATGAAAACAATCTATATGTGTAGTTAATGATAAAAGATGTGCATTTGATCCAATTTGCTACAGCAATGAAAATAATCCTGCATCAACAGGAAATGTTAATTATTATGTGTATTATAATTAATGGACATTTTTGCAGGGGTTACTTTTTTTAAGGGAAAATCTAGTCTGAGATTTCAAAGTGTAAATTACACTATAAGTTTTACATTTCCTGCATTGCAGGAAAGTTCTCCTGCAAAAGGGTGATCAAATTAAGATCCTACATCTGTATAATGGCCCAATCAAAGAAAAGTGACATGGAAATAATGGCGCTCATTACCACTCTTTACTATAACTGTACTGTGTCTGTCAATCCCATGCAAATAATTTCCATTAGGATTACATTAATTTATTATCGATTCCATTTTGCCTGTGAATTATACTGTATTACCCACAATGCAACATTAGTGCCCCTTCATGTATGGTGTGTAACACGTGCACTGTGTTTAATTGCTTAAGAGAGTGAGTAGAATGTGGTTTGGGTGTGAAGGTAAAATAAATAGGCTTTAAAGATTTATGGAGTACATTTCAGTGGCTATTATCCTCCATTCAGTGACAGAGTAAACACTATTTTGCACATTGGATGCATACAGTGAAGAATGCTCTGTTTATTACTATCCATTAGTTATTCTCTCATTGCATATGTGTCATTATTATGTCAATCAATGAAAGTTAGATGTCTGATTCAAAGGCCCATAAATGTATCACCAACACTGTATTCCAGACCCCAAATTACCCAAATATCAAGAAAAGGGGAGTATGTGCTCCATGGCCCCACGTGTATTAGATGAAAAGGAGAATGTCACAGGTACACAGACAGAGTGGACAGAGAGTGCCAGCATACAGTAGTTCCTTATACTCTTGGTCACACACCATCAACCTCAAATGACTCATGATGACACAAGCCTCGGGGGGGTGTCCACTGATAACTGTGTTTGGATGGAGGGGAGAGGAGGGGGGCCACTGATACTTAGGGCTCTCCCAGGTTAATATCATAGTTACCACAAATACACCGTGTGTCTCTTTGACCCCTTCTGGACAAGGTAGTACAGTGGCGCTGATATACCAGAGGTTATAATGAGTCACAATTGCTGCCAGCAGTTATAAGTGGCGTCCATTGAATTCACAGTGAAGTAGTCTGTAGAGCATCACGGGGGGTCGTCTCTCCATAATGTGTAGGACATGTACCTCCTACACCATTCATGTTACTGAATGGACACATTAGCATGATGATGACGTGCACAGTTGAATAGTGACATTGACACCAGAGGAGGCTGGTGGGAGGAGCTATAGGAGGATGGGATCATTGTAATGGCTGGAATGGAAGAAATGGAACGTATCAAACACATGATACATATGGAAACCACGTTTGACTCCTTTCCATTTACTCCATTCCAGCCATTACAGTAAGCCCACCCTCCTATAGCTCCACCAACCAGCCTCCTCTGATTGACACGTATAATTCTAAACATTACATGATTTCACAACTGGAAAAATGTGGATTTCTTTTCATTTAAGTGTTTTTCCTGTGACTGTGAATATGAATTTCAACCATCTTTTCTTTTGGAAAGCTTTGCTCCTCTTCTGTATCCACTAGATGGCAACCTGATGTAAACCATGGCTGAGACTTCTGGCTGTGTGGTCATCAGGCTCATTATTAACGCATATGATGAGGCTGCACTTCCTATAAAACGCAGCTGACTTGGCCAGCAACATGACAGACTGCCACAAATGGAGGTTTCCTGGAGGGGTTTGCAAACACTGTGTGATCTGAGACCCTTTGCTGGAGCTAAGACCACATCAGACTCTGATTAAATGCATTTTAAAACATCCTACTGTATGTGGACTTCATAAACATTATTTGCAGGACATGTTTGCATGTCTTACTATAGCTTTCATTTAGTATTCTTTTGTTGGCTGCTTTGCTGTTCTTTATACTCAGTTCAAGAAAAAAGGTTTTCACCTTGGATTGCAGGTGCTTGGAGAAGATTCACAGCAACCTATAGCCCAAGAAATCATTCTTCAAAGGCTTACTCGTATTTTTTCAGTCATGAACAGCTTGCCTTCTCAAAGCCTTACATTATCTACTTTCCTAGTGGTATTGTTACTCTAACACAAGGACAGGAAAGCTGGAAAAAAAGGCATTGCATTTCCAAGTAACTCTGCAGTAAAAAGGAGAGAAAGAGGGTGTTAAAGATCACAACCTCAAATATCAGCTCTGCACAATGTTGCCAAGTCTTGTTGCTATGGAGATTGCATCCTACTGCAGGTGTGAGTAATGACAGAGGAAGTCAACTGTGCTTCCCCACTCTGTGTGTCTCTCTTATCACTCTCTTAACTCTCTCTCTCTGTTATCCAAAAAACAAGTCTTAAATTAGGGCTTATCAAAAGCTGCAAAAGACAGGAAATTCAAATAAGCACTACAAGCCCTAACTTCACCTATGCACTAAAAAGATTTTCCAGCACACAGGTTTGTGTTTCTCTTATCCAAGCAACCCAAGAAAAAGACTGTCCTAGTGAAGAGCTATGCAGCTGAGCTAGGCTGACGGCACCGCTGTTGTGGGATGAAGATGACGGAGGTTTGAGCATTATCATAGTGTGACATGATGATGGTCATGTCCATTTCTAACTATTCACTACACATGTTATTTTACATACAAGTATGGCAATCGTGTCTGAGATGAAGATGAAGATGAAGAGGAGGCTGCTTCCAGATGTCTACCATCCTCAACCTCTAAGCTCAACAAGCTGATTCCGCTCAACCAGTGGACAGAGCCAGCTTCTCCAAAGGCTACAATAACAGACACTCTGGACTGTGCAAATGTAGCACAGACTGAAATAAATAGATGCAAGCTCCCAAATACCGCCCAGATAAGTCCAGTGAACCGGGATGGCTTTTCTTTGCGTCAATGCTGTTTGAAGATACCCTAGCTGAAAAGCCAAGGATCTGACCCGGCAATGACTGCAGCCACGAACTGCATTCATCAAATTAACTAACACTGAGCCCTCTATTTACTGTAAGTGTTTTTGAAATGTGAAAACCAGGTTGAAACCTGCAGTAAGGGATGTAAATACTACATTTATTTACATGATGAAAATAAATGTAGCCAGGGATCGTATTGGAAATGGGATTGATGGGCCTTTCTCTCTCTCTGAATTAGATGTATGCAAAACAATTGCATAGCTAACATCCCAACCACTGTCTGCAATCTGCTCTGGTACATGGCGGCATGTCTGTCTAATTTTGGCCTGCAGTGAGTCACTTTGCATTAAGGAATATTGGCTTCAGCCACTTGTGTCACTCATTCTGGAAACATGCAGAGTCCCAGGGGTTGCTATTCATTTTCCATCCTTTATTTTCTTCAGATGCTTTTGCAGTAAAAGCATCCCTTTTAGAAAGCGTTGGCTCTGACTGTACCCTAACACCAGTGGAGGCTGCTGAGGGGAGTACGACTCATAATAATGTTTGGAACGGCACAAATGGAATAGCATTAAACACATGGAAACCATGTGTTTGATGTATTTGATACTATTCCACTCCAGCCATGGCTCCTGGGTGGCGCAGTGGTCTAAGACACTGCATCTCAATGCAAGAGGCATCACTGCAGTACCTGATTCGAATCCAGGCTGCATCTCATCTGACAGTGATTGGGAGTCCCATAGGGTGGCGCACAATTGGCCCACGTTTGGCTGGGGTAGGCAGTCATTGTAAATAAGAATTTGTTCTTAACTGACTTGCCTAGTTAAATAAAGGTAAAAAAATTGTAACATTTTTCAGAGTTGTATGCTCATATTTACAAATCTACGTGATGTTATGAATGCAGCATTTATATAGGAAGTGTCAGGAAGGGGGAGCCATTTTTGAATGCATGCAGAGAAATGTTTGGGACTAGGAAACTGTTGATAGTTTTATGCTGTGTTAATAACCAAGTGGGAAGGTAGTAATTACCAGTTGTGAAGTCGTACATTACATTTTTTATTGAACCTTTATTTAACTAAGCAAGTGAGTTAAGAAAAATTCTTATTTACAATGACAGTCTACACCAGCCCAACGCCGATGACGCTGGGCCAATTGTGCCTCGCCCTATGGGACTCCCAATCAAGGCCAGTTGTGATACAGTCTGGATTCGAACCAGGTTGTGTGTAGGGACGCCTCTAGCACTGAGATGCAATGTCTTAGACCACCACGCCACATGGATGCCCCAAATACCAGTTCGATGCATTCACGTGCTTTGAACTTGTTGAGAAACACAGATTGGGTAATGCCAACATATAAGGGCACAAAGCGAGACACAAATGCAGTCACAGAAGGCAGATGGTTGAGCTCCGATATTTATCTTACCAAAAGGAGTAGGCAAAAGGCAGGTCGGGGACAGGTGAGAGTTCATAAACCAGGTCAGAGTCCAAACAGTACCAGGCGATAGGCAGGTGAGAGGTCAGGACAGGCAGGGGTTCAGTGAACAGGTCTGACTCCAAACAGTACAAGGGGATAGACAGGCTCGAGACAGAACAGGCAGAGTGGTCAGAGTGGTCAGGCGGGCGGATACGGCGTCAGGACAGGCAAGGGTCAAACCAGGGAGGGCTAGGAAAAAACAGACTGGGAAAAATAGGAGCTAGGAGAAACGCTGGTTGACTTGGCAAAACAAGACGAACTGGCACAGAGAGACAGGAAAGAGGGATAAATACACCGGGGACTAATTGGGAAAACAGGAGACACCTGGAGGTGGGTGGAGACAATCACAAAGACAGGTGAAAAAGATCAGGGTGTGTCACAACAAGCTGTACCAACCATAAACTAAAAGTACAGCTATCATGCTTGTAAACAAACTATAGTTTTGAAACAATTGTTGTGAAAATTCATACACAGGGACACTCGAAGTCAATCTTAAATTAATCATCCTTTATTTGTCAGCGCGCTGGAGAGGTTTCAACCAACTCAATGCACCATAGTACACCTGTCAATCAGGAGCTCTCCCTGGGCAGACCCAGCAGTTGTCTTATATACAGCTATACACAGACAAGTTATATTTGCATGATTTAGCATAATTCATTAATCATTAACATTTTGTTTCATTCATGTGACCGACCAATACTGGTTCATAACATGTGACAGACCAACACCTCACGAGGCTTCTTCTCTCTGAGCTGAGACCTTGAAACTGAGATATCTTTAGTTCGTTCTCAAAACAAGGACTGGGCGTACTGCCAAATTACAGCTACTGATAGTGAGGATTTGTAGTCAGCCATTTACATGAACACATAAATTGATTTATTGGTTTATAGAACAGCACATGAATAGAACACATAAATTAATTATAGCACAATCACCAGTTGGAGGGGCATTCAAATGGATTTTTCCCAGGTTGGAAGGCTATTTCTAAGACCTACTTATATATTTTAAGGGTTTTGCTCTGTGGACTAAATACCTTTGGAATATTATACTGATGTATTATATTACACATAATTGTTCTTCCTAATGATACCATCTATTTTGTGAAGTGCACCAGTCCCTCCTGCAGAAAAGCACCCCCACAACATGATGCTGCCACCCCAGTGCTTCAGGGTTGGGATGGTGTTTTTCGGGTTGCAAGCCCCCGCCTTGTTTTACTGTGGATATAGACACTTTTCAACCTGTTTCCTCCAGCATCTTCACAAGGTCCTTTGCTGTTGTTCTGGGATTGATTTGCACTATTCGCACCAAAGTACGTTAAACTCTAGAAGACAGAACATGTCTCCTTCCTGAGTGGTATGATGGTTGCGTGGTCCCATGGTGTTTATACTTGCATAGTATTGTTTGTACAGATGAACGTGGTACTTTCAGGTGTTTCAGACTTGTGGAGGTCTACATTTTTTTTTCTGAGGTCTTGATTTACCCATGATGTCAAGCAAAGAGGCACTGAGTTTGAAGGTAGGCCTTGAAATACATCCACAGGTACACCTCCAATTGACTCAAATAATGTCAATTAGCCTATCAGAAGCTTCTAAAGCCATGACATAATTTTCTGGAATTTTCCAAGCTGTTTAAAAGCACAGTCAACTTAGTGTTTGTAAACTTCTGACCCACTGGAATTGTGATACAGTGAATTATATAACTGAAATAATCTGTCTGTAAACAATTGTTGTAAAAATGTCTTGTGTCATGCACAAAGTAGATAACCGAATTCCAGAAACTATAGTTTGTTAACAAGACATTTCTAGAGTGGTTGAAAAACTAGTTTTAATGACTCCAACCTAAGTGTGTGTAAATTTCCGACTTCAACTGTATTAGCAATCATTTCTAAAAACCTGTTTTTGCTTTGTCATTATAGGGTATTAAGTGTAGATTCATGAGGGAAAAAACTAGTTAACACATTTTAGAATAAAGTTCTAACATAGCTAGATGTGAAAAAGTCATGGGGTCTGAATATTTTCCGTAGTCACTGTATGTTAGATTCACGTCTCCAACTCAACCAAAAAGAAAAGTTGAAGAATGGGATTAAACTAATGGTTCAGATGTAACTATCCAAGCAGCAGATACATATCCTTTACATGATCATATTTGGTTGTGTTGTCATCCAAACAATTCAGTATTACTTTGTAATACAGTAAATAGCCTAAAGTTAATGCTATCTTACAAACTAATGTAACGTTCAACCTTAAAATGTATAACACATCCATAGCCACATTTTTTTGCAGTATTACTTTAGCGCCTTGTTACAAACATAATTCATGTTTTGGAATATTTTTTTCACTTCGTCCTTTAGGTTAGTATTGTGGAGTAACTATCCTATTGTTGATCCATCCTCAGTTTTCTCCTATCACAGCCATTGAACTCTGTAACTATTTTGAAGTTACCATGGGCCTCATCACTCTGGCACTCAACAAACTGGCCTCATGGTGAGGTCCCTGAGTGGTTTCCTTCTTCTCCGGGAACTGAACAGGACGCCTGTATCTTTGTAGGTACTGGGTGTATTGATACACCATTGAAAGTGTAATTAATAACATCACCATGCTCAAAGGGATATTCAATGTCTGCTTTAAAAAAAAAGTGCCCTTCTTTGCAAGGTACTGGAAAACCTACCTGTTATTTGTGGTTGAATCTGTGTTTGAAATTCACTGCTCGACTGAGGGACCTTACAGATAATTGTACTGTACTGTATGTGTGGGGTACAGAGATGAGGTAGTCATTCAAAAATCATGTTAAACACTATTATTGCACACAGAGTAAGTCCATGTAACTAATGCCTTGAATCTCACAAGGGGAAAGCATGGAAAAGTCAAGGACAATCTGGGAATCGAAAAGCAACAAAGCGGTTATCCTGGCACTTTTTGGTGAACAGGCGTGGAATGTGGCTAGAGCAATGTAACAACTCACAAATTCATAGACAGAGAATCAATGGCTATATATCATTCATTTAAAAGTTTTAAAAAATGAATAGATATACCAATCCCAGACTGCCCCTTTAAATGAAAAACAATTCATTTTTTCCGATGACTTGTCCAATTCCATCAGTTTTGGAGCAGTTGTTATGCACTGCAGGCGGCTGCTGTTTGGGTTTCCTGTGGCTTTGAGCCTAACCAAGGCAGACTGAGAAAGGCTTATTAAAAATGCCTGCACGGCACCGCAGATCCATTCTCAAGGCCACGACCAGGGAAAATGCATCGAGCCACAAATAGAATCCTACATGTAGATGATCTAAATCAGGTATTCCCAAACTGGGGTGCAATGCCGTCGGCGGTACGCTAAATAAAAATGTGATTCACATTTTAAAAATAATAATCATAATAATTATTTTTTTAGTTTTTTTTTTTTACAAATCTTCACATTTTCAAATTTGGGTGAGGTTTCTTTCTCACCTGAGTAGCCTCGTTTCACTGCCAAAAATACAATTAAACCATCTAGCAGAGGTGTGGACTCGAGTCACATAACTTGGACCCGAGTCAGACTCGAGTCACAAATATGATGACTTGCAACTCGACTTTGACTTCAACGCCAATGACTCGTGACTTGACTTGGACTTGAGCCTTATGACTCAACCTGACTTGATACTGCCCAAGCCCAAATATTTAAAATGATACTATTTAAAAAATTGTGCAGCACATCAGCTCTTCATTTAACAGATTACAGTTTGAAGCTGACAGCAGCCAATCAAATTGTGCCAGCTGAGAAAAAGTTGTGCGTGGTATTGCAGAGGAAGGTCGGCGGGTGAATTCAGATGGAGCCCTTGGAAAGATGAAACCCAAAATTATTATTTCCGGATATAAAGATGACGCTGTATCAACATAAAACGGATTGCAACTTGCAAAACATGCGGGAAGAAAATTACAGACGGAGGCGCAACCATTTCCAACTTTGTTCAACAATTGAAGCTGCACAAAGAATGGTAAGTCGTGGCTAACATAGCCGACAGCTATATATTTTATTACTTTGCTAGTGTATCATTTAGGCTAACGTAACGTTAAATCAATGAGCCTCCACACAGTCAGTCAGTGCGGGAACGTGATCATTGCACCCAAGATGGTAGCCTAAATCCTGCCTGATGTTACTGCTGTTCCTAAAACCATTGACAGGGAATGGTCTGCCTACCCATGTGAGAGATGCAGTCTCGGTCTCAACCTTTAAGTCTTTACTGAAGACTCATCTCTTCAGTGGGTCATATGATTGAGTGCAGTTTGGCCCAGGAGTGTGAAGGTGAACGGAAAGGCTCTGGAGCAAAGAACCGCCCTTGCTGTCTCTGCCTGGCCGGTTCCCCTCTTTCCACTGGGATTCTCTGCCTCTAAACCTATTACAGGGGCTGAGTCATTGGCTTACTGGTGCTCTTTCATGCCGTCCCTAGGAGGGGTGCGTTACTTGAGTGGGTTGAGTCACTGATGTGATCTTCCTGTCTGGGTTGGCGCCCCCCCCTTGGGTTGTGCCGTGGCGGAGATCTTTGTGGGCTATACTCGGCCTTGTCTCAGGATGGTAAGTTGGTGGTTGAAGATATCCCTCTAGTGGTGTGGGGGCTGTGCTTTGGCAAAGTGGGTGGGGTTATGTCCTTCCTGTCTGGGGGTATCATCGGATGGGGCCACAGTGTCTCCTGACCCCTCCTGTCTCAGCCTCCAGTATTTATGCTGCAGTAGTTTATGTGTCGGGGGGCTAGGGTCAGTTTATTATATCTGGAGTACTTCTCCTGTCTTATCCGGTGTCCTGTGTGAATTTAAATATGCTCTCTCTAATTCTCTCTTTCTCTCTTTGTCTCGGGGGACCTGAGCCTTCGGACCATGCCTCAGGACTACCTGGCATTATGACTCCTTGCTGTCCCCAGTCCACCTGGCCGTGCTGCTGCTCCTGTTTCAACTGTTCTGCCTGCGGCTATGGAATCCTGACCTGTTCACCGGACGTGCTACCTGTCCCAGACCTGCTGTTTTCAACTCTCTAGAGACAGCAGGAGTGGTAGAGATACTCTTAATGATCGGCTATGAAAAGCCAACTGACATTTACTTGCTGCAACCTCGACAACTACTGCTGTGATTATTATTATTTGACCATGCTGGTCATTTATGAACATTTGAACATCTTGCCCATGTTCTGTTATAATCTCCACCCGGCACAGCCAGAAGAGGACTGGCCACCCCACATAGCCTGGTTCCTCTCTAGTTTCTTCCTAGGTTTTGGCCTTTCTAGGGAGTTTTTCCTAGCCACCGTGCTTCTACACCTGCATCGCTTGCTGTTTGGGGTTTTAGGCTGGGTTTCTGTACAGCACTTTGAGATATCGGCTGATGTACGAAGGGCTATATAAATAAATATAGCCTACTGCAACCACACACACAGAGGGAGAGAGAGAGATAGTGTGTGTGTTAAGGTTGGGCGATTGTGTACACGCCTACATTGCCCAATTGCGCTCCAGAGCGATCCTAAATTGTCAATCACTATTGGGGGGGAGCAATAAATGTATAGATATTTTTAAAAGCATTCATTATTTGCGTAATTGTAATATACTATCTATTACTCTTGTTAAAAATATCAAATGGTATTAGATTTGGTGAAGAGCACATTATGACTTGTTTAGGACTCGAAAGGACTGGAGAATTGATTCTTGACGGTCTTGACTTGAGACTTGACTCGGACTTGCCTGTCTTGACTTGGGACTTGACTTGGGACTTGAGTGTTGACTAGGTGGCACAGGGAGAGTGTGGCAGAGTCAGGAGTCAGACCTGAGCCAACTCCCCCTGCTTACCGTAAGGAGCCAAGGATGGAACCAGAGCCGGTCAGGGCGGTATTGGAGGTGAGCGAAGCAGAGACAGTGAAGGAGTTAATGGGGAGATTGGAAGAGAGAGTTATGAGGGAGGTGCTGTGTTGGTGCCTGAGGCACGACATCCGCCCGACGGATCATGTCGGGAATTTGATTTCACCTGGGTCAGCTCTCCAAACTCGTCCTGAGGTGTGTGCTAGCCGTCTGGTGAAGACTGTACCAGTCCCACGCACCAGGCCTCCTGTGCGCCTCCCTAGCCCTGCACGTCCTGTGCCAGCTCGGCGTTACAGTTCTCCGAGCCGTGCTTACCGTGGCGGGCGTTGTACTGGTCAGGCACCGTGTTATGCGGTGGGGCGCACGGTGTCCCCAGTACGCGTGCTTAGCCCGGTGCGCTACATCCCAGCTCCCCGCATCTGTCGGGCTAGGGTGAGGATCCAGCCAGAGCGGATGGTGCCAGCCCTGCTCTCATGATCTCCAGTACGCCTTCACAGTCCGGTCTATCCGGTGCCACATTCATGTACCAGCCCTCCGGTGGCAGCCCCCCGCACCAGGCTGTCTCTCCGTCTCATCCCTACAGGTGCTCCCGCCTGTCCAGCACTGCCAGAGCCATCCTACTGCCCAGCGCTGTCATGGTCTCCCGTCTGTCCGGAGCTGCCAGCCATGTGCTGCCAGAGCCATCAGCCAGCCAGGAGCTGCCAGAGCAGTCTGTCAGCCAGGACCTGCCAGAGCCGTCAGCCAGCCAGGAGTTGCCAGAGCCGTCAGCCAGCCAGGAGCTGCCAGAGCCGTCAGCCAGGACCTGCCAGAGCCGTCAGCCAGCCAGGAGCTGCCAGAGCCGTCAGCCAGCCAGGAGCTGCCAGAGCAGTCAGCCAGCCAGGAGCTGCCAGAACCGTCAGCCAGGTAGGAGCTGCCAGAGTCGTCAGCCAGCCAGGAGCCGCCATTCACATACAAGCCAGTGAATTCTATGCACACAGCTCCTGGTATACTGTATATCCGTTATGTTTATGGGGGGTCAATTAAGGAAGGCATCCTCTTCTGCAAACCATTGGAGACCAGAACAGGAGAGGATATTTTTTAAGTACTGGACAGTGTGACATCAAATGGACTTTGGTGGTCAAGATGTGTTGGTATCTGTACTGATGGTGCAAAAGCCATGACAGGGAGACATAGTGGAGTGATAACGCGTGTGCAAGTAGTTGCTCCCGATGCCACTTGGGTACACTGCAGCATCCACCAAAAGGCTCTTGCTGCCAAGTGAATGCCTGACAGCTTGAAAGACGTTTTGAACAACACAGTGAAAATGGTTAACTTTGTTTTCTGCACTATGCAATGATATGGGCAGCGATCATGTAACGCTTTTGGAAGTGTGCTGGTTATCAAGAGGCAAAGTATTGACACGTTTTTAAATTGAGAAACGAGTGAAGTGAAATTGTGAAGTGTCATACTTTACACATCTTTGTGTACATCCTGATATATGAATAATAAAACACAGGGGAAGGATAAGCAAAAACTAAATGTTATACAATGGTATGACAATCAGCTTCCTAGATACCTCAGAAACAACCTGAATGTAAACGTGTTGAATTGAACATCCAATGATCTCGAGCCCATTCCCAGTAGCAGGCTAAAATTGCATGAACTTGATGAACATATATGAATCAGTAGGGGAAAGGGAATGACTGAGGGAGAAGCAATTTCAACTTAGTGAATTTTGGTGGCACAAGGTCCTCAGTGTTGCAACTGGCCGCTAAATCACTATGGCTGGCTGTAACCATGACTCGTCATTTAGGAACAATAGATCCGACATGAAAAATATCCCCAGGATTTATGGTGTGGCACACAAGCTGTAAAATGAACAGCATTTGCTCTACAGCCGATCTAAATGTCACACAGACAAGTAAGAAGAGCAATGACTTGGGGAGGCTCATGTTGGGGGGGATTGTTGATGTTCTGCATCAGCTGAGATAATAGCATTTTTATTGAGAGTGGTCGTCAACAGTGCCGTAACCTTGCCTGGGCCTGGCAGGCTCTGAGCTGTAGTGTAAGTGATGGGTCTCTGCCAGGATCTGACCATTAAGACTCATTAGTCCCCATTGATAGCCCTGATGCACTGATAGGTACTCTGAAAAGAAGCGGCTAAGGAAAAGGTCAGCGTATGGATCTTGATTTGACCTCACTAACCCATCCCTGATTGGCAGCATCTGTCATCCATAGATTTAATTTAGCGGTGATTGAGTGCTGGAGAGGACAGACGGGTAAAAACCCCTGGAGGCTGTCTCATTGCCCTGCTGGCTCTTCCAGATGGAATCTGTGTCTGCCCACCTTAATAGCACATTGTCCTCTGTTCTCACTTCATCTATGCTGCAAATACAGGGGGTGTGCAGTGTGGTGCCAAGACAACAACCTCTCCCTCAATGTGGGCAAGACAAAGGGGCTTATCGTGCATTACAGAAAACGGAGGGCCGAACACACCCCTATTCATATTGACGGGGCTGTAGTGGACCGGGTCGAGAGCTTAAAGTTTCTCAGTGTCCACATTACTAAGGACCTATCATGGTCCAAACACATCAACACAGGAGGCTGAAAAGATTTGTCATGGGCCCTCAAATCCTCAAAAAGTTCAACAGCTGCACCATTGAGAGCATTTTGAGCTGCATTATTGCTTGGTTTGGCAACTGCTCGGTATCCGGCCACAAGGCGCTACAGAGGGTAGTGTGTACTGCCCAGTACATCACTCCCTGCCATCCAGGACCTCTATACCAGGCGGTGTCGGAGGAAGGAGCTAAAAATTGTCAACGACTCCAGCCACCCAAGTCATAGACTGTTCTCTCTGCTACTGCACAGCAAGCGGTAGCAGAGATTCTGAGACCAAAAGGCTCCTAAACAGCTTCTACCCCCAAGCCACAAGACTGCTAAATAGATAACCAAATAGCTTTTTGACTTTATGCACACACACACTGGACTCTGCCCACACACTCACCCATACTTACAATCCACACAATCACACAAACTTACACTGACACAAACTTACACTGACCCAAAACACACTGACACAGAGGTGTTTTGGGGTATCTGTACTTTACTTCACTAATTATATGTTTTACAACTTTTACTGCTAAAGAAAATAATTTACTTTTTACTCCATACATTTTTCCTGACACCCAAAAGTACTCATGACATTTAGAATGCTTAGCAGGACAGAAAAAGTTCAAATTCATACATTTATCAATAGAACACCCCTGGTCATCCCTACTGCCTCTGATCTGGCAGATTCAGTAAATACTAATGGTTTGTTTGTAAATGATGTGTTAGTGTGCCCCTGGTTATCTGTATCCGTAAATAAAAAATACAATGTTTTCTATGAAGGTATCTTTACTTTTACTAAAGGATGACAATTGTGTACTTTTCCCACCACTGACTCCAACACATACACACACACTCACTCACACACACATACCATGTACACACAGGCACTCATTCGTCACACACACACTTTCACACTTCTGAGCTCATCAGATACACTGCTGCTACTGTCTATTTTCTATCCTGATGCCTAGTCACTTTACCCCTACCTATAGTATATGTACATGTCTACAGTACCAGTCAAGAGTTTTACTGAATTATTTCCTATTTTCTACAATGTAGAATAATAGTGAAGACATCAAAACTATGAAATAACACATATGGAATCATGTAGTAACACAAAAAAAGTGTTAAACAAATCAAAATATGTTTTAGATTTTAGATTCTTTAAAGTAGCCACCCTTTGCCTTGATGTCGGCTTTGCACACTCTTGGAATTCTCTCAACCATCTTCACCTGGAATGCTTTTCCAACAGTCTTGAAGGAGTTCCCACATATGCTGAGCACTTGTTGGCTTATTTTCCTTCACTCTGCAGTCCAACTCATCCCAAACCATCTCAATTGGGTTGAGGTCGGGTGATTGCAGAGACCAGGTCATCTGATCCATCACTCTCCATCTTGGTCAAATAGCCCATACACAGCCTGGAGGTGTGTTGGGTCATTGTCCTGTTGAAAAACAAATGATAGTCCAACTAAGCGCAAACCAGATGGGTTGGCGTATCGCTGCAGAATGCTGTGGTAACCATACTGGTTAAGTGTGCTATGAATTCAAAAAAAAATCACTTACAATGTTACCTGAAAGCACCCCCCACACCCTCACACCTCCTCCTCCATGCTTCACAGTGGGAACTACACATGTGAGATCATCCATTCACCTACTCTGCATCTCACAAATACACAGAGTTTAGAACCAAAAATCTCTCATTTGGACTCAAGAGACCAAAGGACAGATTTCCACTGATCTAATGTCCATTGCTCGTGTTTCTTGCCCCAAACAAGTCTCTTCTTATTATTGATGTCCCAGTAGTGATTTCTTTACAGCAATTCGACCATGAAGGCCTGATATTCAAGCAGTCTCCTCTGAATAGTTTATGTTGAGATGTGTCTGTCCCTTGAACTCTGTGAAGCATTTATTTGGCCTGCAATTTCAGAGGTTGGTAACATTAATGAACTTATCCTCTGCAGCAGAAGTAACTCTGGGTCTTCCTTTCCTGTGGCGGTCCTCATGAGAACCAGTTTCATCATGGGCTTGATGGTTTTTTTCGACTGCACTTTCAAAGTTCTTTACATTTTCCAGATTGACTAACTTCATGTCTTAACGTAATTATGGTCTGTCGTTACTTATTTGAGCTGGTCTTGCCATAATATGGACTTGGTCTTTTACCAAATAGGGCTATCTTCTGTATACCATCCCTACCTTGTCACAACACAATTGATTGGCTCAAATGCATTAAGAAGAAAATAAATTTCACAAATTAACTTTTAACAAGGCACACCTGTTAATTGAAATGCATTCCAGGTGACTACAGTACCTCATGAAGCTGGTTGAGAGAATGCCAAGAGTGTGCAAAGCTGTCATCAAGGCAAAGGGGGGCTACTTTGAAGAATCTCAAACATAAAATACTGCTTACTACATGATTCTATATGTGTTATTTCATAGTGTTGATATCTTCACTATTATTCTACAATGTAAAAAATTGTAAAAAATAAAGAAAAACCCTCGAATGAGTAGGTGTGTCCAAACTTTTGACTGGTACTGTACCTCAATCCCTCCTCGAATCCCTCGACTTGGTACTGGTACCCCATGTACAGTTGGAGTCGGAAGCTTACATACACTTAGGTTGGAGTCATTAAAACTCATTTTTCAACCACCCATGGTAACTTTAACATACAGTGACTTCAGAAAATATTCAGACCCCATGACTTTTTTCACATTTAGTTAAGTTTGAGCGTTATTCTAAAATGTATTAACTCGTTTTTTCCCTCATGAATCTACACACAATACCCTAAAATGACAAAGCAAAAACAGGTTTTTAGAAATTATTGCTAATACAGTAGAAGTCGGAAGTTTACACACACTTCTGGCAAGTCGGTTAGGACATCTACTTTGTGCAACACAAGTCATTTTTCCAACAATTGTTTACAGACAGATTATTTCACCTATAATTCACTGTATCACAATTCCAGTGGGTCAGAGGTTTACATACACTAAGTTGACTGTGCCTTTAAACAGCTTGGAAAATTCCAGAGAATGATGTCATGGCTTTAGATGCTTCTGATAGGCTAATTGACATAATTTGAGTCAATTGGAGGTGTACCTGTGGATGTATTTCAAGGCCTACCTTCAAACTCAGTGCCTCTTTGATTGACATCATGGGAAAATCTAAATAAATCAGCCAATACTTTTTTTTAGACATCCACAAGTCTGGTTCATCCTTGGGAGCAATTACCAAGCAATTACCAAACACCTGAATGTACCACGTTCATCTGTACAAACAATACAAAACACCATTGGACCATGCAGCCGTCATACTGCTCAGGAAGGATACGCGTTCTGTCTCCTAGAGATTAACGTACTTTGGTGAGAAAAGTGCAAATCATTCCCAGAACAACAGCAAAGGACCTTGTGACGATACTGGAGGAAACAGGTACAAAAGTATCTATATCCACAGTAAAACTATTCCTATATCGACATAACCTGAAAGGCCGCTCAGCAAGGAAGAAGCCACTGCTCCAAAACCTCCATAAAGAAGCCAGACTACAGTTTGCAACTGCACATGGGGACAAAGATCATACTTTTTGGAGAAGTGTCAATCTGGTCTGATGAATCGAAAATATAACTGTTTGGCCATAATGACCATCATTATGTGTGGAGGAAAAAGGGGGAGGCTTGCAAGCCGAAGAACACCATCCCAACCGTGAAGTACGGGGGTGACAGCAACATGTTGTGGGGGTGCTTTGCTGCAGGAGGGACTGGTGCACTTCACAAAATAGATTGCATCATGAGGAAAGAAAATTATGTGGATATATTGAAGCAACAACTCAAGACATCAGTTACAGTGCCTTGCGAAAGTATTCGGCCCCCTTGAACTTTGCGACCTTTTGCCACATTTCAGGCTTCAAACATAAAGATATAAAACTGTATTTTTTTGTGAAGAATCAACAACAAGTTGGACACAATCATTTTTAACAAATCATCATTTGAAAACTTTGAAGGGAAGCATGGTATTGAAATGGGAAGATGGATGGAGACAGTTACAGTGCAAAAGTTCTTGGAGAAGACTGAGAGAGATGTCTTCCAAGATACAATGATCACAAACATAAAGTATTGGTTAAAATAAACATATCCAGGCCCCCAGACCTTTTTGCGACCTTTTGCCAATTTCAAAACATAAAGATATAAAACTTGTGAAGAATCAACAAAAAAAATACAAGTTGGACAAATCATGAAGTGGAACGACATTTATTGGATATTTCAAACTTTTTTAACAAATCAAAAACTGAAAAATTGGGCGTGCAAAATTATTCAGCCCCTTAAGTTAATACTTTGTAGCACCACCTTTTGTTGCGATTACAGCTGTAAGTCGCTTGGGGTATGTCTCTATCAGTTTTGCACATCGAGAGACTGAATTTTTTTCCCATTCCTCCTTGCAAAACAGCTCGAGCTCAGTGAGGTTGGATGGAGAGCATTTGTGAACAGCAGTTTTCAGTTCTTTCCACAGATTCTCGATTGGATTCAGGTCTGGACTTTGACTTGGCCATTCTAACACCTGGATATGTTTATTTTTGAACCATTCCATTGTAGATTTTGCTTTATGTTTTGGATCATTGTATTGTTGGAAGACAAATCTCCATCCCAGTCTCAGGTCTTTTGCAGACTCCATCAGGTTTACTTCCAGAATGGTCCTGTATTTGGCTCCATCCATCTTCCCATCAATTTTAACCATCTTCCCTGTCCCTGCTGAAGAAAAGCAGGCCCAAACCATGATGCTGCCACCACCATGTTTGACAGTGGGGATGGTGTGTTCAGGGTGATGAGCTGTGTTGCTTTTACGCCAAACATAACGTTTTACATTGTTGCCAAAAAGTTCAATTTTGGTTTCATCTGACCAGAGCACCTTCTTCCACATGTTTGGTGTGTCTCCCAGGTGGCTTGTGGCAAACTTTAAACGACACTTTTTATGGATATCTTTAAGAAATGGCTTTCTTCTTGCCACTCTTCCATAAAGGCCAGATTTGTGCAATATACGACTGATTGTTGTCCTATGGACAGAGTCTCCCACCTCAGCTGTAGATCTCTGCAGTTCATCCAGAGTGATCATGGGCCTCTTGGCTGCATCTCTGATCAGTCTTCTCCTTGTATGAGCTGAAAGTTTAGAGGGACGGCCAGGTCTTGGTAGATTTGCAGTGGTCTGATACTCCTTCCATTTCAATATTATCGCTTGCACAGTGCTCCTTGGGATGTTTAAAGCTTGGGAAATCTTTTTGTATCCAAATCCGGCTTTAAACTTCTTCACAACAGTATCTCGGACCTGCCTGGTGTGTTCCTTGTTCTTCATGATGCTCTCTGCGCTTTTAACGGACCTCTGAGACTATCACAGTGCCGGTGCATTTATACGGAGACTTGATTACACACAGGTGGATTGTATTTATCATCATTAGTCATTTAGGTCAACATTGGATCATTCAGAGATCCTCACTGAACTTCTGGAGAGAGTTTGCTGCACTGAAAGTAAAGGGGCTGAATAATTTTGCACACCCAAGTTTTCAGTTTTTGATTTGTTAAAATTTTTTGAAATATCCAATAAATGTCGTTCCACTTCATGATTGTGTCCCACTTGTTGTTGATTCTTCACAAAAAAATACAGTTTTATATCTTTATGTTTGAAGCCTGAAATGTGGCAAAAGGTCGCAAAGTTCAAGGGGGCCGAATACTTTCGCAAGGCACTGTATATAGCAATCTATCATTGCTCATTGTGTATGTATTCCTTGTGTTACTATTTCTTTCTATTATTTGTATTTATTTATTGTATTCTGCATTCTTGAGAAGAACCCGTAAGTAAGCATTTCACTGTTAGTCTACACCTGTTGTTTACGAAACATGTGACTAGTTGATTTATGTTGCCAATGCCCTATTCAAGACTGGTATTTACAGTAGATTTTGTTCTCTTTTCCTATATCAATTTTCCACTTATCATGATGACGATACACTTCATTTCAGACACCAGATGTAAATAATACTGGAATGTGAAGATGTGATAAATTGCTAGCTATCGCACTTAAAACCAGCCAGCTGTTGTAGTTCAAATGAACAAAAAGTAATACCTAGCACACTTCAAATGTTCAGTTACAGTATAAGCACAGTGACAACCAACACCTGCCTTTAAAGAGCCCAACTCTCAACTGTGGAACCCCATCAACACATCACAAAATTGTTTGTGTTCATGATACTCTTGAATAGATATAGGAAGACCAGGGACCATTTGTTCTTGAGGGATTGCATTGTTGTTCTTAAGTCGCTGATCAATATCTCATTTTACATTTCTGAGATGTCTTGGCACTTCAGTGAACAAATTTGCACGGTGGTAGACGGCTATTTTAATGTCCCTGGCCATTGTATGTTACATTATTCAGCTATGGGATGCACTGAACATATTTTTTGTTGATCTGCTGGTGAATCCAATGCCAATTTTTTAGGGAATATGGGAGGAGAAGACTTCCATGTACAATGGAACATGTCCAACTATCACACATTCCCAGGATGGAAGAGAGCAAGTGTGAGCCAACCGACATCAAGCATTCCATCTCCTCCCACTCCACTCCTCTCCAGCCATCCTCCAGAGCAGATAGAAGACATAAACAGGGATGTAGAGGCTGCAGGGAGGAGGATGGACCTGGTTATATAATGGAGGGACGTGTTTGCATGTCCCCTCTGAGTTCACATTAGCTGATAGAGGAGGGAAGCTTGAAAACACCCTGCCTGTCCTTACTTGGGCTCTGCCACACTGCATTAATGTATCCATTCACAGTCACTGATAATTGGCTTACTTTGAGGTGTTTGTATCTATCTACTCTAGAATTGTGCATCATAAAACTACAGTGTGCAACATGTAGACTGCTTTGTCCAATCCTCAGCCTAGTAAAGGTACAGAAGCAGAGAGAGTTAGAATGCAGTGTAATCAAATTGAAAATGAACAGAATACAGTACATAGCAAAACTGCTACTGGAGGATGGATTATTTCATGCATCAGAAATAGTTTTACATTTGGTCCCCGAATCATGGTGCATATTCTCATTGATAAACCATTGCAGACAATGTTAAATATCTAGAATAAGAATAAAACATTTATACAGTATTTAGATTCAAATTGTTTGCATGATTGCAATGTGTATTTTATAGCTGGATAAGATATGTTTATTCTAAATTACTGTACAAAATAACTGGTGTTTCCTTGTGCACCATTGACAATTTAATGTGTTTGTTCTTAACTTTAGCAAACATGGAAGAGGATAAGTGTTCAGGATATCAGATCCTTAAAATTGAACTGTTTAGGCAAAATAAGACATCAGCCAAAAGAGGCGATGACAATCCTTCCAAACAGCAAACATGTTTCCCTAGAAGCTTGCAGCACACAGTGTACTGCATGTCTGGGACGTTGGTTTGAAGGTTTTCTTTCCCACTGTGTGTCGTGCCATCCCAAATAACACACTGTTTCAGCTGCGGGATGAACGAGACAAATAGTAGAGAATCAAAGGACCTTGACAGCTTAGAAGGAAGGAGCTTTTAATGTTGCATTTCTAGTTAAACTACTTTTGTCTACTTGAGGCTATACATGTAAAATAGAGGTTGAAGGACTTTTGTAAGCACATTAATGGATATACAGATATATGTGCTTATGATTCTATGATACAAAATGCCAGCACGATTATAGAACAAACATACATATTACTATAATTTCATAACACATCAAAAAGTTACAGTACATTTAGCATTTACCCAATAACTCATATCACTGAGGATTTTTGCAGTAGAAACCTTGCAGACTGAACAGTTAAGTGGACTGTGTGGCATGTGTGAAATTCAATTACAGACCCGCTGTGGAGGCACTCTGTGCAACACTGGCTGATTGGAGGAATCACCAGCCAGGTGGCGACCTTGCAGGCAGTATCTAGCACACAACACAATGCCCTGTGCCACGGCCAAGAGCTGGGGCTCTGCCACCTCCCAGCCCACCAAGAAACTCACCACTCCACACTGAAACACTAGGACATGGACATGGTCACTAGTCACAGACATGCAGTCTCCACAGATGGCTCTAGTTGCCTTTCTGCACTCAGGTCACTGGGAAGGGAAAGTACATTGTTGGGCACTTTCCTCTATAATTCATGCCCTGCTCCTGAAATAGCACGTTCTGATAGCGCTCACGATTTCATCGCCACACACTTACAAAATAGAACCACTGCACATGCAGGATTTTAGAGGGCAAACAAGTGTAGGATTGTGTTTGCGGTTAGAAAAACACACAAGTACCGAACATTATGGTGACATATAGAGTATCCTTAATATCCAGATGTAGGATCTTAATTTGATCACCCTGTTGCAGGATAACTGTTTTATTCCAAAGGGTAGGTTAAACAGAGCAAGTGAAATGTGGCCATACTTTATCACTCATATATCATCAATGATGCTATTTAGGCCTATACAGATGTAGGATCTTAATTTGATTATTCTTTTGCTGAGAATTTTCCTGTACAGCAGGAAACACAAACTTGTAGTATATTTGAGGTTTTAAAAGGCCTCTGAAGTCCCTTACAAAAATGCATCAACCGCTACAAAAATGTCCATCAATTAGAATCCACATAATCATTCACATTTCCTGTGGCTGCAGGGTTATTTTCATGCTGCAGCAAACTGACTCAAATTAACATCCTACATCTGTAATGTAATCCTTTGGAGTTTGAGCTGGTAAAGTGTTTGTTTATGATAATGAATTCATGGTCACCTCCAAATTAATAAAAAATGTAGATGAGCAAAAAAGACTGTATGAAATAAATAATATAAATACTGAGATATATTGTATGCTCAAATTTTGTAAAATATAATTTCATACCATTACAATTGCTCTGAGAAATGTATTTTGTTTAACAAGTAATCCTTTTTTTCTCTAAAATTAGGCAGCCCTAAAGCTTCTCCTAAATAAAATCAATATGTAATTCCCATTAACATTCCACTTTTTTAAATGAATCCTAATTTAAGGAACTGCATTGTGGCCTTCCTTGGCTTCCTGTTTCACTGTGGTATAACAATGAGGTAACATGCATGTAAAATCCCTTTGTCATCCGTCACAATGTGAAAAGGCAAAGAACTCACAAATTAAATAGACAAATTGTTGTTTACCTTCATAAATCAGACAATGAGTACAAAACAATAGCTGTGGTGGGTTTGGCATTGAAAGAAGGATGCATATGCAGAAAATAACCTCATACCTACTGTAAAATATGGTGGTGGGCCTTTGATGTTATGGGGCTGCTTTGTTTCCACTGGTCCTGGGGCCCTTGTTAAGGTCAACGGCATTATGAACATTTCCAAGTACCAGGAGATTTTAACCAAAAGCCTGGTTGCCTCCACCAGGAGGTGGATCTTCCAGTGGATCATCCAGCAAGAAAAGAAACCCAAGCACACATCAAAAGTGGGTGGAAAGGGAGTACAGGAGAGGATTAAGCACAGACCCCTGAGGGGCCCCCGTGTTGAGGGTCAGGGGAGGTGTTGTTGCCTACCCTCACCACCGGGGGCTGACCTGTCAGGAAGTCCAGGATCCAGTTGCAGAGGGATGGGTTCAGTCCCAGGGTCCCTAGCTTGGTGATGAGCTTGGAGGGGACTATGGTGTTGATGGCTGAGATGTAGTCTATGAATAGCATTCTCACGTAGTTATTTCCCCTTTTGTCCAGGTGGGAGAGGGCAGTCTGAAGTTCAACTTAAATTGCTTCATCTGTGGATCTGTTGGGGCGGTATACAAATTGAATTGGGTCTAGGGTATCTGGGATGATGGTATTGATGTGTGTCATGCCCAGTCTTTCAAAGCACTTCATTATTACCGATGTGAGTGCTACATGGCAATAGTCATTTGGGCAGGTTACCTTGGAGCACTTGGGAACAGGGACAATGGTGATCAGCTTGAAACATGTTGGGATTACAGACTGGGTCAAGGAGAGATTGAAAATGTCTGTGAAGACATCTGCCAGCTGGTCTGCGTATACTTTTAGAACACGCCGTGGTATTCCGTCTGGCCTTTTGATTGTAAACATGTTTAAACATTTTGCTCAAATCAATCATGGAGAATGAGATCACACAGTCATTCAGAAAAGCAGGGGCTTTTACGAAAGGCACAGTGTTATATTCCTTGAAGCGACCATAAAAAACATTTAGCTCCTTTGGGAGTTCTGCGTCGCGGGCATCTCATGGCTACATTTCCCTTTGTAATCCGTTATCGTCTGCAAGCCCTGCCAGAGTTTTAGCGCCCCTAGTGGCACAGGAGATGTATTGGTAGAAGTGAGGTAGGAAGGTTTTAAGTCACCCTGCGTTAAAGTCCCCGCCCACCAGAAACTCTGCTTCTGGGTGAGCGGTTTCTTGTTTGTGTAAGCCCCCATACAGTTCGTTGAGTGCCAGAGTGATGAGGCCCATGGTAACTTTTATTAAAACAGTTACAGTGTTTAATGGCTGTGATAGGAGAAAACGGAGGATGGATCAACAACATTGTAATTACTCCACAATACTAACCCAAAAAATGTTATACCTTTATTTAACTAGGCAATTGCCAGAGTAATTGACATAGTGAAAAGAAGGAACCCTGTACAGAATACAAATATGACAAAATATGCATCCTGTTTGCAACAAAATATTAATCCTGTTTATAATACTGCAAAAATGTGGCAAGGCAGTTAACCTTTTTACCTGAACACAAAGTGTTGTGTTTGGGGCAAGTCCAATACAACACATTACTGAGTACCACTCTCCATATTTTCAAGCATAGTGTTGGCTGCATCATGTTATGGGTATGCTTGTAATCGTTAAGGACTGGGGAGTTTTTCAGGACAAAAACGGAAATTAACTCATCACGGGCAAAATCCTAGAGGAAAAGCGGTTTCAGTCTGCTTTCCACCAGACACTGCGGTATGAATTCACCTATAAGCAGGACAATAACCTAAAACATAAGGACAAATCTATGCTGGAGTTTCTTAACAAGAAGACAGTGATTGTTCTTGAGTAGCCGAGTTACAGTCTTGGCTTAAATCTACTTGAAAATCTATGACAAGACCTTAAAATAGTTGTCTAGCAATTATCAACAACCAATTTGACAGAGCTTGGAAATTGTTTAAACAATACTGGACAAATGTTACACAATCCAGGTGTGGAAAGCTTTCAGAGACTTACCCAGAAAGATTCACAGCTGTAATCGCTGCCAAAGGTGCTTCCTGGTGACTATGCCTGTCTCTCCCATTGTCAGAGATGGCTAAGGGACAGTACAGTAAGTCCCAGTGGCTGGGCTGATGTGAGATTGAAGTGGAACTGAATCAGAGGTATTTGTGTTTTCTGAGGGCTCACCCAGGCAGACATGAATTCTGCATTTTGTTCCCAGAGCAAGACTCGGCCCCTTCAGGAAATACTGTACTACAGTGGATGTACAGTAACTAGTGGTAAAATAACATACAATTATTATGAAATCAAAACAGTTTTTTTCTTACTGTGCCATGGTCATTGGTACTGTAACAGGCAAGAGTAACAACAAAATCAGGCCAGCATTCTCTGGGTCTCCACACTCCCTCACCCATCAACATCACCTCTGACTGGCAGGCCAACTAATATGTCCTGACAGAAGAGAATCAGCCTCAGTTGAGAGAGAGCAGCCGTGGGAGCAATGCCTGCCTACCACATTGTGTTTGGTCATCAGCAAGAATGAGCAGACTTCAATCATACAAGATTCAAAATACCATCTCTTACTTTACTATACCATCACCCAACGGTTCCGCTTTTCTTAAGCTGATGATACACTAGCAATGTTTTGAGGCAATAGTGATGAGCAATGTTGCCAGCAATGGTTGCTGCCAGGGCCATAGCCAGGTTCCGAGTTGTAGTGAGGTCTGGGGAGGTGTTAAGAAAATGGAAGCTAATTTACTGCATTTCTATTCAATTTAAAAACTCTCAAATGCTATTTGGAGAACATCAACAAAAAAAGCAGCCATTATCACATTGGTTGCTGTAGCTTCCTATACCTCAGTCGATCTACAAAAACATAGACTATTAGCTATATAATTAGCTGCTACAGCACATATAAACTCACATTCACTCAGGACCAGGATGAATCATTATAATTGAATAGGTATGGAGGGAGAAATCTGTTAACTGAAAAAATATTTTATGAACAAAAGTTAAACAAATATGTTTGCTTTACACATCTTTTTTGTTGTTGCAGTTTTACAGCTAATTTCCTGCAATTCTACACATTGTGCCATGACTTATATCATGTTAATATGATATCTGAGGGAGCTTGTCCTAACAAAATCAATGGGGGCCCCGTTATTACTACAAGTTTAGATATCTGGCTAGAGTAACTAGACTAATTAACCAATCAAAATAAATCACTGACAGGCTAATTGAGTGATTGTCAGTGAGTGACATATAACAAGAGGAAAACTACTGACGCACAACAAAGTTTCAAAATTGAACCTTGTGTATTCTACTATTCTTCTGAATTTTTGTGTAAAAAAAAATCCTCAATCCGAGCACAGATATTGATCATGTGAGCAGTTTGCCATTCAAATATTTTAGGGGAAAATGACGGACGTTTTTCGAGCTGAAGTAAGAGAAAATCACCTCCCGTTTTGGAGTGAAATGTTGGCCATTCACGTCTCAAATGTTTCTTCACTGCAATATTCGATCATGTTACATGAATAATACACTGAACCAAAATATAAACGCAACATGTAAAGTGTTGGTCCCATGCTGAAATAAAATATCCCAGAAATTACCCATATGCATAACAATGTCTCTAAAATGTTGTGCACAAATGTTTGTTTACATCCTTGTTAGTGACCATTTATTTTGCCAAGATAATCCATACACCTGACAGGTGTGTCATATCAAAGAAGCTGATTAAACAGCATGATCATTACACAGGTGCACCTTGTGCTGGGCACAAAAGTCCCCTCTAAAGTGTGCAGTTTTGTCACACAACAGAATGCCACAGATGTCTCAAGTTTTGAGGGAGCGTGCAATTGTCATGCTGACTGTAGGAATGTCCACTAGAGCTGTTGCAAAATAATTGATTGTTAATTTCTCTGCCATAAGCCACCCCCAACAGTGTTTTAGAGAATTTTGCTGTATGTCCAGCCGGCCTCACAATCGCAGACCACGTGTAACCACGCAAGCCCAGGACCTCCACATTCGGCTTCTTCACCTGCGGGATCGTCTGAGACCAGCCACTCAGAGAGCTGATGAAACGGTGGGGTTGCACAGCCAAAGAATTTCTGCAAAAACTGTCAGAACCATCTCAGGGAAGCTCATCTGCATGCACGTCCTCCTCACCAGGGTTTTGACCTGACTGCAGTTTGGCGTCGTAACTGACTTCAGTGGGCAAATTCCCACCTTCGATGACCACTGGAGAAATGTGCTCTTCACCGATGAATCCCGGTTTTAACTGTACTGGGCAGATGGCAGACAGCGTGTATGGCGTCATGTGGGGGCAAGCGGTTTGCTGATGTTAAAGTTGTGAAAAAAGTGCCTACATACTCACCAGACATGTCACCCATTGAGCATGTTTGGGATGCTCTGGATCAACATTTACGACAGTGTGTCCCAGTTCCAGCCTATATCCACTAACTTCGCACAGCTATTGAAGAGGGGTGGGACAACATTCCACAGGCAATAATCAACTCTATCAACTGTACACAGTCAGTTAGGAAAGCTAAGGCTAGCTTTTTCAAACAGAAATTTGCATCCTGTAGCACTAATTCCAAAAGGTTTTGGGACACTGTAAAAGTCCATTGAGAATAAGAGCACCTCCTCCCAGCTGCCCACTGCACTGAGGCTAGGAAACACTGTCACCACCGATAAATCTACGATAATTGAGAATTTCAATAAGCATTTTTCTACGGCTGGCCATGCTTTCCACCTGGCTACCCCTACCCCGGCCAACAGCTCTGCATCCCCTGCAGCAACCTGCCCAAGCCCCCCCCACTCTCCTTCACCCAAATCCAGACAGCTGATGTTCTGAAAGAGCTGCACAATATGAACCCCTACAAATCAGCTGGGCTAGACAATCTGGTCCCTCTCTTTCTAAAATGATCTGCCAAAATAGTTACAATCCCTATTACTAGCCTGTTCAACCTCTCTTCCTATCGTCTGAGATCCCCAAAGATTGGAAAGCTGCCGCGGTCATCCCCCTCTTCAAAGGGGGAGACACTCTAGACCCAAACTGTTATAGACCTATGTCCATCCTGCCCTGCCTTTCTAAAATCTTCGAAAGCTAACCTAACTTAAGTTAGCCTAAGTTAAAACCTGTTAGTGATCCCTTCGCACGCCAATCCATTTAGCTGGATCAATTTGACAACTTTCAGTGAAATTGCAGAGCGCCAAATTCAAACTACAGAAATATCCATATTCAAGATAACCGAATATATAAGTGTAATACATCAAAATAAAGCTTAACTTCTTGTTATTCCAGCCGCAGTGACAGATTTCAAAAAGACTTTACGTCGAAAGCAGACCATGCGATTATCTGAGGACAGCACTCCACATACAAACACATGAAAATAATTTTCAACCAGGCAGGTGGCGACACAAAAGTCAGAAATACGATATAATAAATGCCTTACCTTTGAAGATCATCTTCTGTTGGCACTCCAAAATGTCCCAGAAACATCACAAATGGTCACTTTGTTCGATAATGTCCTTCTTTATATCCCAAAAATGTCCATTTATTTGGTGCGTTTGATTCAGAAATACACCGGTTCCAACTCGCCCAACATGACTGCAAAGTATCTAATAAGTTATCTGTAAAATTGGTCCAAACATTTCAAACAATGTTCCTAATCCAATCTAAAGTATCCTAAAACGTAAATAATCGATAAAATTTAAGACGGAATATACTGTTTTCAATGCCGGATAAAAACAATGTGAAGCGCGCTCCAGTTCACGCACAACAAACAGTAGAGTCCACTTGGAGTGACACTTCCAAAGAACAGCTCTACTTCTTCATTTCTCAAAAGAAAAACATCAACCAATTTCTAAGGACTGTTAATATCTAGTGGAAGCCATAGGAACTGCAACCAGGTTCCTATTAAATAGGGCTTTCAATAGAAAAATGGGAAATACTATGACCTCAATATGTTTTTCCCTGGATGGTTTGTCCTCGGGGTTTCGGCTGCCAAATCAGTTATGTTATACTCACATACATTATTTTAACAGTTTTAGAAACTTTAGAGTGTTTTCTATCAAAATCTACCAATTATATGCATATCCTAGCTTCTGGGCCTGAGTAACAGGCAGTTTACTTTGGGCACGCTTTCATCCGGACGTGAAAATAGTAGTAAAACTAAATGCCTGCTCTTCAACTGATTGCTGGCCGCACCCACCCGCCCAACTAGCATCACTACTCTGGACGGTTCTGACTTAGAATATGTGGACAACTACAAATACCTAGGTGTCTGGTTAGACTGTAAACTCTCCTTCCAGACTCACATTCAGCATCTCCAATCCAAAAGTAAATCTAGAATCGGCTTCCTAAATCGCAACAAAGCCTCCTTCACTCATGCTTCCAAACATACCCTCGTAAAACTGACTATCCTACCGATCCTTGATTTCGGCAATGTAATTTACAAAATAGCCTCCAACACTCTACTCAGCAAACTGGATATAGTCTATCACTGTGCCATTTGTTTTGTCACCAGGGCCCCATATACTACCCACCACTGTGACATGGCCCTCCTTGGCTGGCCCTAGCTACATATTTGTCGCCAAACCCACTGGCTCCAGGTCATCTATAACTCACTGGTTACCATAGCAACAACCACCCGTAGGATGCGCTCCAGCAGGTATATTTCACTGGTCATCCCCAAAGTCAACACTTCCTTTGGCCGCCTCTCCTTCCAGTTCTCTGCTGCCAATGACTGGAACGAATTGCAAAAATCACTGAAGCTGATCTCCCTCTCTAACTTTAAGCATCAGCTGTCAGAGAAGCTCACAGTACCTGTACACAGCCAATCTGTAAATAGCACACCCAACTACCTCATCCCCATATTGTTATTTATCTTCTTGCTCTTTTGCACCCCAGTATCTCTACTTGCACATTATCTTCTGCACATCTATCACTCCAGTGTTTAATGCTAAATTGTAATTATTTTGCCTTTATGGCCTATTTATTGCCTTACCTCCCTACTCTTCTATATTTGCACACACTGTACATCGATTTTTCTATTGTGTTTTTGACTGTACGTTTGTTTATTTCATGAGTAATTCTGTGTTGTTGTATGTGTCGAACTGCTTTGCTTTATCTTGGCCAGGTCGCTGTTGTAAATGAGAACTTGTTCTCAACTGGCCTACCTAGTTAAATAAAGGTAAAATAAAAAAAGTGAAGGAGATGTGTCGTGGTGCATGAAGCAATTTGTGGTCACAACAGATACTGAATGGTTTTCTGATCCACCCCCTACCTTTTTTAAAGGTATCTATGGCCAACAGATGCATATCTGTATCGCAAGTCATGTGAAATCCATAGATTAGGTTCTAATGGTATGATGTGGTAGTTGGTATGGTAAATGTTTTGCTGGACGGTATGATGTGGTAGTTGGTACGGTAGCTGTTATGCTGGACAGTATGATGTGGTAGCTGGTATGGTAGCTGGTATGCTTGACGGTAGGGTATGCTGGACAGTATGGTATGCTGGACGGTATAGTATGCTGGACGGTATAGTATGCTGGATGGTAGTATGCTGGACGGTATAGTATGCTGGATGGTATAGTATGCTGGACGGTATAGTATGTTGGATGTTGGCAGAAACTTATTCAGAAATCTAAAGACCCAACCTAGATTCAAGCCAATGTCTTAAATAGCTGAACTTGTTAATACTCATTCATTTTAGCCCGAAATAACATTATCGAAAGAGTGCCTTTTATTTGACAGCCTGCACTTGTGTGTATGAGGTAGTTGTGAAATTTTTAGATATTACTGCACGGTCGGAACTAGAAGCACAAGCATTTCGCTACACTCGCATTAACATCTGCTAACCATGTGTATGTGACAAATAAAATTAGATTTGATTTAATGAATTTATTTAAATTGACAAATTTCCTTATATGACCTGTAAGTATAGAGTATTTAAAACTGTTATGTTAATATTTTTTGTTGAGTGTACATACGGTGTTCAGTTTGTCATGTTTAACTGACAAAAATATCCACACTGGGGAGCATGCTTAATGATAAGCATGCTAATTAAAGCGCATATATAGTCAATGGGTCAAACTGGCTAAATTAGCTAGCTAGACACAGATCGCTTGCTACGGTGCCTTCAGAAAGTTTTGACAAACCGAGCAGGCTGTTTCTCTAAAAAAGAAAGAGCAATTAGGGAATATCGTTTGAGAGGATTATGGTGAGTTAGAAGCCTGCTGGATGATGCACAATTAGGAGTAGCGCTGTCGCGTTACAGCCTGAATTTAAAATTGAGTCACTGATCTAAACACGATACCCCATAATGTCAAAGTGTAATTGTTTGTAGAATTTTAAAAAATTAAAAGCTGAAGTTCCGAATGAACCGGCGATAGTAGTTGGAGAACCCAATGAAACGTTGGAATTCCTTAAGGGTGGTGGGTTTGGGTCTCTTACTGGCAGCGGGGACTTTGTTCTCATCCATGCTGACCCCTTCAGGTGTCAGTACGAAACCGGGGAAGTTTACATGGAAGGAGCTCTTTTCAGTCTTCACAAAAGGGTTATGGTCATGGAGCCGTTTAAGAACCTTTTGCACATGCTGTATGTGTTCCTTCAGGGAGTGGGAGTAAATCAGGACGTCATCAATGTAGACAGTGAGAAAGCGGTTGATCATGTCCTGGAAAACAGATTGGAAGATGGCGGGGGCGTTCGTAAGGCATGACCAGGTATTCGTACTGCACTGGTGCGGTGATAAAGGCCGTCTTCCGTTCGTCGCCTTCACGTATACGGACTAGGTTATATGCACTTCACAGGTCAAGTTTAGTATAGATGTTGGCACGGCCCACTTGTTCAAGGGTCGCTGGAATCAGAGGAAGAGGGAAACAGTTCTTGACCGTGACGTCATTCAGGAAACGATAATCAATACATGGATGGAGACCACCGTCCTTTTTCCCAATGAAGAAGAAGATGGACGCAGCAGGGAAGGACGAATATAACCGTTTGAGTGATTCATCAATGTAGATATCCATTGCCCCATTTTCCGGGATAGATAGGGGGTAAACACGGCCCGTCGGTGGGTGCACTCCAGGGAGTAAGTCAATAGTACAGTCTCCTGGGCAATGTGGTGGCAGAGTGGAGGCCTTGGTTTTGCTGAAAACATTGCTGTACTGGGCGTATTCAGATGGTATGCTGGGTGGCACTGCCGAGGCAGAGTCCTCAATGGTGGTGGCTCGGCAGAGTAGGCTGAGACAACTGGAGAAGTAGGTAGAAGACCAGGACAGAATTTCACCTTGTCGTCACGACCCTGCCATCTCGTGACGACAAAGCCAGGGGTGTCCAGGGATGAGTTGCTGTTTGGGGGATGAGAGTTCCATGAGTTGAATGGTTTCGGTGCGGAAGACTCCAATCTGGAGGGTGACTCTCTGTGTCGTGTGCGTGATGAAGCCCGTGCCCAATGGCTGCCCGTCCAGGGTGTTAATCCTTAATGGAGGGTTGACAAGTGTTAGATCAATGTCAAGCTCTTGTACTAGCTGGTGATCGATAAAAGTACCTGCTGCTCCCGAATCTATCAAGCCCTCTATGTATTTAGTAACCCCCTTCACGGTTATCAATACCGGGATGGAGAATTTCATTTAGAAATTCCATTTAGAAATAAGGACATGCCTACCTGCATGGCAGCGAGGGGACCCTTCTCATTTATCCGTGGGGGGCGAACAGGGCAATGGCTAAGTAGATGATCTTTCCCTCCACAGTATAGGCAACGTTTTTGACGTTCGATACACGGGAGAGGAGCATGGCCCAACTGCATGTGCTCTGGAAGACTCAGACGGGATCATGGAAGGAGATTGTTTCGTGTTCCTGGGTGGCAGAGATCTTCAGCGGTCTGCGATGAGGTGGTCGATGGAGATGGACAGACGAATGTATGGATTTAAATCTTGAAGGTCACCTCTACAGGCCAGCTCCGCCTGAAGTTCCCTGTTGAGCCCTCATCGGTAGACGGTAAGTAAAGCAGCCTCACTACATCCACTCCCTGCAGCCATGGTGTGGAACTCGAGGGCATACTCAGCAGCTGAATTGCGTCCTTGTTGAAGTTCTATGAGGAGGTCTTCTATAGGACAACCGGAGGGAGAGTGCCCGAATAACTCTGATGAGGATGTGGAAATGGGTCTCAGATCCGAGTTCTGTGCTGTTGGCAGTCCTTATGGCGGTGCCCCATCCAGGGCTTTTCCTGGGAGAAGAGACAGCTAAATCCACCCTGCTCGTCATTGACAAAGATAGTTGGGTTGTGCTTAATGTATTTGCTGCATTGCATCAGAAATCCCTGACATTTCCCAGGCCAACTGTTATATTTTCCAGGCATGGGTTTGAACAAAAGAGGACTATGGGTTACGATACCTGGCATTGGAGGAGTAGCGATAGGCTGGGGTATGTGGGACGCTAGCGTCCCATCTGGCCAAAATCCAGTAAAATTGCAGAGCGCCAAATTAAAAACAGGAATACACATAATAAGCATTCATAAAATATACAAGTGTTATACATCGATTTAAAGATGAACTTCTTGTTAATCCAGCCGTTGTGTCAAAAAGGCTTTACGGCGAAAGCATACCATGCGATTATCTGAGGACAGCGCCCCGTGTAAAAAAGCATACAAACATTTACCAGCCGAGTAGAGGAGTCACTAAAGTCAGAAATAGCGATAGAATTAATCACTTACCTTTGATGATCTTCATATGGTTGCACTCACAAGACTCCCAGTTACACAGTAAATGTTCGTTTTGTTCGATAATGTCCCTCTTTATGTCCCAAAAACTCTGTTTTGTTGGAGCGTTTTGTTCAGTAATCAAATGGCTCCAAGGCGGTCACAGCAGGCAGACGAATAGATACTAAAAGTACCGGTAAGGTTTGTCGAAACATGTCAAACGATTATAATTAATCCTCCGGTTGTTTATTGTCTTTATAATCAATAATATTTCAACTGGACAATACCGTTATCAATAGAAAGGACAAATAATGAGGGCACCAAATCAGGTCTGCAAAGTTCCTCTGTCCTCTGACCAAAAATGCTGTTTACTCGTCATTTTTCAAAATAAAAGCCTGAAACCATGTCTAAAGACTGTTAACATCTAGTGGAAGCCATAGGAAGTGATATCTGATTCCTAACCCGTTGGATTCTCTATAGGCATTGAGTTGAAAAACAGCCACATGAAAATAATTCCACTTCCTGGATGGATTCTTCTCAGGTTTTCACCTGCCAAGTCAGTTCTGTTATACTCACATACATTATTTTAACAGTCTTGGAAACTTTAGAGTGTTTTCTATCCAAATCTACCAATTATATGAATATCCTAGCTTCTGGGCCTGAGTAACAGGCAGTTTACTTTGGACACGTTTTTTATCCGGAGGTGAAAATACTGCCCCCTACCCAAAAGAGGATAAGCTCCTCTTGCTGGGTTAGGTGCCGCTGTAGCTCCGCTGAATCCATTCCATTTTTTGGGGTTGAGGTATTCTGTAATGAATACTCAGGGAGAAAATGGTGTAGAGTTACACGCAGAGCGTGGCAGATGTTTATTAAGCCTTCACAGAAGGCAGGAATCGTGGTCGCAGGCAATGGTCAAACACAGGTAGGCAGTCAAAACCAAACAATAACTCCATCTAACCACACAAACAGAAAGAACTTAACTAAATAGGGAGCTGATGAGACCAGGTGAGAAATGAACACAGTTGAAAATCAATTAACAAAATGAAAGACAGGGCTATGTTCCAGAACACAAAGTAACAGGGCTATGTTCAATAACACAAAGGAAAAGGACACAAGGTTTACTAAGAAAAGAAAAGCAGAACCTTACAGCTTCGCCTAACTCAGTTGCCGGAGAGGAAGGAAATTGCTCAAGGATTTTATCATCAAATCAAATCAAATCAAATCAAATTTTATTTGTCACATACACATGGTTAGCAGATGTTAATGCGAGTGTAGCGAAATGCTTGTGCTTCTAGTTCCGACAATGCAGTAATAACGAGCAAGTAATCTAACTAACAATTCCAAAAAAAAAAACTACTGTCTTATACACAGTGTAAGGGGATAAAGAATATGTACATAAGGATATATGAATGAGTGATGGTACAGAGCAGCATAGGCAAGATACAGTAGATGATATCGAGTACAGTATATACATATGAGATAAGTATGTAAACCAAGTGGCATAGTTAAAGTGGCTAGTGATACATGTATTACATAAGGATGCAGTCGATGATATAGAGTACAGTATCAACGTATGCATATGAGATGAACAATGTAGGGTAAGTAACATTATATAAGGTAGCATTGTTTAAAGTGGCTAGTGATATATTTACATAATTTCCCATCAATTCCCATGATTAAAGTGGCTGGAGTAGGGTCAGTGTCATTGACAGTGTGTTGGCAGTAGCCACTCAATGTTAGTGGTGGCTGTTTAACAGTCTGATGGCCTTGAGATAGAAGCTGTTTTTCAGTCTCTCGGTCAAGTCAATGGGGATTTTAAAACACTTACAGAGTTGAATGGTTGTGATATGAGAAAACAGGATGGATCAACAACATTGTAGTTACTCCACAATAATAACATAAATGACAGAGTTTAAAGAAGGAAGACTGTACAGAATAAAAATATTCTAAAACATGCATCCTGTTTGCAACAAGGCATTTAAGTAATACTGCAAAAAATGTGGTAAAGAAATGTGTTTTTTTTGTCCTGAATACAAAGCATTATGTTTATGGAAAATTCAACACAACACATCACTGAGTACCACTCTTCATATTTACAAGCATGCTCTGGCTATGCTTGTCATCGGAAAGGAAGGGAGTTTCTTAGGATAATAAGAAACGGAATGCAGCTATAAGCACAGGCAAAATTCTAGCGGAAAATATTGTTCAGTCTGCTTTCGAACAGACACTGGGAGACAAATTCACATTTAAGCAGGACAATAACCTGAAACACAACTGGAGTTGCTTACCGAGACAACATTGAATGATTCTGAGTGGCCTAGTTACAGTTTTGACATAAATTGACTTGAAAATCTATGGCAAGACATGAAAATGGATGTCTAGCAATGATCAGCAATCAACTTGACAGAACTTGAAGAATTTTAAAAAGAATAATGGACGAATATTGTCCAATCCAGGTGTGCAAACTCTTAGAGACTTTCCCAAAAAGACTCACAGCTTCAATCGCCGCCAAAGGTTCTTCCACAAAGTGCTGACTCTTGGGTGTGAATACTTACAGTATGTACATTAGATATTTCTATATTTCATTTTCAATAAATGTGGAAACAATAAAATAAAATAAATATTAACTTTATCATTATGGGGTATTGTGTGTAGATGGGCGAAAAAAACACATATTTAAAACATGTTGAATTCTGGTTGTAACACAACATAATGTGGAATATGTCAAGGGGTATGAATACTTTCTGAAGACACTGTATCTACACTTACAGATCCTGTGTGGCTCAGTTGGTAGAGAACGATGCTTGCAACACCAGGGTTATGGGTTTGATTCTTACAGGGGACTAGTATGCAATCACTATAGTAATTAGCTCTGGATATGAGCGTCTGCTAAAATAATTAAGAAAATGTGTTTTTGTTTTTGAAAGTTTGAGGTTTTTGTGTGTTTAACTAGCTGGTTAGCTAGCTTAAATGTATAGTTCACCCAAATAAAAAAAATTACACGTTGGTTTCCTTAACCTGTAAGCAGTCTATGGACAAGCAATGAGAGCAATTCATGTTTTGGTTTAGTTTCCCTGGTACTGTTTCCAGATACTAAAGTTCTAGCATTTGTGGCACATTCTGTTGCCAGCAACATTGATCGGTAATATTGCCTCAGAAAATGACCAGTGTATCATCAGTTTAGTCTGCAGAACAGCACACAATACTAAAGCTACATGATCACACATGTAGCATGATCCAGGTTAGTTAAAAGCGTTATTTACCACTTTTGTGTATTCTGGCATCTGTCACTGTGAGGGTTGTTTGGTTACAGCTGATTGGTCAGTCAACACCAGTCAAAACCAATCCAAATGACAACTGTGTGGATCGTTACTTTACATTGGTCTTACTGTACTGTCTAGCCTCCAGAAATCATGGGCTAATGTGCTGGCATCGTTGGACTCCCAGTGTGAGCTCTGACAGAGACAGAAGACGAAATTCAGACAGATTATGATGCCACATTATCACTGCAATGCAGCTTCCTAAATACCATTTCGTCCTCTGCACCTTAACCAAGCTCTATACCTTCCATTCTCTCTCCAGATTCTTCATAGGAAAATCACGTTTCTGTGATTTGAATGTTAATTTGAATGTTTTGCTTACTCAGTTTCAATAAGAGCCTGGGAGTGCTGTCACCCCAGCCACCCTAAGTATGAATATGATGACGCAGACAATGAGCATGAGGAGGGGCATGGTAAAACCAAGCAGGCTGTTTCTAAAAAAAGAATGAGTAATTAGTGAATATCGTTGTAGAGGAGTATGGTGAATTAGAAGCCTGCTGGATCATGTAATTAAGAGTAGCCCTGTCTCATCCACAGTACTCAGAGGGGGGTTCTGTAGAGATACTGCAAGAGCAGCATCCCTTGGATCTCAGTGTGGGAAATATAGGAACCACAATGGCCATGCCTTCATCTTGACTACTTTAACGCTTGTGGAAAACATGATAAATATATACTTCACAAAAATATTAAGATTGTGTATGATCATGACAATAATATGTTTGCCTTTAAATCAATGTGTGCATTTACAATTCTAAATGTTAATTGAGGGTTAAATCAGACTTTAAAGAGGCATGGCTAGCAAGCTGATCATCCTTTTATTATATTGACAGACGAGCACATGTGCCATCTCCCCTCTGTAGGAAGTGTGTATGTGGGAGTAGGTTATAGACAGTGTGTTGGTGTATGGGGGAGGGGGGTCTCTTCTGCCTGAGAGCAGCAGTTTAGTCGGACCCGATTGGAGCTCCAGACATGGCTTTTCTCTGCTATGAATCTGTTGAAGGGGGCAGTAGAGAGGCATCCCTAAACGGACAAGTGGTGCACATGCTGAGGGCTCAAAGCTCAATGATTCACTGTGTTGTGTATGTTTCATGGAGCCAGAATCCACCCACTGAGCTTGGTTTCACATGGCCCTGAGCTTGGTTTCATCTGGCCCTGAGCATGGTTTCATCTGGCCCTGAGCTTGGTTTCACCTGGCCCTGAGCTTGGTTTCACCTGGCCCTGAGCTTGGTTTCACCTGGCCCTGAGCTTTGTTTCACCTGGCCCTGAGCTTGGCTCCAGGAGAGCATACTAACAATACACCCAATGTTATCAGCTTCTCACATGTGCGCCTATGCAAATGTTTAAAAAAGGGTCCGTAAAGATTGGTTGATGATAGGTGCCTTAAGCTTACGTTGGCTCAATTTATGGCAAAGGGAGTCATCTGCTCTTATTTCTTCAAATCTACTTTATTTTGTATTTTTACATTGTACGGTTTATATAACCATTAGATGAATTTGACTTTGGATTAATATCAGTCCCCATAAATAGCTAATTGAAAGAATAGAGGAAAAGGTCTGCTTAAATAGCTGCCTTAGAGAAGAGAGGGATTTATAATAGAATGGATCTGCGAGAAAGCAAATAACAACAGATATGAAGTCATAAATAAAGTATTTAAATGACTGACAGCACCACATTAAAGGCTGGCCTTTGAAACAAATTGGGTGCTCAGAGAGGCATATTGCCAGTGTGCTACAACATGTTTTGTAGCTCAGCTATATAACCACTGTGACAAAGAACTAGCACAAGCCACAGGACATTATGCCAATGACTCCAACAAGCTCAGATAATGGGTTCCCTGATAATAATGAAAACGGTGAGCTATGGAATACCATTATGAATTGTTGTAAACAGAGTAGTGTACATAAATGAATGAGCAATGCTCAGAATTTATCGTCATGCCAATCTATCTGATGCTGGACTGCAGTTTTTTTTTGTGCCTCCCTTTTTATGGAGCAATGAATACAGGCTAAATTAGATCCCGTGTGCAATAATGAACTTTAAAGTACCCATCCACCACCTACCATGTTCTGCAATGGGGAGCAGAGGGTAAAAGTATTTCCTGTTCACTGGTTTGAAACATACCCAAATATTTCTCATTCTATTACAGTATATCACTGGTGTTGATTTCCAACTGTAACAGTAACTGTGACTTCAAATAATATCATTATTCAGCAACATATTACATTTTCTTATGTTTACATTATGAGGCACTATCATATTTATTGTGTCTGAAAATGTTGTCATCAAGCCTCTTATGGAGTGGCTGTAAAGAATCTGCTGCCCTGGGACTAATCAAAGCAATGAATTATAATACAAGAGAAGACAGCTACCAAAGGGCAATGAAGGCTGTTTAAACTACTGTATAGGTTAAAGAGATGCAAGGACCTCCTCATGGGTGTGCCACGGTTGTGAACAGCCTATTATGTTTGCAATAAGTCAGTGATGGTTCTTGAGCAGCAGAGAGAGAGGGAGAGAGAGAGAGAGAGAGAGAGAGAGAGAGAGAGAGAGAGAGAGAGGTGAAGGAGAATGCAGCAGGAATGTGTATGACGCAGACAGAACAGGATAAAGCAAACAGCCCTCAGTGATAGTCTCTGCCACCCTGGTACATGTGGACCTGGCTGGCTGGCTGAGGAGAGTCGTCTTAGGGAAAGATGGACGAGAGTCTATTAGCATAATCTTAATACAGATTCTGAAGGAGGCCCCAGTTTTAGCGTATAAGACAGGAACTCTGCTCCCTCCAGCTCTTTGCATTATGTGTGAAGTGAAGAGAATGGATTTCCTTTTATTCTGCTAGAATAATCACTTTGATCTGCAACAAATGAAGTGCCAGATTTGTGCCAATGCTAAAATTCTATACAGTAGGCTAAAGCCAGTTCCATTTACATGTAATATTCTAAATATAAAAGTTGTTGATTACCAATTGCCACTGTTATTATGCTATTGTAAATTTGTTGAAATAATCAGTTTAGTGTTATTTTAAAAATAGTGCTGATTACTGTGGTGTTATGATAGCCACTTTGAAAACATCAAACTCTAACCCCAGAGGGGTAATATGGGGCAGCACTCTCCAACCATCTGCCTTCTGTCACTGGACCATCATTTACTGCAACCAAACCTTTGTTAGGTAGGCTGAGAGTGCAATGGCACTGACAGCAACAAAACAGCACATTTTTTGCAAGGAAATAAATATCACTGAGAATTGCTCAGGTGGGTCCACTTGAATAGGTTGCCAAGCATGGGCTAAAGAAATTCAAGATTTATGTCCAATCAACATTGTCAATAACCAAATTGATTACATTAATGTAATGGCAAGGCAAACCATGTATTGATGTATATCAGTGAATAAGACTGACCTTTACAAGTGTGTATTTAAGACGGCCAACTGCTCTATGAATTTTTAAACAATTAAAATGGTCTATAGTAGGCATTTTTGTTAATCACATGGACTTAAGACCTACCCTTATATAGCCAACCACCTGCCTACTATAGTCTATCCCATGGGTAATGAACTTTCACTATCTGACTGCCCTGTGAAATGTGTGCTTTTCGTTCTCTGAGTAACAAGGAGTTACAATTCCATCTCATTAGATTCAAAAAGTAGTGTTAATTCACGAATAATACAACTTCCATGTTTGGTTAATGAGAGTAGTCAGGAGGACTAAGGTATCTCTTGCATGAAAACAACTGCTCACGCGACGGCTTCACTTTCACTTGTTTTGAATTCGCTGTCCAAGGTTCTGAAATGTGTTTTCCCGAAGATACGTCACGTGACTCCGCTGTCTCGCTCAGCTCACTGTTTTCGGGAGATTTCACGTGAGAATACGACAAACCACCTCGCGCACGCTATAATTATCTTCATTTGCCTGTCTCCGTTTAAATTCATAGTCGGTCTGTTTTTTCTTTATTTTTGTGTAGAAATGTGGGAATTGAAGCCCTAAAATATCCTAAACGAATTTAGGATGATACATCCGTGTTCTTTGTTTTGTTTCTCTCTTTTTGTACTTCATGCCAACATGGTAAATGCAGGGGCAGAGCGGACTACTGCTTGTCCGCAATCAGAAAGTCCACGTCTGTCTGTGTACCGGGTTTAAGAGGATGTAAGGAACAAGTAGCTTTTTTTAACCAAAGTCTCCTTTATAAAAATGCAGAAGGGAATACGACTGAATGATGGTCATGTCACCTACCTGGGTCTTTTGGCAAAGAAGGATGGTACGAGACGAGGTTGCTTGAGCAAAAGGAGCTCAGACAACACAAAATGGCACACAAAGTGGTTCGCTTTATTACAAAATATGCTGTTTTATTTTGAGAGCGAGTCCAGCTCTCGACCTGCGGGATTATACCTGTTGGAGGGATGTGTGTGTGACAGAGCGCCGTCACCTAAACCATCACAATCATCCAAAGAGTGTTTAGAAAAGCAGGTAGGAATAACACACATACAAGTTCACAACGTTGTTTCATTTGTCTTTTTTTTACGACTGTAAAGTTATAGGTTGTCATTAAATAAACATGAATGATGCACGAGTTACCGGCGTGCAGATATCCTCATGAGGTGGAAAGCAGGTTATCATGTGAATCAGACGGTTCAGCGTTATGAGTACATGTAGCATATATATATTTTGGGGATAAGTACCCCCCCCCATTATTTATGCTATTTATCCTATCCCTCTTTATCCACAGCAAGTATTACATTACAGTCCAGTTAAATTATGACCTACAGTTGGTCTCTATCATATTCAATAAAGAACTGTTTGCTCAGCGTGCGTGTGTTATGTAATCTATGCATCGGATTAATGATTCCATTATAAACACCTAATTGAATACCGAGCTGCCTCGCGGTTTTCTGCATTGTTTTCATTGTATTTTATTAACAAGTATTCATTCGGTTTTGCTGCATTGTGCCTATATAGGGTTGATTATTTTAGACAAAAAAACAGGCAATTTATTGGCAACAATGTATTTCTACATGGTCTACAGGCCTACATGTTTAAAAAAAACATGTGGTTGACATGGAACTATTATTGTCAAACCAATGTAATGTTATCTCACAGTGAAGTTTGGTGACACTGTTTTCTTTTTTCAACAAAATTGCGCTAAAGGTATTGCGTACCACAGTCGCCATCTTGCGGATATTTGACGTAATATCACAGTTTGACGTATTGATATAACTCTCGCACTGTTTTTATTAATAGCATCCTACCTCGGCAACTGAGTCTGCAGCAAATATTGTTTAGTAACAAGACCGTACGCCAAAACAACGGGCATGGGGTCTTCGTCACTATTGTTTTCATGTTTTGGTACAAAACATAAAAACATAGAAATGGGATGAGTTATTCCTTCACATTGGGATCAGAGGATGAGGCTGTTCAAATCTGGAAGAAAAAATAAAACATAATCGTTTGTCTTGATTGGCTTCTACTGTGGGCCTATGATGCTGCAACCTGGTCTCAGATCATTTCGTATTATTCTTTATGTAAATCCGAGACACTCCATTTAGTATGATATGTTACGTTTCATATAGTATGTATTCATTTGTGGATGTTCATCACCCATTTCTTATAGGCTGCAACCTGGTCACAGAGCATTTTGTATTATTCTGTTAGTAAATCCGAGGCACTTTAATGTTAGGGTTAAGTTTAGGAGTTAGGTTAAAGGGTTAAGGTTAGTGTTAAATTTAGGCGTTAGGTTAAAGGGTTAGGGTTAGCTAACATGCTAAGTAGTTGCAAAGTAGCTAAAAAATCTATTTCCTCTCCAGTACTTTTAACTAATGAAACATATGATTTACAATTCTGCAGAAGCCTAAACCTGTAGAAGTAGATGCCATAACATCCTACTTCCTTACTTCAATAAGATGGTTAACTGATACTTTTCATCTTATTATATGGCTCATCTTGTTTAACATTCCTTCCAAAAAACAGTCATGAAAAACAGAATAATTAATGGTGCTGCAATCTTTGTGTTCTCTATTACTGAAATGGAAAGTTAATATTGTGCACATGAAGGATGACGTAATGATTGTGGAATGTTTTGTGTGTAGGATCATTGGATTGAGGCTCTATCTGCTAGTAGTTCTGTTTACTTCTGTTCTGTTCTGCTCTGTCTGCAGTCCCTATCCATGACTCTATAGGGCTGCAGTCCCTATCCATGACTGTATAGGCTTCAGTCCAAAGAGAGTCCAGGCCTTTCCTGTGAACAGCTGTCCCTGTGCTGACAAAGCAATATGTGGCATATTGGCTAATATTTTGCTCTCCCAGTTCCCCTCATTAGAGAATGAAAACTCCTTATATCATGAACGTGCAAATTGTTTTAGAGGAATTTGTCAGGAATCTTTTGATCCATCCTTTTCAACATGATCATTGGATGGCTTACTGCAACAAAATACAAGGTTATAATGTTGTTTTGATAGTCTGTGAGTCTGTATTTGTGAAGGAATGATCCCTTCTCATCTGTCTTACTCCATAGCTGCCAGAGTCAACAGGCTCTGTTCACAACTCAATACAATGTTACATAGCTCAGAATATATTTGTCACACCCCATTGCATCCTAATAACATCTCCAAGCCAGCATACATTACTTCTCATTGTAATTGTTTATTCAAAAACATGAACACCACCGTTTTCTCACATTAGTGAGTATTCATTGGCCAGTCAATGTGAGCGATGAGCAATAAATAATAAATTATACGTAATTTCATTAATATAGGAGAATGAGCAGTGTATGTATGCCTTATGAGTATGCATAACCATAGACCATGCACCTTGTTTTTAAGTTCATCCTGAATGATAAGAAATAGGACGGCACAGAGACAGTCAACCGCCTAAATCTGTGACAATGGATTTGAGATGTAGACTCTCAAAGTTCAATCGAGTTTAAGGCTTAACTGAATGAACAACGGAGACAAAATACAATATGAAAGTTGATTAAAATAGGTTAGGGGAGTGGACTCGTCTCAGAGGGAAGATCCTTTGATGCCAAGTAGTCCTAAACTAAATGTTATCTTCAATAGTCATGGTATGCTGGTTTCTAATCAATGTACTGTATTATTCATATAACCATATTTATCTCACCCTCATTTCTGCCCTCACACATTGGCAGCTTTAATCGAAATTTGACTGTGAAGTAAAATTCAAATGATGCAGGTCGTTGTGAAGTTTGACAGCTTAAGGGGCCACCATATTGATGAAAGCTCAGAAAGACGGGTGCCTGTGCTTTCTAAAGAGAGTGTTAATGCCCCAGGTAGAATAACAGGTCAGTAGACGTTTTTGCCTTTCTTCTATTTGCATCAAAATCAGGAGTTTGAATGACCTTTGATCTGTTAACTCATTACAATTCTGGATTTGAGTGTTTATTCCCACATTCAATTAATCCCCAAATGCCGTTATCTAACGATGATAAGGTATTTTAGCCCATGGTTCATATGGCAACCCTATTTGCAGGGAACTGCAGAGAGTATCTGTGTGTTGTCACGCCTCCACTCCCTTCCACTATTAACACAATCAACCGCTATCTGTTGTAAATGTGTTCCTTGCACTACCTCAGAGGGGCCAGGGCCCATTGGGGAACAGCTGCATTTTACAGCATTCTGCAACCAGTGATGGCTGATGTATTTCTGTTCTGTTTTTTCTTAACTATCTAAAAAAATGTTAGCTGACATAGGCTAATTGAGTGATTGTCAGTGTCTAACATAAAAAGAGGAAAACTGCTGATGCATAACCACATTTTGAAATTACACCTTGGGTATTCTACTATTCTAACACTCAACAATAAGTTCAGACCCTGATTGACTTCCTAAAAAAACATTGAAAGTGTGTGTGTGTTGTGATTCAGCTGTAAACATAAAGCATGAAGCAGGCTGTGTCTTAAACAGGCTGTGTGTTAAACAAGGCTGTGTGTTAAACAAGCCTCTCTGCTTTTAGAGAGAGGATGAAGGAAAACTACAACAACAACAAGCATGCATCCCTGAAAAAAATAGATCCGATTATCTTTGAAGGAAGGATGAATACCGTTCAGCCATGAATAGTGATGAGGTGCAGGTTGATGGGTTCCTGTTGGCCAAAGATTAGGCTTGGCATTCCCTCAACATGGCTGCTGCCAAAGTACACACTACGAGTCACATTTTTAACCTTGAGTGTGATTCCAATGTGTGAGATGTGATAATGCAGGCTGTTCTTTTGCCAAGCAGCGCTGATCTTTTCCTATCTTGCCGTGCCAATCATTGTGTGTTTTGGTGTATTTGGTGTATATTTTCAAAAGAAAAGTGCACTGAGATTCTTATTTGAGGATAGAAAAGTTAGGATATGTTGAATCACAACACACACACTTTCAATGTTTTTTTTTAGGAAGTCAATCAGGGTCTGAACTTATTGTTGAGTGTTAGAATAGTAGAATACCCAAGGTGTAATTTCAAAATGTGGTTATGCATCAGCAGTTTTCCTCTTTTTATGTTAGACACTGACAATCACTCAATTAGCCTATGTCAGCTAACATTTTAATGATTTAAATGTACAACATTTAAGAAATGTACTATATGTACAAAACAGGGTCTGGCAAGGTTTGAAATGAACTTTTAATCCACCAGATAATGTGGATGGTCTATGATCGTTAAGTGACTGTGATGCTTCGTACACAGACCTATTGGTGCTGGGGAATTCAGCGTAGAGAAGGCCAGCTTAGTTAAAATGGAGTGAGACAAGTAGTGCTAAGAGCCTATCCATTCGCACAGAGTGGAGTTGCTAGGTAACAGGTAGTGCACAGTTATGTAATTGGCAATGCCTCCAGCTTACATGTCTTATGGCTTTTCCTCCTGGGATCCGGAGCCATCCAGGCAGCCAGGCGGTCAGACAGCCGGTCAGGAGGTAACGCGGTCAGGCGGTTAGGCGGCCAGGCAGCCAGACAGTCAGGAGAGGCTTTCTACTAAAATCCCCATTGATCGAGCTGGTGGGTGAGGATGTGGGTTTCCTTTCCCCACCCTCATCTGTGCAATGTACTCCCCTAATGTCAGCAATGAGAAAGGGTACACACAAGCTTAGATTGTGAGAGGGTTCATGGTTTCAATGATGTGTGTCTCTGCAGGACACTGATGTTTTTGGCCAGAAATACTCTTCATAATCTTCTGTTAAAATATTATTTTTGTGTAACTATGTTTGTGTTGTAGCTGCTGTACTGTGCATTGTCTGACCTCTTCGTTGCATTTTGTGGGTATGATATGATAGCTCATTTAGATTTCTATGGATTGAGAAAATACTTTTTCTCATACATTAAAAAACAAAGAATCCAAATGCCGCTCTACCCATGCAATGTAGTAATGTGTTGTTTTCTGTGTGTTTCAGTACTACTTCACTGTAAATTTCACCCATGAAAACCAGAAAGCCCTGGAGTTGCGTACAGAGGATGTCAAGGACGGTGATGAATGGGTGGCTGCAATAACACATGCCAGGTACCAGGCCTCTACTGCAACCTGTCTAACCAGTCAACACCTACATTAACACACACATGTGCTATTATTGATGTCTACTGTGTGGATGGGTGTAATCTCTTAGATAAGGCATGATGTATGGTTTGAAATGTACAACTTGACTCTGTTGAGATGTGATAGAACTGTCATGCAGCATTAAGGCAATGTTTTTGACAAACATTTCTAGGGGGAAATGCTGTATGGGGAACTTGAGAAGGATTTTTAAACATTCGTGTCACCTGAGGTAATAGTTTGTATGCAGCTCATGTTGAACCGTATTCCTGATATACTCTGGTTTCAGGTGTTGTTATTGAACTGTTAGTGGTAAATTGGTATTGTGTCATTTCAGTTGAATGAAACAGGGTGACTGGTGATGTAGCTTACTGTATAATAATCATTGTGAAATAATAAGTGCCGTTGTGATAATTGGTGGTCTATTGTGACTGTGGATTTGGGCACTGCTCTGAGGATATTCTTATCAATATGGCCCTGCTGTATTTTGGTTGGTTATCTGCCGAGACATGTGCAGCAATGTACTGTAGCTACACTTCACTGAGCACAAAGGATATTAATATTTACGCCACTGCATTATGAGGCTGTTCATAGACCTGAGGTCTGTATGGGTACACATGTGTATGTAGGGCAGGGGTAGAGTGGTGGATGTATACAGTCTTCATGGGGGAGCATACAGTCTTGAGTGTGTCTATCTGTACCTCTGAAAGTATGGAAACATGCCAGTGGAGAGTTGCTGCAGTGTGTGTGAGTGTGTGTTTCCTGTCCACAGTTACAGGAACCTGGCCACGGAGCACGAGACGCTCATGCAGAAGTATCTCCATCTAATTCAGATCGTAGAGACAGAGAAAACGGTTGCTAAGCAACTTCGACAACAGATAGAGGACGGGGAAATAGAGATTGAACGGCTAAAATCAGAGGTAATATTCATTATGATTCCTTCTGCCTCAGTGGGGGATTGTTGTGTTTATTTTGTACTTCACAGGAAAGCGTTTGGAGCGTGTGTGGGATCTAGCGCAACTACAGTACAGTGAAATATCTCTCAGGAGCACCGCTCAAGATTTCTAGGATTTTGTCATCTGAGTGAACTAAAATGGATAATGACTGTACTAGGTTGTTTTTTTATGTCTATATTATTGAATAATACGAGAGAGAGAGAGAGAGAGAGAGAGATTGGGAAAGATTGAGAGGGCCGCTCTGTCACAAAGAGATGTGTGCAGACCCACCACTTTACATCTCCACTCATAAGCAATCCCTCCAATAGAGCTATGTTCCCTGCTGTATTCTTCAGATCAAATAGTCATGTTACTTTAATGTGCAAATGTGGGGCTTGAAATGAAATGGTGTGCTGAATATGCATGAACAAGGCTTTATTATACAGAGTGCCCCCCCCCCTCCCCCACCAAAAAAAAACATAACAATAAACTCTTTCAGCCTATACAAAGTAAATGGGGACACTTACCTTCAGACAGTTCTGAGTAGCTCCCAGCTCTTTTGTGCAGCACATGTATGGCTTTTCTATGTACAGCAGCACAGTATCACACAGTGTGAGTCTGCATTTCTAACCAATGGAAATGAGTGCTGATGTAAAGATATCAGCCAAGTGAACAGAGTTAGTATTGCCACCACCACTACCACATGTCAGAGCTGGCAGCTTTGACAGCCTCTAATTGCATTTGACACAGTCACTTTGTTAATACGCTGTCAAGTGAGGAGGAAACTTGGAGAGCAGGTTGTGAGTGATGATGACTGGTGGATCTTGTCTGTGGCTGTCCTCTCTGGCAGATTTCCGGGCTGCACAAAGACAATGGGAAGATCCAGTCGAGTCCAACAGCCGACCCCAGTGAAGATGATGACTCTGAACTCAAGAAAATAAAAAAAGTACATATTTACACAAAATATGTTCTACTCTATTTTCAGTGTATTTGCCAATGATGCAGGAAAGAAACTCACCTTTGATTCCCGTGGTCCGCTAGGTGCAGAGTTTCCTACGAGGCTGGATGTGCAGGAGGAAGTGGAAGACCATCATCCAGGACTACATCCGGTCTCCCCACGCCGAGAGCATGAGGAAGAGGAACCAGGTGGTGTTCAGCATGCTGGACTCTGAGGCTGAGTACGTCCAGCAGCTCCACATCCTGGTCAACAATTTCCTCCGACCCCTCCGTATGGCCGCCAGCTCCAAGAAACCACCCATCACCCATGACGACGTCAGCAGCATCTTCCTCAACAGGTGTGCAGCTGTAGATGATCACGCCAAGCTAACCACTCACACTGCTGTCTCTCACCTCTCTCAGGGAGACAGTGATATGACTGTCTCAATGCTGTGGGATTTTATGTTCATGCATTACAACTATGGACGATAATGAAAACATAATAACCCTGAGATGTAATGGCATTATGCTGTGTCAAAGCCTCATTCTAAGATGTTTCTTTTGTATTTTATTTAACCTTTATTTATATAGGTAAGTCAATTAAGAACAGATTCTTATTTGCAATGACGACCTGTCAAGAGGCAAGTGCAGCGGTATAACATCTTAACACACTTGCACATACAGGCATATTCACTGTTGCATGTTTGAATCCTTTTCACCTAACTATGGCTAGTGTATATTTTTCTCAGAATGGACACTTAACATCTTGTTAATTTCCCCTTTACTTTAGTGAGACCATCATGTTTCTGCATCAAATATTCTACCAAGGGTTGAAAGCAAGAATAGCAAGCTGGCCAACATTAGTTTTGGGTAAGCTGACTGTGCTTTTTTCAGGGTCATTTAATGGATGGATGAATATGATAATGCTATGTCCCAATTGACCTCATACATCATCTATCAATCTCTCATTCACTTGTTGGTCCTCTCTATTCACAGCTGACCTGTTTGACATCCTGCTGCCAATGTTGAACATCTACCAGGAGTTTGTGAGGAACCACCAATACAGTCTGCAGATCCTGGCACACTGTAAACAGAACCGAGACTTTGACAAGCTGCTGAAGCAGTATGAGGCCAAGCCAGACTGTGAGGAGAGGACTCTGGAGACCTTCCTCACCTACCCCATGTTCCAGGTAGGCATACAGTACTGTACATTCCACTGTCTTCTCATTGACTGTCCAGTCCCCGTCTCTCAGCTCAAACAGCTCTCTCTCTCTTCAGACAAAGGCTCCTCCATTGATCACCAACAACAGAGCAGATATTTGTCTCACATGAATATCCCTGTTGTTTTTTTCATAAACACATAAACTGGTTGTTTGTGAAGCTCAGGGTTTCATAATGGCTATTTTCTGGCAAGGCATGCAGTTTCCGTGCAGTCTGCTCCACTGGGGTCTACTTTGGACTCTGCTGTGTTGGTAATACATTTCTGCTGATGACTGTGAATGTACATAGAAGTCCCTACTGATCTGCTGCAATGAGTTTGATTGTGTTTGTGTCTGTGTCAGTGTGTGTGTGTCTTGTATGCAAGTGTGTGTAACTCACCTGCCCCTATTAATTTTCTGTCACTCCAGATTCCCCGCTACATTCTTACTCTCCATGAGCTCCTGGCCCACACACCACATGAGCATGTGGAGAGGACAAGTCTGGACTACGCCAAGTCAAAGCTGGAGGAGCTGTCCAGGTATACCTGCGCTACCACCTTATAGCGCCAAAGCAGCAAACAGGACACCTCAGTTTACCATGCTTACTGTACAGAATACATACACACTGACAAAGTGAATACAATGACATTCCAAATGTGAAAAGACCAACCTCTCTGCCCCTAGAATCATGCATGACGAGGTGAGTGAGACAGAGAACATCAGGAAGAACCTGGCCATTGAGCGCATGATTGTAGAGGGCTGTGAGATCCTCCTTGACACCAGCCAGACGTTTGTCAGACAAGGTAAGCTCTGAGAGAAGATACACAAAGGAACCCAAGATCCCACATAAAGACAGAATCATAGAGGTGGATTTTCTACCTCGCAACTGTTTGACTGCCTTTGTGTTATCACAACTTCAAACCTCCATAGGCCTACCTGAGCCTCCATAAGGAAAGACTTAACCAGCGGCTTGGGCGATATAATCCTGTCTGCCTTTATAGCATGTACTGAAAGTGGGCTGACTCTTTCATTTCCAAGGGTAATCAGGCTGTTGGGAGGCAATCCGACAGTGAGTCAGGGACTGTAAATGTCATACATCCCCAACGGACTTTGATGGACATATAAAGACGAGGAAAATCATATAGAGATATGGTTTAACCTTACAGTATGTATATATCCCCCAAAGTCATTGAACAGGTGAAAGAGGCCTCTCCCAGTCTTGCAGTACAGTTAATCTGTGAGTCCTCATCACTAACTGGACAACCCTGCTGTATGTCTCTCCCCCTTCTGCCACACAGGCTCTCTCATCCAGGTGCCAATGAGTGAGAAGGGAAAGATCACCCGTGGGCGACTGGGCTCTCTGACTCTGAAGAAGGAAGGGGAGAGGCAGTGCTTCCTCTTCTCCAAGCATGTCATCATCTGCACCAGGGGCTCTGGAGGGAAGCTGCACCTCACCAAGGTGGGCCTGCCCTGGGCTGCTGAGCCTACTATACAATCTCTTAAGATGCATCCTGGACCAAAACAAATGACAATACATAGATGAGGCTTTCGTTAATACCAATACATATAATCATGGTCCTATGATATTGAAGTCAACACATCCTCTTAAGGAGTCCCTTATTACTTGGGTGCTGATTTACTCTGTTTATTGACCTGTAGGTCTATATGTGTTGCTACATAATAATGTAAGTCATATTGTTATTGATTATTCAGTAATGGAGGGGATTCTTGGAATGTGTTTGTGAGTGTGCTAATGCATATTGTATGTTGTTCTCAGAATGGCGTGGTGTCTCTTATTGACTGCACTCTTCTGGAAGACCCCGAGGTGACAGATGATGAGTGTAAGCACCGCACTGTTTCATTCCTACCTCACTGAAATATGGAGCACATATGCTTACTGTATGTAGAGTGTAACATATAATAAGTTTAGTATTACACTTTTATGAAGTATAGTAGCTATAGCCTCCCTGCAAGTGTCATCTGTTCATCATCATTTACAAGCACAATAAACCTCTCATTATGCCATGGTAATGACCCATTTCTCCTGTTCACCTCTGTTTGTTTTGCCCAAAGCCAAACCAGACAAGGGTGTACAGGACATGGAGCACCTGGACTTTAAAATCGTGGTGGAGCCTAAAGAAGGCCAGTCATTCACAGTGATCCTGGTGGCCTCCTCGCGACAGGAGAAATCTGCCTGGACCAGTGACATCAGCCAGGCACGTCTGCTCTGCTCTGCTTTACTCTGCATGCATCACGTCTGTCTGTCTCCAGCAGGGAGACATGGGGCCTGGATGTCTGTCTGTCTCCAGCAGGGAGACATGGGGCCTGGATGTCTGTCTGTCTCCAGCAGGGAGACATGGGGCCTGGATGTCTATCTGTCTCCAGCAAGGAGACATGGGGCCTGGATGTCTGTCTGTCTCCAGCAGGGAGACATGGGGCCTGGATGTCTATCTGTCTCCAGCAAGGAGACATGGGGCCTGGATGTCTGTCTGTCTCCAGCAGGGAGACATGGGGCCTGGATGTCTGTCTGTCTCCAGCAGGGAGACATGGGGCCTGGATGTCAGTCTGCAGAGTGGCTGTACTCACACCTTTCCTCTCCCTTCTTCTCCCTTACAGTGCATAGACAACATCCGCTGCAATGGGCTTATGATGAATGCATTTGAGGAGAACTCTAAAGTCACCGTGCCACAGATGATCAAGTAAGCCCCATTCACAACTATAGCCAAACAGTCAATGGGATTATCATGGTGCCTTTATTTGTGTGTTGTAGTGTTTTCATGTGTTTGTGGGTTTTTTCTGTGAGCAGGTCTGACGCCAGCCTGTACTGCGATGACGTGGACATCCGTTTCAGTAAGATGATGAACTCATGTAAGGTGCTGCAGATCCGCTATGCCAGTGTGGAAAGACTTCTAGAGAGATTGACCGACCTGCGCTTCCTCTCGATCGACTTCCTCAACACCTTCCTGCATTCCTACCGCGTGTTCACCAGCGCCGATGTGGTGCTGGACAAGCTCATCACTATCTACAAAAAGCCCATCAGTGCCATCCCAGCCCGGTAAGGCCATAAAAGAGCTGCTACTGCTTTACGATTTAGTCTAGACTTTGACCAACACAGTCAGAGAAATCTCTAAATCTATCTCATGCCCAGTGCTGTTTAAAGATGATACATTGTCAGTGTTTTTGCATGGCCATGGCCCCTACACAGTAAAGAGGGCTGTAGTTAGGGCTGGTGATGATAACATCCCCTGACAGGCCCAGCAGCCTCTGGCCTCCTCTGGCTGCCTCTCTCTCCTCTAGCCCACCACTGATCTCCTCACAGCTCTTTTTCCACAGCCCACAGTATTACTTCTTTACCGTGTGTGTTTGTGCGTGTGTGTGGGTGGGTGCGTGGGCGCGTGTTTGTGTGTCTGCGTGCCTGCATGTGTGTGTGATGGAAGGTGAGGTGAGGAGAGCTGGGTAGAGGTCATGTCTGTGTGTGTGATGGAAGGTGAGGTGAGGAGAGCTGGGTAGAGGTCATGTCTGTGTGTGTGATGGAAGGTGAGGTGAGGAGAGCTGGGTAGAGGTCATGTCTGTGTGTGTCAGTGTGGTTGGTGTGTGTTCTGTGTGAGAAGGCAGTAATTGGGCCCAGCCTCTTCTTCTGCCTGCCTAAGAGCGTCTCAGCAGGGCTTTGTCGCTGTCACCTTAGCAACTGGCCTCTCTGCTGCAGGACCCCACCCTCTCTGTTCTGCAGAGAATCTATAGTATGAAATATTTATGGTGCATGTTGTCGACCAGAGCAGAGCAGACCCTCTCTCCGGCCCAGGAGAGTGAGCCTAGCTCCCAGGCTCAGATCAGGGGGAGCTCCTTCCCCATGCTCACACCATGCAGCATGTTTTCATGTGGAGCCTGTCATGTCTCTGTGAGCCACCGCCACTCTGATGCTTGTGTCAGCAGCATGGCTATTTGCTCTGTCACTCGCTGTACTATTTATGGGAACCCGTGAGGTCGCAAGGAGGGTGGCAGTGAGTGGGAGAGGTTTTCAGCAACAAAAAAGACAAGCACGACTGCAGAAGCACCATTCTGCTGTTAACAATGTATTGAATTATTTACATTTTAGTAGACACTTATCCAGAGCGACTTACAGTAGTGAGTGCAAACATTTTCATTCATACTGGTCCCCCGTGGGAATCGAACACACAAGCCTGGCGCTGCAAGTGCCATGCTCTACCAACTAAGCCACACAGGACTATCAATACAACACAAAAAGACATGGATAATTCTGATCTCCTTGTTATTTGCAACACACTTAAGTACTAAAGTACATAGCTACAGTACATCCTTCTGACGACAATAAAATGTGTTGTTTTTTACTGCTGCAGATCCCTGGAGTTGTTCTTCGCCAGCAGTCAGAACAATAAACTCCTATATGGGGAGCCTCCCAAATCCCCCAGGGCCAGCCGTAAGTTTTCCTCCCCCCCTCCCCTGGCCATCACCAAGACATCGTCCCCCAACCGCCGCCGTAAACTCTCCCTCAACATCCCCATCATCACTGGGGGCAAGGCTCTGGACCTGGCCGCCCTTAGCTGCTCCTCCAACGGCTATGCAAGCATGTACTCCTCCATGTCCCCCTTCAGCAAGACCACCTTGGACATCAATAAGCTTTATGTCACCAGCCCCATCACCAGTAAGATCCCTGACGAGGGAGAGGGCAAGACAGACAAGGCAGAGGAGACCATTGTGTCTAAACAAGGTAATCCAGCTAAGGGGCAGTGGGAGGGGGGTTATGTCCTTATTGGTGCTTCTTAAAAAGAATATAGCGCAGGATTTGAATCATGACGTGTCTAGAAAGTGGTATGTACTGACCTGTTTTTCACTTGGTGTACTGTAGATATTTCAGTTCCGGAGGAAAGTGACATTGACCAAAACCAGAGCGATGACGCAGACCCGGAAACGTCTCCTATCAAGTCGCCAACCACCCCCAAAAACTTGAAATGCAAAAACTCTTCAGGTACATTGTGTCCCAGACTGCACAGTGGTGTCATTATCACTCAGTGCCATGATACCAGAGCACCTGGATCACATGCTGGCATGCCACCTGCGTCCTCCCCTCAGCCAAAATGCCATATTTATCAAGAACTCAAATATGCTCTCCTGTTTTACATGGGAAACAGAGTCAGAATTAAGAAATCAAAGCACCCATTTTCATTGTTACTTTTATATGCATTTTCCCTATTTATGTTATATCCTCTGTCTTTATTAGAAATAGTCAAACATGATAGAGAAAAAGTATTTTCTACGCCTATTCAATTGTCAATGTGCATATACTCAAAGAATGTTAAACTTTGTGTTCAATGAACTCCGCCACACAAGATAAAATTCATGCAGACTGTAATTTCGAGGCGAGAATAAGAACATGCTGGGAAAGCCAGCTCTAGGAATGAGTAGGTGTTGGGGATACTTGTGTCATAGCAACTACAGCATGAGTGTGTTTCCCAGCCTGCCGCCCCCGGTAACGAGATTGTTTTAGTACAAAACAGTCAGTGAAGAAGGCTTTTGTTGTCTGTCCCAGCTCCAGGCACGTACACAGACCAAATAAAATAAAATTTTAATTTAACTTGTCACATGCGCCGAATACAACAAGTGTAGACCTTTTGGTGAAATGTTTACTTACAAGCTCTTAACTAACAATGCAGAGTAGGAAAATATTTGCTAAATAAACGAAAGTAAAAAAAGTTACACAATAAAATAACAACAACGAGGCTATATATGAGGGGTACCGGTACCGAGTCAATGTGCCGGGGTATGGGTTAGTCGAAGTCATTGAGGTCATATGTACGTGTAGGTAGGGCTAAAGGGACCACGCATAGATAATAAACAGAGAACAGCAGCAGCGTAAAAAAGGGGGTCAATGTAAATAGTCCGGGTAGCCATTTGATGAACTGTTCAGCAGTCTTATGCCTTGGGAGTAGAACCTTTAAAGGAGCCTTTTAGTCCTAGACTTGGCGCTCCGGTACCGTTTGCCATGCGGTAGCAGAGAGAACAGTCTATGACTTGGGTGGCTGGTGTCTTGGACAATTTTTAGGGCCTTCCTCTGACAACGCCTGGTATAGAGGTCTTGGATGGCAGGAAGCTTAGCCACAGTGATGTACTGGGCCGTACGCACTACCCTCTGTAACGCCTTGCAAGCGGATGCCGAGCAGTTGCCATACCAGGCAGTGATGCAACCAGTAAGGATGCTCTCGATTGTGCAGCTGTAGAACCTTTTGAGGATCTGAGGACCCATGGCAAATATTTTCATTCTCCTGAGGGGGATTTAGGTGTTGTTGTGCCTTCTTCACGACTGTCTTGATGTGTTTGGACCATGATAGTTTGTTGGTGATGTGGACACCAAGGAACTTAAAGCCCTCAACCTGCTCGAAGCCCTCAATTTGAGGGAGAGGTTGTTGTCCTGGCACCACACTGACTGGTCTCTGACCTCCTCCCTATAGGCTGTCTCATCGTTGTTGGTGACCAGGCCTACCATCGTTGTGTCGTCGGCAAACTTAATGACGGTGTTGGAGTCATGCTTGGCCACGCAGTCGTGGGTAGACAGGGAGTACAGGAGGGGACTAAGCATGCACCTCTGAGGGGCCCCCGTGTTGAGGATCAGCGTGGCAGATGTGTTGTTGCCTACCCTCACCACCTGGGGGCAGCCTGTCAGGAAGTCCAGGATCCAATTGCAGAGGGAGGTGTTTAGTCCCAGGGTCCTTAGCTGAGTGATGAGCTTTGAGGGCACTATGTTGATGAACGTATTATAGTCAATGAACAGCAGTCTCATGTTCCTTTTGTTCAGGTGGGAAAGGGCAGTGTGGAGTGCAATACAGATTGCGTCATCTGTGGATCTGTTGGGGCTGTATGAGAATTGGAGTGGGTCTAGGGTTTCTGGGATGATGGTGTTGATGTGAGACATGACCAGCCTTTCAAAGTACTTCATGGCTACATATGTGAGTGCTATGGTTTGGTAGTCATTTAGGCAGGTTACCTTGGCGTTCTTGGGCACAGGGACTATGGTGGTCTGCTTGGAACATATACAGTGGGGCAAAAAAGTATTTAGTCAGCCACCAATTGTGCAAGTTCTCCTACTGAAAAAGATGAGAGAGGCTTGTAATTTACATCATAGGTACACTTCAACTATGACTGAGAAAATAAAATCCAGAAAATCACATTGTAGGATTTTTAATGAATTTATTTGCAAAGTATGGTGGAAAATAAGTATTTGGTCAATAACAAAAGTTTATATTTATTATAAAGTTACTTTGTTATATACCCTTTGTTGGCAATGACAGAGGTCAAACGTTTTCTGTAAGTCTTCACAAGATTTTCACACACTGTTGCTGGTATTTTGGCCCATTCCTCCATGCAGATCTCCTCTAGAGCAGTGATGTTTTGGGGCTGTTGCTGGGCAACATGGACTTTCAACTCCCTCCAAAGATTTTCTATGGGGTTGAGATCTGGAGACTGGCTAGGCCACTCCAGGACCTTGAAATGCTTCTTACGAAGCCACTCCTTCGTTGCCCAGGCGGTGTGTTTGGGATCATTGTCATGCTGAAAGACCCAGCCATGTTTCATCTTCAATGCCCTTGCTGATGGAAGGAGGTTTTCACTCAAAATCTCAAGATACATGGCCCCATTCATCCTTTCCTTTACACGGATCAGTCGTCCTGGTCCCTTTGCAGAAAAACAGCCCCAAAGCACGATGTTTCCACCCCCATGCTTCACAGTAGGTATGGTGTTCTTTGGATGCAACTAAGCATTCTTTGTCCTCCAAACACGACGAGTTGAGTTTTTACCAAAAAGTTATATTTTGGTTTCATCTGACCATATGACATTCTCCCAATCTTCTTCTGGATCATCCAAATGCTCTCTAGCAAACTTCAGACGGGCCTGGACATGTACTGGCTTAAGCAGGGGGACACGTCTGGCACTGCAGGACTTGAGTCCCTGGCGGCGTAGTGTGTTACTGATTGTAGGCTTTGTTACTTTGGTCCCAGCTCTCTGCAGGTCATTCACTAGGTTCCCCCGTGTGGTTCTGGGATTTTTGCTCACCGTTCTTGTGATAATTTTGACTCCACGGAGTGAGATCTTGTGTGGAGCCCCAGATCGAGGAAGATTATCTGGTCTTGTATGTCTTCCATTTCCTAATAATTGTTCCCAAAGTTGATTTCTTCAAACCAAGCTGCTTACCTATTGCAGATTCAGTCTTCCCAGCCTGGTGCAGGTCTACAATTTTGTTTCTGGTGTCCCTTGACAGCTCTTTGGCCTTGGCCATAGTGGAGTTTGGAGTGTGAATGTTTGAGGTTGTGGACAGGTGTCTTTTATAGTGATAACAAGTTCAAACAGGTGCCATTAATACAGGTAATGAGTGGAGGACAGAGGAGCCTCTTAAAGAAGAAGTTACAGGTCTGTGAGAGACAGAAATCTTGCTTGTTTGTAGGTGACCAAATACTTATTTTCCACCATAATTTGCAAATAAATTCATTAAAAATCCTACAATGTGATTTTCTGGATTTTTTTTCTCATTTTGTCTGTCATAGTTGAAGTGTACCTATGAGGAAAATTACAGGCCTCTCTCATCTTTTTAAGTGGGAAAACTTGCACAATTGGTGGCTGACTAAATACTTTTTGCCCCACTGTGGGTATTATAGACTCGGTCAGGGAGAGGTTGAAAATGTCAGTGAAGACACATTCCAGTTGGTTAGCGCATGCTCTGAACACACATCCTGGTAATCCGTCAGGCCCTGCGGCCTTGTGAATGTTGACCTGTTTAAAGTTCTTTCTCACATTGGCGACAGAGAGCTTGTTCACACAGTCGTCCAGAACAACTTGTGCTCTCATGCATGCTTCAGTGTTTCTTGCCTGGAAATACGCATAGAAGTGATTTAGCTTGACTGGTAGGCTTGTGTCACTGGGCAGCTCGACTTCCCTTTGTAATCTGTAAGAGTTTGCAAGCCCTGCCATATCCGACAAGCGTCTGAGCCGGTGTAGTAAGATTCAATCTTCATCCTGTTAACGCTTTGCCTGTTACATGGTTCGTCAGAGGGCATAGTGAGATTTCTTATAAAAGTCTAGCCTTTAGCTCAGTGCAGATGTTGCCTGTAATCCATGGCTTCTGGTACGTACGAACACTGTGGGGACAATGTCATTGATGTATTTATTAATGAAGGCGATTACTCATGTGGTATACTCCTCAATGCCATCGGATGAATCCTGGAACATATTCCAGTCTGTGCTAGCAAAAAGGTCATGTAGCTTAGTATCTGCGTCATCTGACCACTTCCATATTGAGCGAGTCACTCGTACTTCCTGCTCTAGTTTTTGCTTGTAAGCAGGAATCAGGAGGATAGAGTTATGGTCAGATTTGCTAAATGCAGGGCGAGGGAGAGCTTTGTACAGATCTCTGTGTGTGGAGTAAAGGTGGTCTAGAGTTTTTTCCCCTCTGGTTGCACATGTGACATGCAGATAACTTAAATCTGTTTTACCTAATCTTTCCTACATTAAAGTCCCCCGGCCACAAGGAGCGCCACTTCTGGATGAGCATTTACTTGTTTGCTTATGGACTTATCCAGCTCGTTGAGTGCAGTCTTAGTGCCAGCATTGGTTTGTAGTGGGAAATAGACAGCTGCAAAAATACAGATGAAAACTCTCTCGTTAAAAAGTGAGGTTTACAGCTTATCATGAGGTACTCTACCTCAGGCGAGCAAAACCTTAGAGATCGCGTACCAGCTGTTAGTGACAAATAGACACAGACCACCACCCCTCGTCTTACCGGAGATAGCTGTTCTGTCTTGCCCATGCACTGAAAACCCAGCCAACTGTATATTATCCATGTCGCCGTTCAGCCACGACTCTGTGAAACATAAGATATCAGTTTTTAATGTCCCGTTGGTAGGATAGTCTCGATTGGAGCTTATCTAGTTCATTTTCCAATGATTGCACGTTAGCCAATAGGACGGATGGTAGAGGCGGGTTACACTCGCTGACGAATTCTCAAGGCACCCAGATCTGTGGCCCCTGTATCAGGGTCTCCTCTTCATGTGAATGACGGGGATTTGGTTCTGGGAGCCGCAGTAAATCCTTTGCATCTGACTCAAAAAAAGGTGAGTAATCACTGTTCTGATATCCAGAAGCTCTTTTCGGTCATAAGACAGTGGCAGAAACATTATGTACAAAATAAGTTACAAACATGAAAAAAACAATATTAGCACAATTGGTATGGAGCCCATAAAACTTCAGCCATCACCTCCGGTCTAAGGCTCTACCTGTGCAGAGCACATGCTCCTTCCATTCGCCAAAGTGCTTTTTTGGGTTGTGGTATAATTCCCCCACAAAAGTTTTTGTATACCTTTGTTGTTCAGAACCCACCGCCCTCAAGTCGTCAAGTTCGCCACCACTCACACCGTCCGTTGGTTGAGTCTCAAACCAGAATCTGTCTTTACAGGACATGTTGAATATGACAATTCTCTTTCAAGCCCAGGAAGCCATTCACCAACTTTTCCAGCTTAATGTCAAAATACAGTCGGTACTTACCAACTGTAGTTTCACTGAGCAGCTATTGCTGTTATTCTGGCATGCACTTCAAAAAAAAAAGTTGAAGTTACAGGCAACCGAAAAATGGCCTTGTCTGGAAATGTAGATTAATTACTCTACCCTGCACCGTAGATACTGCTGCCCTAGGTCCATAGTCATTGAACACTGATGTTTACATACCGTTTCACCCACATCATATGTACACTGAAAAAAAAAATTCAAAAGATTTTACCGACTTACAGTTAAGGAAATCAGTCGATTGGAATGAATTGGTCTCACGATCACACAGGTGAAGAAGCCGGATGTGGAGGTCCAGCTCTGGTGTCGTTATTTATTTCAGCTCATGAAACACTTTACATGTTGAGTTTATATTTTTTCAGTATACACACACACACACACACACACACACACACACACACACACACACACACACACACACACACACACACACACACACACACACACAGTAGTCTAGCCAAGGCTCAGCCTATATAACTACTGCAGTACACCTTTTCTATTAATATACTGTCCATACTAGCTAGACACGCCATCATATACATATTCTGGACTGAGACGGAATATGTATATATTGTATTTGTGTATTGTTGTTACGTATACGCAGGGAGTCACGAAGCAGTTGCCAAACATTTAAAAATCAACATTACAAAAATACAAAACAGGAGAAGCATACTGAACGTAACCAAAACTGCCTAAAGACTCTATGAAGGGAGAATAATCAGAGTGGTGATGAAGTCCATGTGTGCAATGTAGGTTGCCAGGACCGGTGGTTAGTAGACTGGCGACGTCGACCGCCAGAGAGAGCAGGTGACAGTACCCCCGAGAGCACTCCTCAGGACCATACCCTTCCCAGTCCACCAAGTACTGGAGCCGACGCCCACGACGTCAGGAGTCCAGAAGGGACCTAACAGCATAGGTGGGTGTCCCCTCGATGTACAGGGGAGGGAGGGGTGTCGCTGGAGATGGCAGCAGACAAGAACCACCAGCCTGAGGGGAACATGAAAGGAGGGTGAGATCTGGATGATAGGTTACCTCATTGACCCTCCGGAGGACCTTGATGGGCCCCACAAACCGGGGTCTCAGCTTCCACCAGGGCAGGTAGAGCGGGAAGTTTCCGGTTGAGAGCAAGATGCGATCACCAGGATGGAACACGGGAGCCTCACTGGTCCTGATGCCAGAACCATTCATCTACTGAAGGGGCCTCTGTCTGGAATGGAGTCCACAGAGTCAGGGTTGACTGACATCCCAGGACGCACTGGAAGGGAGTCAGCCCGGTAGAGGAGTGACGAAGTGAGTTCTGGGCATATTCCGCCCAGGGAAGTAACCGGACCCACTCCACCTGTCGGTCCTGGCAGTGTCTCCTTAGGAACATCCCTAGCTCCTTGTTGGTCTTCTCAAATCAAATCAAATTTTATTTGTCACATACACATGGTTAGCAGATGTTAATGCGAGTGTAGCGAAATGCTTGTGCTTCTAGTTCCGACAATGCAGTAATAACCAACAAGTAATCTAACTAACAATTCCAAAACTACTGTCTTATACACACAAGTGTAAGGGGATAAAGAATATGTACATAAAGATATAAGAATGAGTGATGGTACAGAGCGGCATAGGCAAGATACAGTAGATGGTATCGAGTACAGTATATACATATGAGATGAGTATGTAAACAAAGTGGCATAGTTAAAGTGGCTAGTGATACATGTATTACATAAAAAGATGCAGTAGATGATATAGAGTACAGTATATACGTATACATATGAGATGAATAATGTAGGGTATGTAAACATTATATTAGGTAGCATTGTTTAAAGTGGCTAGTGATATATTTTACATCATTTCCCATCAATTCCCATTATTAAAGTGGCTGGAGTTGAGTCAGTGTGTTGGCAGCAGCCACTCAATGTTAGTGATGGCTGTTTAACAGTCTGATGGCCTTGAGATAGAAGCTGTTTTTCAGTCTCTCGGTCCCAGCTTTGATGCACCTGTACTGACCTCGCCTTCTGGATGATAGCGGGGTGAACAGGCAGTGGCTGGGGTGGTTGTTGTCCTTGATGATCTTTATGGCCTTCCTGTAACATTGGGTGGTGTAGGTGTCCTGGAGGGCAGGTAGTTTGCCCCCGGTGATGCGTTGCGCAGACCTCACTACCCTCTGGAGAGCCTTACGGTTGTGGGCGGAGCAGTTGCCGTACCAGGCGGTGATACAGCCTGCCAGGATGCTCTCGATTGTGCATCTGTAGAAGTTTGTGAGTGCTTTTGGTGACAAGCCGAATTTCTTCAGCCTCCTGAGGTTGAAGAGGCGCTGCTGCACCTTCTTCACGATGCTGTCCGTGTGGGTGGACCAATTAAGTTTGTCTGTGATTTGTATGCAGAGGAACTTAAAACTTGCTACCCTCTCCACTACTGTTCCATCAATGTGGATAGGGGGTGTTGTCTGCTGTTTCCTGAAGTCCACAATCATCTCCTTAGTTTTGTTGACGTTGAGTGTGAGGTTATTTTCCTGACACCACACTCTGAGGGCCCTCACCTCCTCCCTGTAGGCCGTCTCGTCGTTGTTGGTAATCAAGCCTACCACTGTTGTGTCGTCCGCAAACTTGATGATTGAGTTGGAGGCGTGCGTGGCCACGCAGTCGTGGGTGAACAGGGAGTACAGGAGAGGGCTCAGAACGCACCCTTGTGGGGCCCCAGTGTTGAGGATCAGCGGGGTGGAGATGTTGTTGCCTACCCTCACCACCTGGGGCGGCCCGTCAGGAAGTCCAGTACCCAGTTGCACAGGGCGGGGTCGAGACCCAGGGTCTCGGGATGGCTTGGAGGGTACTATGGTGTTAAATGCCGAGCTGTAGTCGATGAACAGCATTCTCACATAGGTATTCCTCTTGTCCAGGTGGTTTAGGGCAGTGTGCAGTGTGGTTGAGATTGCATCGTCTGTGGACCTATTTGGGCGGTAAGCAAATTGGAGTGGGTCTAGGGTGTCAGGTAGGGTGGAGGTGATATGGTCCTTGACTAGTCTCTCAAAGCACTTCATGATGACGGAAGTGAGTGCTACGGGGTGGTAGTCGTTTAGCTCAGTTACCTTAGCTTTCTTGGGAACAGGAACAATGGTGGCCCTCTTGAAGCATGTGGGAACAGCAGACTGGGATAGGGATTGATTGAATATGTCCGTAAACACACCAGCCAGCTGGTCTGCGCATGCTCTGAGGGCGCGGCTGGGGATGCCGTCTGGGCCTGCAGCCTTGCGAGGGTTAACACGTTTAAATGTTTTACTCACCTCGGCTGCAGTGAAGGAGAGGCCGCATGTTTTGGTTGCAGGCCGTGTCAGTGGCACTGTATTGTCCTCAAAGCGGGCAAAAAAGTTATTTAGTCTGCCTGGGAGCAAGACATCCGGGTCCATGACGGGGCTGGTTTTCTTTTTGTAATCCGTGATTGACTGTAGACCCTGCCACATACCTCTTGTGTCTGAGCCGTTGAATTGAGATTCTACTTTGTCTCTACACTGACGCTTAGCTTGTTTGATTGCCTTGCGGAGGTAATAGCTACACTTTGTATTCGGTCATATTTCCGGTCACCTTGCCCTGATTAAAAGCAGTGGTTCGCGCTTTCAGTTTCACGCGAATGCTGCCATCAATCCACGGTTTTTGGTTTGGGAATGTTTTAATCGTTGCTATGGGAACCACATCTTCAACACACGTTCTAATGAACTCGCACACCGAATCAGCGTATTCGTCAATGTTGTTGTCTGACGCAATACGAAACATATCCCAGTCCACGTGATGGAAGCAGTCTTGGAGTGTGGAATCAGATTGGTCGGACCAGCGTTGAACAGACATCAGCGTGGGAGCTTCTTGTTTTAGTTTCTGTCTGTAGGCAGGGATCAACAAAATGGAGTCGTGGTCAGCTTTTCCGAAAAGCTTTTCCGTTCTCCACCTGCCCGTTAGACTGTGGCCGATACCCAGATGCGAGGCTGACCGCGGCCCCCCAGCTTCTCCATAAAAACTTTCCAGACACGCAACATGAATTGTAGACCACGGTTGGAAATTTCATAGTGCCGGAAAACCTGCTGGACTAGTGCCTCGGTGACATGGAGAGTGTTAGGTAGACCAGAGAGGGATAAAACAGGATTTAGAGAATCTGTCAACAACCAGAATAGTGGTAATACCCATCGGAAAGGAGATACTTTAAAGAGTCTATGGACAGATGTGACCAAGGCTGCTGAAGCACAGGAAGGTGAAGTAGTTTCCCTGCTGGAGCATGCTGGGAACATTTAAATTGAGTACATGACTTGACATAGTGGGTGACGTCCTGCACCAAAGTGGGTCACCAGTATTTATTGGAAAGCGATTGGGTGGTGTGGGTGATATCTGGCTGTCCATAGGCGAGGGATGTGTGCCCAGATCAACAGCCAATCTCTCACCAACGTGGGGACATAGATGCCCTCTGGAGATGCCCTCCCTCTCCAGACCCTGGCAGATATTCACATCTATGTCCCAAAACAGAGGGCCAACGATACGGGAGGACCGATTGATGGGCTGGAGGACACTCACAGGGCCCTCCACCAATGTGTAACCACAGGGTGCGGGAAAGCAGGTGCTCTGGTGATTGTCATCTTTGACCAGGAGATGGTTGGGTTATGAAGTTGGAGCCACAGGAGGCCGAGAAGGACTTTGTGTACGGGTCAACGATGAGTGATGAGGAAGGAAAAGCTATCCTTGTGCTTGGGTCCCACGGTGAGGGTAAGTGGTGCTGTGGCGTGCGTAATTATGCCGGATCCCAATGGATGCATATCCAGGATTTGGAAAGGAAAGGCGAGTGGGTATGAAGATAAGTTCAGGGAGGAGGCGAGGGCCTGGTCGATAAAGTTCCCCACGGCACCGGAGTCCACTAGAGCTGTAGAAACAACCCTTGAGGGACAGCCAGCAAAATGGGAACCAGAAAGGGTTTGGCGGAGAATGATAATTGAATACTAACGCCTACCCTGGGAGACAGAAGGTCATGGGGCTGTTCTAGTGGACCCCAGCCTGGAAAGCGCCGGACACCACTGAAGCTGGTGCCCCCTCCTAGCCGCAATGGGAACAGAGCATCAGCTGTCTCCGGCGACGCCGCTCTGCTGCGGAGATGTGTGGCCCTTCCTGGGTTCATGTACAGGTGCAGTGAAGCTAAAAGGTGCAGTGCTTAAAGCTAGTGAGGGAGATGTGAGTCTCCAGCTTCAGAGATTTTTGCAATTTGTTCCAGTCATGGGCTGCAGAGAACTGGAAGGAAAGACGACCAAAGGAGGAATTGGCTTTGGGGGTGACTAGTGAGATATACCTGCTGGAGCGCGTGCTACGAGTGGGTGCTGCTATGGTGACCAGTGAGCTGAGATAAAGCGGGGCTTTACCAAGCAGAGACTTGTAGATAACCTGTAGCCAGTGGGTTTGGTGACGAGTATAAAGCGAGGGCCAACCAACGAGAGCGTACAAGTCACAATGGTGGGTAGTGTATGGGGCTTTGGTGACGAAACGGATGGCACTGTGATAGATTGCATCCAGTTTGTTGAGTAGAGTGTTAGAGGCTATTTTATAGATGACATCACCAACATCGAGGATCGGTAGGATGGTCAGTTTTACGAGGGTATGTTTGGCAGCATGAGTGAAGGATGCTTTGTTGCGATATAGGAAGCCGATTCTAGATTTATTTTTGGATTGGAGATGCTGAATGTGATTCTGGAAGGAGAGTTTACAGTCTAACCAGACACCCAGGTATTTGTAGTTGTCCATGTTGTCACACCCTGACCATAGTTTGCTTTGTATGTTTCTATGTTTTGGTTGGTCAGGGTGTGAGCTGGGTGGGCATTCTATGTTACATGTCTAGTTTGTCTAGTTCTATGTTTGGCCTGATATGGTTCTCAATCAGAGGCAGGTGTTCGTCATTGTCTCTGATTGGGAACCATATTTAGGTAGCCTGTTTGGTGTTGGGTTTTGTGGGTGATTGTCCTTAGTGTCCTTGTTCTGTGTGTATGTGCACCAGTATTAGGCTGTTTCGGTTTTCGTTACGTTTATTGTTTTGTAGTGTTTGTATTTAGATTCGTGTTACTTCAGTTTAATAAACATGGATCACAATCTACACGCCGCATTTTGGTCCGACTCTCTTTCCCATACAGAAAACCGTTACAGAATCACCCACCACAACAGGACCAAGCGGCGTGGTAACGGGCAACGGCAAAAGCAGCAGCAGGAGAAGCAACAGATACAGCAGCAACAGGAGCAGCAGCAGCAGCAGTGGGAGAGGCTGCACTACTTGGAAGAATGGACATGGGAGGACGAATTGGATGGTAAAGGACCCTGGGCTCAGCCAGGAGAATATCGCCTACCCCAAAGAAGAACTGGAGGCGGCGAAAGTGGAGAGGCGCTGGTATGAGGAGGCAGCGCGGCGTCGTGGATGGAAGCCTGAGAGTCAGCCCCAAACATTTCTTGGGGGTGGGGGCTCACAGGGAGTATGGCTACGCTAGGTAGGAGACCTGAGCCAACTTCCTGTGGTTACCGGGGGACGAGAGAGACCGGGCAGGCACCGTGTTATGCTGTGAAGCGCACGGTGTCCCCAGTGCGGGTGCATAGCCCGGTGCGGTACATTCCAGCTCCGCGTATCGGCCGGGCTAGAGTGGGCATCGAGCCAAGTGCCATGAAGCCGGCTCTACGCATCTGGTCTCCAGTGCGTCTCCTTGAGCCGGCTTACATGGCACCAACCTTGCGCACGGTGTCCCCGGTTCGCCTGCATAGCCCAGTGCGGGCTATTCCACCTCGCCGCACTGGCAGGGCGACCGGGACCACTCAACCGGGTAAGGTTGGGCAGGCTCGGTGCTCAAGAGCTCCAGTGCGCCTGCACGGCCCGGTCTATCCGTCACCACCCCCACGCACCAGCCCTCCGGTGGCAGCCCCCCGTACCAGGCTGTCTCTCCGGTCCATCCTTACAGGGGCTCCCTCCTCTCCAGCGCTGCCGGAGTCTCCCGCCTCTCCGGCGCTACCAGAGCCTTCCTCCTCTCCAGCGCTGCTGGAGTCTCCCGCCTCTCCGGCGCTACCAGAGCCTTCCTCCTCTCCGGCGCCGCCTGAGCCGCCCGTCTGCCCAGCGCCGCCTGAGCCACCCGTCTGCCCAGCGCCGCCAGTGCCGCCCGTCTGCCAGGAGCCGCCAGTGCCGCCAGTCAGCCAGGGGCCACCAGTGCCGCCAGTCAGCCAGGGGCCGCCAGTGCCGCCAGTCAGCCAGGGGCCGCCAGTGCCGCCAGTCAGCCAGGGGCCGCCAGTGCCGCCAATCAGCCAGGGGCCGCCAGTGCCGCCAGTCAGCCAGGGGCCGCCAGTGCCGCCAGTCAGCCAGGGGCTGCCAGTGCCACCAGTCAGCCAGGGGCCGCCGGAGCCCCTCTGTCCCGAGCAGCCGCCCCTCTGTCCCGAGCAGCCGCCCCTCTGTCCCGAGCAGCCGCCCCTCTGTCCCGAGCAGCCGCCCCTCTGTCCCGAGCAGCCGCCCCTCTGTCCACAGTAATGTCTCTTATTGATGGTGGTTATGATGTCGTTTAGAACCTTGAGCGTGGCTGAGGTGCACCCATGACCAGCTCTGAAACCAGATTGCATAGCGGAGAAGGTACGATGTGATTCAAAATGGTCAGTAATCTGTTTGTTAACTTGACTTTCGAAGACCTTAGCGATGCAGGATAGATATAGGTCTGTAGCAGTTTGGGTCTCGAGTGTCACCCCCTTTGAAGAGGGGGATGACCGCGGCAGCTTTCCAATCTTTGGGAATCTCAGACGATACAAAAGAGAGGTTGAACAGGCTAGGGGTTGCAACAATTTCGGCAGATCATTTTAGAAAGAGAGGGTCCAGATTGTCTAGCCCGGCTGATTTGTAGGGATCCAGATTTTGCAGCTCTTTCAGAACATCAGCTATCTGGATTTGGGTAAAGGAGAAAATGTGGGGGCTTTGGCGGGTTGCTGTGGAGGGTGCCGGGCAGTTGACCGGGGTAGGGGTAGCCATGTGGAAAGCATGGCCAGCCGTTAGGAAATGCTTATTGAAATTCTCAATTATAGTGGATTTATCGGTGGTGACAGTGTTTCCTAGCCTCAGTGCAGTGAGCAGCTGGGAGGAGGTGCTCTTATTCTCCATGGACTTTACAGTGTCTCAGAATTTTTTTGAGTTAGTACTGCAGGATGCAAATTTCTGTTTGAAAAAGCTTACCTTAGCTTTTCTAACTGCCTGTGTATATTTGTTCCTAACTTCCCTGAAAAGTTGCATATGACGGGGGCTATTCGATGCTAATGCAGAACACCACAGGATATTTTTGTGCTGGTCAAGGGCAGACAGGTCTGGAGTGAACCAAGGACTATATCTATTCCTAGTTCTACATTTTTTGAGAGGGGCATGCTTATTTAAGATGGTGAGGAAGGCAATTTTAAAGAATAGCCAGGCATCATCTACTGACGGGATGAGGTCAATGTCATTCCAGGATACCCCGGCCAGGTCGATTAGAAAGGCCTGCTCGCAGAAGTGTTTCAGGGAGCGTTTGACAGTGATGAGGGGTGGTCGTTTGCTCGCAGACCCATTACGGATGCAGGCAATGAGGCAGTGATCACTGAGATCTTGATTGAAAACAGCAGAGGTGTATTTGGAGGGCGAATTAGTTAGGATGACATCTATGAGGGTGCCCGTGTCTACTGATTTGGGGTTGTACCTGGTAGGTTCCTTGATAATTTGTGTGAGATTGAGGGCATCAAGCTTAGATTGTAGGATGGCCGGGGTGTTAAACATGTCCCAGTTTAGGTCACCTAGTAGCACGAGCTCAGAAGATAGATGGGGGGCAATCGATTCACATATGGTATCGAGGGCACAGCTGGGGGCAGAGGGAGGTCTATAGCAAGCGGCAACAGTGAGAGACTTGTTTCTGGAAAGGTGAATTTTTAGAAGTAGCAGCTCAAATTGTTTGGGTACAGACTTAGATAGCCTGCAGAGTTCTGTATTACTATCTTTGCAGTAGATTGCAACACCGCGCCCTTTGGCAGTTCTATCTTGGCGGAAAACGTTATAGTTAGCGATGGAGATTTCAGGGTTTTTGGATGTTTTCCTAAGCCAGGATTCAGACATGGTTAAGACATCTGGGTTGGCAGAGTGTGCTAAAGCAGTGAGTAAAACAAACTTAGGGAGTAGGCTTCTAATGTTAACATGCACGAAACCAAGGCTTTTACGGTTACAGAAATCAGCAAATGAGAGCAGCTGGGGAGTGGGAGTGGAGCTAGGCGCTGCAGGGCCTGGATTCACCTCTACATCACCAGAGGAACAGAGGAGATGTAGGATAAGGGTACGGCTAAAGGTTATACGAACTGGCCGCCAGCACGTTCGGAACAGAGAGTAAAAGGAGCAAGTTTCTGGGCACGATAGCATAGATTCAAGGCATAGTGTACAGACAAAGGTAAGGTAGGATGTGAGTACATTGGAGGTAAACCTAAGCATTGAGTAATGATGAGATATAGTCTCTAGAGAGGTTTAAACCAGGTGATGTCATCGCATATGTAGGAGGTGGAACAACATGGTTGGTTAAGGCATATTGAGCAGGGCTAGAGGTTCTACAGTGAAATAAGACAGTAATCACTAACCAGGACAGTAATGGATGAGGCATATTGATATTAGAGAGAGGCATGCGTAGCCAAGTGAACATATGGGTCCAGTGAGTGGTTGGTCTGACTGGGGACATGGCGATTCAGACAGTTAGCAGGCCGATGCTAACAAGCTAACAGTTAGTAGGCCGGGGCTAAACAAGCTAGCAATTAGCAGGCCGGGTTAGCAAGCAAGCAGTTAGCAGGGGCTAGCAGTTACAGACCGGGCAGGCAAGTTAGCAGTTAGCAGGCCTGGGCCAGCAAGCTAGCAGTTAGTAGACCGGGGCAAGCTAGCAGTTAGCAGGCCGGGGCCAGCAAGCTAGCAGTTAGCAGACCGGGGCCGGCAAGCTAGCAATTAGCAGACCAGGTTAACAAGCAAGCAGATAGCAGGGGCTAGCAAGTTAGCCTTTGGGGGACGTCGCGATGGGGGTAAGTCTGTTTTTGCCTCTTCGTGCGTTGACGTCGATAGACCAGTCGTGGAATTAGTAGGGATTCCAAGTAGCTCTAGGTAGCTAGCAGGCCTATCTGGTTAGCAGAATGGGCCTTCAGCGGGCGTCGCGCCTGAGGGTCCTGTTGGAGTCAGCACTGTTGGAGCGAGAAACATAAGCATATGCAAAACATGTGTACAAGTCCAATACAATTTGATATAGGGTATGTTTTTATAGTTATTGTATATTTCAGTTATTGATATTTTCTTTATTTAGTGTATTTTAATTCCATTACTAATATTGCAGGAGGTGCAGAAGACGTGAATGCGCACTTGTTCAAAAACAATACTTATTTCCAGGCAAGGCATTTTTTTGGTTGCATGTAAACTTTTTATTTCGACTTTTTTTGGGAGTACGTACATACCATCCGGAACGGCAGTAATGGCTCAGTGAACCTCCATTCTTTGGTAAGTACCGAATGTATGACATTATTCCGCTTGAAAAGCTGGTAAATTGATAATTAACTGGCTACTTCCTGGGCTTAAATGAGAATGCCATATTCAACGTCTCCTTTGTAAACCCCAGATTCTGGTTCAGTTGCATCTGATATGCCCTGTATGTAGCTCACGCACATCCGGTTGCACCTTTTTCCCCAGTCTGCCCTGTACTGAGATTGCTCCTTACTTAAAAGATTGCAGTCAATGTGAAGTTTAACTGTCGTACAATGCAGTATAACTGCACATATTCTGCAATTACTGCGTCCAAAATATCACAGTTGACTGCAGTTACTGCACTTTTACTGCAGTTTCAAAACGGCAATATATATTTTTAAGGGGTGCTGGGTATCCAAATATGCATAGCTTGAGAGATTCGGTCACCGATTGAGTGTGTGTAGCTAGCTACCTAGTTTAAATATCAACAGTACTGCCACAGCAGCATTACATTTGATAACACTTGATTTAGCCTACATCATAAGCAATATTTGGTCTGGTTGGCTGATACAGGCAGCAGAGAGAGGTAAATCACAATCAGTAAAAGTTATCGAGCTATTTACATTCCTCATCAACATCAATGATCAGCTGATAGCCCACCCTCTTCCATATGTCAATTATGTCTTTAGGAGGCACTGTAACTCAATAGTGTGCAATTGCAGCCTGCAATTCGGGGGGTTCCTGCCTGTGGGCTTTCGGAGCGTTCCTACATGCGCCCCCCTCGAAGCATCCCATTTGTTCCTTCATGAACCCCACCCCTCATGCACCCTGTTGGTTCCTGCATAAATCAAGCTCCCACCTGCCCTCACCTTTGTTAACAGAACTACGGAAAATAGTACCTGACAGGCAGGGGCAAAGGACACAGTCTACCGGTTTACCGTTAGCTAGCTACAATTGTCACCCTGGCCCTTCTGTGGGGTTTGTCGCAGATGGCATCCGTTATCGTGCATTAATGCCACCTGCTGTACTGGTGCACTCCGCCTAACACCTGTCCTTACAAAAAAAATGGATCAATAGAACTATAAAGAGGTGTTCCTGCAGATGCAGGAATGCCCACATGCAGGAACGACCCAAGCTGCGTGCCGCAATTGCACCCTTCACCTGTAATTAGCTTGCTCACAATTTGTGACAAGTGAGTGTATTGTTGCAGAAATAAATAGGCCTATACCCTATGTTAAATATTTTTTAAATGTTGCTACAGAGCACCTGCCCCTTGCAGGTCTGTGCACGGCGCTGCCCAACTCTTAGGACAAAATGTGTACCAAGTCAAAGGTGAACAGAAACCTGACATAATTTACATTAACAGTACTCAGATCAGGTTTATATAACTCATCATAAAGCTCAACTGATTTGATTAGTTCATTAATCACACAGTAATGTCTGTATATTGTCAGTCAGTGTGCAGACAGTGTGATGAGAAACCAGTAAATTTCTCCATTATGCTGATATTGGTGGCTATATTTAGCTACACCCATCTTGAATATCATAGCCTCATGTAAGGTCTCTATGCTCTACTGGGATAGAATGTGGTGCTCTTGGGTTGCTGCCCTCTACTGGAGACAAAATAAATTAACAAATCTGTCCTGTTACACAATATGAATTACACAGCCAAAATAGATCATGCGTTTTGGGGTAAGATCCATTAAGTTGCTAAGCGTCGTCAACAACCTCTTAAATCTCAGTGAGCAGGTTATAGTTGCATCTATTCCCCTCCGGTTCCTATTGAAGTAGTAGTGAGAGACCAATTAAGAGCATTCATTTGATGCAGCTGACACTTTAATGGATATTTTTTTGTGGCTGTCCTAGTGCAGTCATAATGTCAGCAGTTCTGTTTTATGGTCTCTCCATTTTATACCTACATTACTTTATTGTAAAGGTATCACACTGCATCAATCAAGTTCACTAAAATGAATCTCGTGGCATTTTACAGCCAGTATAACTGTGTCCATATTGTATCTCCCTGTAGAATTCTCCCTGTTTTCCTACAATAATGGCACGGTGATGTCATCGTGCCGCCCTGAGATGGACAACAACAATCGCAGTGCCCTCTCTGCAGCCTCCGCCTTCGCCATTGCCACGGCAGGAGCCAATGAGGGCACGCCCACCAAGGAGAAGTACCGCCGCATGTCCCTGGCTAGCTCAGGTACACAGCATATTAAACATCAGTTTTGTCCACAATGGAACAATTTGTGTACAACACATTTTCAAAAGCATGAGCTCTTCAATGTCGTTTTTGTTCTCAAGAGAGAAAAAATCTATATGTCATTAAAAATGTAGGTGTGATATTTACATGGCATATTTGATCCATTTTCCCCAGGGTTCCCAACAGACCAGAGGAATGGGGACAAAGAGTTTGTAATCCGAAGGGCTGCAACCAACAGAGTCCTGAATGTTCTGAGGCACTGGGTGTCAAAACACTCTCAGGTAAGTCTTCCAGATATATAGTCATTACTTCTAAGGTCAAATAGTGTCCAGGTTTTCAATCAGTTAACTTGTGTGTGTGTGTGTGTGTGTGTGTGTGTGTGGTGACCTCCAAGGACTTTGAGAGTAACACTGAGCTGAAGCTGAAGGTGATAGCCTTCCTGGAGGAAGTGATGCATGACCCGGAGCTGCTGACACAGGAGAGGAAAGCAGCCGCCAACATCATCAGGTACCTACCAGCACTACCGCCGCCTCAGCTTATGAGGCGAAATCTGGACCCTTACATATCAGCTGGGCTAGACAGTCTGGACCCTCTCTTTCTAAAATTATCTTCCGAAATTGTTGCAACCCCTATTACTAGCCTGTTCAACCTTTCTTCCGTATCATCTGAGATTCCCAAAGAATGGAAAGCTGCCGTGGTCATCCCCCTCTTCAAAGGGGGAGACACTCTAGACCCAAACTGCTACAGACATATCTATTCTACCCTGCCTTTCTAAGGTCTTTGAAAGCCAAGTTAACAAACAGATTACCGACCATTTCGAATCTCACCGTACCTTCTCCGCTATGCAATCTGGTTTCAGAGCTGGTCATGGGGGCACGTCAGCCACGCTCAAGGTCCTAAACGATATCATAACCGCCATCGATAAGAGACATTACTGTGCAGCCGTATTCATCGACCTGGCTAAGGCCTTCGACTCAGTCAATCACCAAATTCTTATTGGCAGATTCAACAGCCTGGGTTTCTTAAATGATTGCCTCGCTTGGTTCCAACTACTTCTCCAGTAGAGTTCAGTATCTCAAATCGGAGGGCCTGTTGTCCGGACCTCTGGCAGTCTCTATGGGTGTGCCACAGGGTTCAATTCTCAGGCTCTTCTCTGTATACATCAATGATGTCGCTCTCGCTCCTGGTGATTCTTTGATCCACCTCTACGCAGACGACACCATTCTGTATACCTCTGGCCCTTCGTTGGACACTGTTAACTAACCTCCAGATGAGCTTCAATGCCATACAACTCTCTTTCTGTGGCCTCCAACTGCTCTTAAATGCAACTAAAATTAAATGCATGATCTTCAACCAATCGCTGCCCGCACCTGTCCGCCCGTCCAGCATCACTACTCTGGACGGTTCTGACAACTACAAATACCTAGGTGTTTGGTTAGACTGTAAACTCTCCTTCCAGACTCACATTAAGTATCTCCAATCCAAAATCAAATGTAGAATCGGCTTCCTATTTCGCAACAAAGCATCCTTCACTCATGCTGCCAAACATACCCTCGTAAAACTGCCCATCCTACCGATTATCGACTTCGGTGATGTCATTTACAAAATAGCCTCCAACACTCTACTCAACAAATTGGATGCAGTCTATCACAGTGCCATCCGTTTTGTCACCAAAGCCCAATATACCACTGCGACCTGTATGCTCTCGTTGGCTGGCCCAGGTCATCTACAAGTCTCTGCTAGGTAAAGCCCCGCCTTATCTCAGCTCACTGGTCACCATAGCAGCACCCACCCGTAGCACGCGCTCCAGCAGGTATATCTCACTGGTCACCCCCAAAGCCAATTCTTCCTTTGGCCGCCTCTCCTTCCAGTTCTCTGCTGCCAATGACTGGAACGAACTGCAAAAATCTCTGAAGCTGGTGACTCTTACCCCCCTCACTAGCTTTAAGCACCAGCTGTCAGAGCAGCTCACAGATCACTGCATCTGTCAATAGCTCATCTGTAAATAGCTCATCCAATCTACCTCATCCCCATACTGTATTTATTTATCTTGCTCCTTTGCACCCCAGTATCTCAACTTGCACATTCATCTTCTGCACATCCTACCATTCCAGTGTTTAATTGCTACATTGTAATTACTTTGTCACCATGGCCTATTTATTGCCTTGCCTCTCTTATCCTACCTCATTTGCACATGCTGTATATAGATTTTTGTACTGGATTATTGATTGTATGTTTGTTTATTCCATGTGTAACTCTGTGTTGTATGTGTCAAACTGCTTTGCTTTATCTTGGCCAGGTCGCAGTTGCAAATGAGAACTTGTTCTCAACTAGCCTACCTGGTTAAAGGTGAAATAAAACATTAAATTAATAATGGACACACTCTGTTATTATTGAATACATGGGCTCTCGCTTCTATAGGGCTTCTATGTACAGAGTAAAGAGAAACACTCACATTATAAATACATACTTGACTCTGTTGTATGGTCTATTAGGACCCTGACACAGGAGGACCCAGGTGACAATCAGATCAGCCTGGAGGAGGTGACACAGCTGGTAAGTGGGATGACTGCACATGTAAATGGCAGTTGAGTCAAAGGAGGACAATCTTTCCTTGACATACATTATGTGAAGTAGTAGTGAGTAGTGAAGTAGTTTTCATACCTCATGTCTTGGGAATGGTTACCGGTGATGCTCTGTGTGTGTGCTAGGCGTCAGTAGGAAAGGCGGAAGCGTTTGAGAGCCATTCTGCCCTGGAGATAGCAGAGCAGCTCACCCTACTGGACCACCTGGTATTTAAGGTCATCCCATATGAGTGAGTGACACTGAGTGACACAGCTGACAATACACACACACACACACACATAACAGTGCATTCGGAAAGTATTCAGTGTTACAGCCTTATTCTAAAATAGGTTAAATTGTTTTTTGTCTTCAGTCTACAGATAATACCCCATAATGACAAAGAAAATACAGGTTTTTATAAAATTTAGCAAATTATTGAAATATTACATTTACATAAATATTCAGACCCTTTACTCAGTACTTTGTTGAAGCACCTTTGGTAGTGATTACAGCCTCGGGGTCTTCTTGGGTATGACGCTACAAGCTTGGCACACCTGTATTTGGGGAGTTTCTTCTCTGCAGATCCTCTAAAGCTATGTCAGGTTGGATGGGGAGCATCGCTGCACAGTTATTTTCAGGTCTCTCCAGAGATGTTCGATCAGGTTCAAGACCGGGCTATGGCTGTGCCAATTAAGGACATTCAGAGACTTATCCCGAAGCCACTCCAGCATTGTCTTGGCTGTGTGTGCTTGGGGTTGTTGTCCTGTTCGAAGGTGACCCTTGCCCCAGTCCTGAGCGCTCTGGAGCAGGTTTTCATCAAGGATTTCTCTGTACTTTGCTCTGTTCATCTTTCCCTCGATCCTGACCGGTCTCCCATTCCCTGCTGCTGAAAAACATCCCCACAGCATGATGCTGCCACCACCATGCTTTACCATAGGGATGGTGCCAGGTTTCCTCTAGATGTGACACTTGACATTCAGGCCAAAGAGTTCAATCTTGGTGGCTTCCCGAGTGGCGCAGTGGTCTAAGGCACTGCATCACAGTGCTAGCCGTGCCGCTAGAGATTCCGGGTTCGAGTCCAGGCTCTGTCGCACAGTGCTAGCTGTGCCGCTAGAGATTCCGGGTTCGAGTCCAGGCTCTGTCGCAGCCGGGAGACCCATGGGGCAGTGCACAATTAGCCCAGCGTCGTCCGGGTTAGGGGAGGGTTTGGCCGGCAGGGATGTCCTTATCCAATCGTGCAGGCCGGGCGCAGTGCACGCTGACAGGGTTGCCAGGTGTACAGTGTTTCCTCTGACACATTGGCAGCTGGCTTCCGGGTTAAGTGGGTATTGTGTCAAGAAGCAGTGCGGTTGGGTTGTGTTTTGGAGGACGAACGGCTCTCGACCTTCGCCTCTCCCGAGTCCGTACGGGAGTTGCAGCCATGAGACAAGACCGTAACTACCAATTGGATACCACAAAATTGGGGAGGAAAAGGGGCTAGAAAATAAATAAAACATCTTATTTCTCATGGTCTGAGAGTCTTTAGGTGCTTTTTGGCAACACTCGTGTGCCTTTTACTGGCTTCCATCTGGCCATTCTACCATAAAGGCCTGATTTGTGGAGTGTTGCAGAGATTGGATATCCTTCTGGAAGGTCCTCCCATCTCCATAGAGGAACTCTGGAGCTATGTCAGAGTGACGATCGGGTTCTTGATCACCTCTCTGACCAAGGCCCTTCTCCACTGATTGCTCCGTTTTGACCTGGGAGACAGCTCTCAGTCTTGGTGGTACCAAACTTCTTCCATTTATGAATGATGGAGACCACTGTTCTTGGGGACCTCCAATGCTGCAGAATTTTTTTGGAACCATTCCCCAGATCTTTGCTTCGGCACAATCCTGTCTCGGAGCTCTACGGGCAATTCCTTTGAACTCATGGCTTAGTTTTTGCTCTGACATGCACTGTCAGCTGTGGGACCTTTTATATAGACAGATGTGTGCCTTTCCAAATAATGTCCAATCAATTGAATTTACAAGAGGTGGACTCCAATCAAGTTGTAGAAACATCTCAAACAATGGAAACAGGATGCACCGGATCGCAATTTCGAGTCTCATAGCAAAGGGTCTGAATACTTTAGTAAATAAGTTGTGTTTTTTTATTTGTAAGAAGTGGTTTGCTTTGTCATTATGAGGTATTGTGTGTGTCGATTGATGAGGAACACGTTTTATTTAATTACATTTCGAATAAGTTTGTAACGTAACAAAAAGTCAAGGGCTCTGCATACTTTCCGAATGCACTGTACAGTAAGGGACACATAGTGATTTTTAAACAACAACTATGCTATATTAATGAGAATAAATTGTTTTTCTACTTGATCTTCCAATATTTTTTTACAGAGAGTTCTTTGGTCAAGGCTGGATGAAGAATGACAAGAATGAAAGGACACCATATATCATGAAAACAACAAAGCATTTCAATGATGTATGCAGCCAACAACTCCCATCTCCCAACATAGCACCGCTGTACATTTTCACTTTTCATTACAGTGTGTGGCTTTGGTTGTTATGCATTAGGAACATGGCTATTCCTTGTCTGTCTTGCCTCTGTTAGATCAGTAACCTGATTGCCACTGAGATCCTGCGTTGTGACGATGTGACCACACGGGTGGCGGTGATGGAGAAGTGGGTGGCGGTGGCGGACATCTGCCGCTGTCTCCATAACTACAACGCTGTGCTGGAGATCACCTCCTCCCTCAACCGCAGCTCTGTGTTCCGTCTCAAGAAGACCTGGCTCAAAGTGTCCAAGCAGGTGGCCACATTTCCCACTACACACACCCAGCTCACTGAGGGCTCATAGCCTGGTCCTAGTAATAGTACTACACGTTTTATCATTGCACTAGGACCTCAATACACTATTATAAACAGCGTGTTATGACACCTCAGACCTCCATGAATCGTTATTGCTTATTACAGATTACACATCACTTTAACTATGTTGATTATACTGTACCTGGGTGTTTTCCAAAATAATATTCTTTTAAACAGTATTTTATTTTATCCCTCAGACTAAAACCGTAATTGACAAGCTGCAGAAGTTGGTTTCGTCAGAGGGGAGGTTCAAAAACCTAAGAGAGGCTTTAAAGAAGTGAGTGTTTCTGCTGGTTGTTCTAATGACTACAAAAGACAATGTGTATCAGACGTTGATGCTGGCCATTCAGGCAGTGGATCGATCAAAGTATTGTCAAATTGGTGACATCCTACTCTTCTGTTTTTCCTTCTAGCTGTGACCCTCCCTGTGTACCATACCTGGGGATGTACCTCACTGATCTGGCTTTCATTGAGGAGGGGACGCCCAATTACACTGAGGACAAATTAGTCAACTTCTCAAAGATGAGGATGGTCAGTGGTCTCTGCTATGTGTAATGTTACAGAGATATTAATGTATTCTATGGCTTTGTATTGTATACATGGCTTCTGTTCTCTCTCTCTACAGATTTCCCATATCATCAGAGAAATTAGACAATTCCAGCAAACAGCATACAAGATTGATCATCAGCCAATGGTAAACTTTTAAAGCTCTTTCATGCTAACTTGTTTTATATTGTACATATAGAGAAACAAAAGAAAATGGCAATGGCCATGAGGGAAATCCTGAGTGTTCGTATTTGTCACATCGTATAGATTATCGTAGTTGTAGCCAACCTGCTGAAACTGTATATTTGTCCTGGTCTAGGCAGCACAGTATTTGCTGGACAACAGCTCTGTTCTGGATGAAGAAAGCCTGTATGAAGCCTCTCTCAGAATCGAGCCTAAAGTCAACAACTGAAGAGGATGACAGTTTCCCAAAGTGTACTCTCTGTTAAAGAACTATGTCGTACACAGTAGACATAAACAATAACTGGTGTTAAGTCATGTTTAACATGTTTGCTCTGATACGTGTATTGTTTTTAGAAGTCTTATGTACAAATGTTAATTTAATCGTCACGTTGTTGAAATATTTCATTTTCCTCTGCAACAAGGACCATTTCACTGGGCTTACTAGGGTGATAACTAAAGTCACAATGATCTTGTATAATGGTATGTCCTTTGTAACTAATTAAACTGATTGACATCTTTTCATACTGTGGACTTTGCACTTCCTGTAAGCACACATGCTGCCAGGATCATATTGTACATAGGAAAGATTGTTCTCTTTACTCAAATAGATATGTGTTTATCTGCAACTGATGTAGCATTGTAAAAATCAAACCAGGTAAAACATTCACATTTTCTTACCCCAAATTGATGTGGCTAAACCAATGAGTGTTCCTTGAATTGTTCTATCAATTCCGCCTCAGCTCTGCTTTGTTTATTTGCTTCCGCTTGTTTTATCTATCAACATTTGAGTCATCCTGTCACAGTTGTGACCGAGATGTGAAAGCCACTAGCACCACAGAGCTTTGTCTTGTCATCATGAATGATTCTTACAAGAAACACCTGCTCTTAGAAGTGACTGATTTGCAGCACAGTACTGACTCTGCTCTGAAAATAAATAAATCATAAGGGCATGTTCACACCACAAGCTTTAATCTAAGAACCAGCAAAGTCTGGTTTGTTTTGAAAACAATTTTAAGTCCTGTGTGAATACAACCTACTGTAACCTAGAAGATTATTAACAATATTTGTAGCTTTATTTCATTACTGTTGCATGTTTCACTGTAACAGGCAGTTAAATCAAACTTCATGCTATATATTTTCAAAAGTAATTCAAGTCAAGTAGCCATGATTTCAATTTTGTTTTGCAGAATAAGCTCTATTAATCCATGTAATTTGAAGGGACAGTAATAAGCCAGTGTACGTTATATCTCCAATACAAGTGTACTTCCAGTTTGACAATGATTAGTTGGTGGTGACATCTTGTTTCACCATGACTCACTGGGCACAGTCGTCAATTCAATGTATATTCCACATTGGTTCAACAGAATTTCATTGAAATGAAATGGAAACAATGTGGATTCAACCAGTATGTACCCAGTGGGGAGTTTGGGGAGGAATATGTTAACCATTTTGCTGCTATTCTTGGAGCATGCCATTGTATATGTAGCTGTTTCCCTTTTTTTAAACCACATGTTCGTTTGCTTTCAATTTAGTCTAAACGGTGCACACATTTTAAAGAAAAATAAAGCAAAACCCTTAAATTGTAGTATTTTTAGGCTTTGATATTTGTGTACAGTGCAAGGTTGTTCCGCTATTATACTGTATAATTCAAAGACAATCTATGTCCTTTTGCTGTTCCAGTGATTGTGGAACGTGAGCGTATATCACTCTGTTAAATGCATTGTTAAGAGTATGATAAAAGTAAGTGAATGAGTTACTCCGCCTGCAGCATTCAAAGGGTATTTTTGTAGTATTAGTATAAGGGAAGGGGATACATAAACACAGGGAAGTATTTTGTACTTTGTTGTTAATTCACCTGCTGAAATGTATTCTGTACAGTTTGTTTATGCAACCCTGCATATTTCTTAATGTGGAACAGTGTCAAGTACAAGCATTGTATCCCAAGCTTTAACACAAAATGCTACAACAATTGTGATTTTGAAACCATGACTTAGAGGTAGAAGACAACTTCAAAGTGTTTTGCATATACTGTAATCCTGTCTATAATCATTCTCTTAGCAGGAATATAGTAATGTAGTGCTTATTCTGTGAATATTTGTATGTATTTTTACCATGTACAGTCTAGAAACATTAAAAGCTCATGTGGCAGGCATGCAACACTGTATCAGACAACATTAAAACAATATATATACTTATATATACTGTATACACTTATACGTGCACATACTCTTATAAATGAAATATTAACAAACGTTTTGCTGTTAGCAATACCCAGTGGTATGAGAATTATCTTTCAACCCTTATGTTTATTTCCACGGCTTGAGAAATATTTCCAGTTTTATAAAAATACAAAAAATATGTATGTTTCCTGATTACCTCTTGCTAATAAATCTATTCTATCTCAGGGGCATTGTTGTCTCAAGTGTGTTTGTAGAGAAAACAATGATATTTTTCTCTCTGCCACCTCTATCACACACAAACACACACACACTGCAGCAACTTTACTTGAATTTTTATTTATGTATAATAAAAGTTCAGCGTATATTTCGTCACCTTTTGCACTGTCACGGGGAAGTCGGGAAGTGATCAAACCTCGTGACTTTCGGTTAGTTCATTCACTGCTCTCACTGTTTGTTGCAGGAAGACAACAGCTTTACCAAACTTTGAAGTATGAAGACCTTGGTTTTGTTGATATTTGCCGTATACTCTGTTACTTCTTTATATCCGTTTTCCGAGGAGGGTAAGTTGCAATTGAATCTGTTTTAGGCTATGTTGAATCGAAATTATACCTAATTTGCGCTTTCAAATGAATAATGTCAATTGATTTATCAACATCACATTTGTGATCAGAACGACTGATAGAATAATGGCTTTTAGCCTATTGATCTTTACAATCTCAAATCAAATGTCCCTTGTCTGTTTTCTTTACAGGCGAATATCACTTTAAGTTATGGATGTCACAGGTAAGTTCGATTTGGCACGAAACCAGGTACTTTCCTACAATACAAGGAAGTTGTTTTCTGTTTTTTCTTCTTCATATCTGTCTGCAAAAAGTATTATTTGAAAATAATAAATATTGGAGAATATTTTCATCATACTAAGCCCTATAGATAGAATACATTTAATTTTAAACTGCAATAGTGTGTATGGAATTACTGATAAGCTAGGCAACTAGACAGATAGAGTGTCTTATCATTGTAAATAAGAATTAGTTCTAAACTGACTTGCCTAGTTAAATAAAGATTAAATACAAAATATCTAATGCATTTTGAAATGCACTGTATCTACATAAACAAAATGGTAAAATCACAGTGACCTGAATTGAGATGTTACTGTGTCATCCATGTAGTACAACAAGGTGTATGACATGGAGGAGTACTACCACAGACTTCAGATCTTCATTGAGAACAAGAGGAGGATTGACTATCACAATGAAGGAAATCACAAGTTCACAAGTATGAATAACTGCATGATGCTTGGTTTTTTTCAGATGTTAGAAGTGTCCACATCCTTTGAGTATGATCAGTGGAGGCTGCATAATAGCTAGAACGGAATGGTATAAAACACATGGAAGCCGTTACCACGAGCCCATTCTCCCCAACTAAGGTGCCACCAACCTCCTGTGTGGCATATTAATTCTGTCTTCTGACATGTGACCTTTTTACCTAGTGGGACTGAATCAGTTCTCTGACCTGACGTTTGCTGAATTCAGAAAATCTTTCCTCTTGACTGAGCCCCAGGTATTTATATTCCTGTTATGTATACTTCTCTTGATTTTTTTAAAACTTGAAAAACACATTTAAATCTTTCTTTCTGTCATTCTTAGAACTGTTCTGCCACTAAAGGGAGTCATGTGAGCAGCAATGGACCATATCCAGAGTCGGTCGACTGGAGAAAGAAGGGGCACTATGTCACAGCGGTGAAGAACCAGGTATCCTAACACATACAGTATAGGATGCACTTTCTAATGATATAAATCATGCATTATCTGGCAAGGTAAAGATGCTTATGTGGAAGACCACTGTATGTGCTGAAGGTAGATTTTGATTTGTGGTGTTCAGGGGCCCTGTGGTAGCTGCTGGACCTTTTCCACTACAGGCTGTTTGGAGTCAGTCACAGCAATCGCAACAGGGAAACTCCTACAACTGGTGAGATACTTATCTACTTCTCTATTCTAAAAAATTAAGTGGGAAGGAAAGTTGGCCTCCTTTTGCTGAGGCAATTCAATACCATTTTTACAATTATGTTTAAGGCTAGTAGTCGCAATACATTTAGGAATTAATTGAAATTCTTGTCGTATTTCTGATCTTGAATGATGAAAAGTATATTTTATCCAACTGCTGCTGCCTTTATATTGTTCAGTCAGAGCAGCAACTAGTGGACTGTGCTCAGGCCTTCAACAACCACGGCTGTAATGGGTGAGAGTCACCACTCGAAAACACGTTTCTTTGTAATATATATTCCCCCCTATTCTTGGTCTTACTGGACACTTAGATTCTTACTGAGGCTCTGAAAAAAATTATCTTTTAGCGGGCTCCCCAGTCAAGCATTTGAGTACATCAAGTATAACAAGGGAATCATGACAGAGGAGGACTATCCATACACTGCACATGTATGTAAACAGCCATTCCATCTTTATAACTACAGTACTAGCACTTCAAACGGTGACGATATATTAACATCATTAATGTTGGAATCGTTTTGAAGGATGACACTTGCAAGTTCAAGACTGAGTTGGCTGCTGCTTTTGTTAAGGATGTAGTCAACATAACAAAGGTAAGTAAATGCAAATTACTCTGGATTATCTGGTGCATTGACTACCCAGGCAGTCAGCTAATTGTGTATTTATTACATTGCAGTATGATGAAATGGGTATGCTGGATGCAGTGGCCAGATTCAACCCTGTCAGCCTTGCCTATGAGGTGACCTCTGATTTCATGCATTATGATGGTGGTGTGTACACCAGGTGAGAATGACTCTGCTATTTTGTTAAACCTAGAATATGGATCATATCTGTGCTTTAAGAGCTATGTTGCATATTTTCCAATAAGCACAGTTAAAAACAGGACTCACAGCTGTAGCCTACCTACCATACAACCAGCATCAGAAAGCAATACAAATAAATATGTAGATTGTGCATGACTTCTTCTTTCTATAAAATAGGAATCATGGCCTTGCATTCTGCATCTTCACTTCTCTTATTGTAGCATGGAGTGTCACAACACCACAGACACAGTGAATCATGCAGTGCTGGCTGTGGGGTATGGTGAGGAGAAGGGCACACCCTACTGGATAGTGAAGAACTCCTGGGGAAGCAGCTGGGGAATGAAAGGGTAAGACTTCAATGACAAGTAGAATAACATTGTGAACAGTATGGGCCCAATGTTATGTAACAGAACAGTGTTATGATACAGTATGTTGTGCTGTTTTCACAGCTATTTCTTCATTGAGCGTGGGAAAAACATGTGTGGACTGGCTGGCTGCTCATCTTATCCCCTTCCTGTGCTGTAAATGTTGAATTCTGCACGCCATGGGGGCAAGAGTAGAAAAAAGGGACATGGAGCCAAAGATTTCATTATCAGTTAAACTTTTAAATCAATGATATGGTTTGATTTTTATGTTTGCTCACCACCTCAGGGAGTCTGATTATATACTGGGAGAAACACTCCCCACTGCACATCTACTGTTTTTAATCAGGATTAGATTATTGTGCTGACATGAAGATTGTTATGATTTTAATCATGTGAAATTGTTTTTTTTAAACTGATTTCATGTTTGTGAATAAAGTTTCTTGATTTCTCTGTCACAATTTGATGAGCGACACATTTCGAATTCAGATAAGACTGTGTGATGATGCCGTTTATATAGTCCAGAGTAAAAAAATAAATAAACCGGGTAGTTTGGCTTCTGGATGCTGATTTCCTAAAAGCCGTGGTATATCAGACCATATACCACGGGTATGCAAAAACATTTATTTGTACATTGGTAACCAGTTTATAATAGCAATAAGGCACCTCTGGGGTTTGTGGTATATGGCCAATATACCACAGCTAAGGGCTGTGTCCAGGCACTCCACATTGCGTTGTGCATATGAACAGCCCTTAGCTGTGGTATATTGGCAATATACCACCCCCCCAGGCCTTATTGCCAGTGCTTGAACTGAAATAAGTGCTGATACTGATTTTGGGTAATGGTACTGTTTACATTTAGGTGCAGGAGCCCCACAATACATGAGCTAACATTCTATAAGAGGAACAGGAGTTAGAAAATGCAAGGTGCCGGTACTCAGCTTCAGTGACCTGCCCGAGTCAAGCACTGCTTAAATATATGGGTATGATGCAAAACTACTTGTTTACTGTGCTAATTACATTGTTAATTAGGTTATAATAGCAGTAAGGCACTTTGGGGGTTTGTGGTATATGGTTAAAATACTATGGCTAAGGGGCTGTAACCAGGGACTCCGCATTGCGTCATGCGTAAGAACAATAAATCAAATGTATTTATAAAGCCCTTTTTACATCAGCCAATGTCACAAAGTGCTATACAGAGACCCAGCCTAAAACCACAAACTACAAGCAATGCCGATTAGAAGCACGGTGGCTAGTAAAAACTCCCTAGAAAGGCCAGAACATAGGAAGAAACCTAGAGAGGAACCAGGGTCTGAGGGGTGGCCAGTCCTCTTCTGTCTGTATTGGCCATATACCACACACACTCGGGCCTTATTGCTTAAATACTGTATATTCCTTTCTGCATGTAGCCAGATAGCTTTTCTATCTTTGACTACATTTCCCATGATAACCAGACCCGTGACAGGATATCAGTTTCTGAACCAATGGAAAGCATTTAGTCAAAACGGCGCTAAAACACGTTAACAGACTGACTCTTTGCCTTTGGTTGCTGAATTTATTTATTTTTGTCAATTAGCTATAGCTAGGTAGACAACGTTTTATTTTATAGACCACGACAATAATACATCCACAGACTGCACAAGTGGTGTTTCGTGAAATAACAAGACTAGCCAGTTATTATGAATGCTAATGTTGAGACGCTAGCCTAGCTGATGATGTCCAGTCTTCCTCAAAATAATTTGAAGGAACAACTCGAGAGACATAGCAATGCTGCTCAGAGAAAACTGTCGTTGTCTAAACCTAAACCAGGGTAAGTATCTTGTTTGTCCAGCTGGAGTTGTATGACGTTAGCTAGCTAGCTACCTGTTAGCTCTGGTCCTGGGAGATCCGGGCGGCCTTCTTCAACGCTCTGTTGGACCGATTTGGTTCTGTGACCGGCTTCATACGTTGCTCACAAAAAAAAAAGATGTATGTACGTTATAATGCTGATGGACTATCCTATTTATGCGCAAGCTGTCGTTTTTTATTTTAGTTTTATTTCACCTTTATTTAACCAGGTAAGCTAGTTGAGAACAAGTTCTCATTTGCAACTGCGACCTGGCCAAGATAAAGCATAGCAGTTCGACACATACAACAACACAGAGTTACACATGGAATGAACAAAACATACAGTCAATAATATAGTAGAAAACAAAGTCTATATACAGTTAGGTCAAATAAGGGAGTTAAGGCAATAAATAGGCCATGGTGGTGAAGTAATTACAATATGGCAATTAAACACTGGAATGGTGGATGTGCAAGTAGAGATACTGTGGTGCAAAAGGAGCAAAATAAATAAATACAGTATGGGGATGAGGTAGATAGATGGGCTATGAACAGGTGCAGTGATCTGTGAGCTGCTCTGACAGCTGGTTCTTAAAGCTAGTGAGGGAGATGGGGAATCTCCAGCTTCAGTGATTTTTGCAGTTTGTTCCAGTCAGTGGCAGCAGAGAACTGGAAGGAAAGGAGACCAAAGGAGGAATTGGCTTTGGGGGTGACCAGTGAGATATACCTGCTGGAGCACGTGCTACGAGTGGGTGCTGCTATGGTGACCAGCTGAGATAGGGTGGGGCTTTACCTAGCAGAGACTTGTAGATAACCTGTAGCCAGTGGGTTTGGCGACGAGTATGAAGCGAGTGCCAGCCAACGAGAGAGTACATGTCGCAGTGGTGAGTAGTGTATGGGGCTTTGGTGGCAAAACGGATGGCACTGTGATAGACTACATCCAGTTTGCTGAGTAGAGTGTTGGAGGCTATTTTATAGATGACATCACCCAAGTCAAGGATTGGTAGGATGGTCAGTTTTACGAGGGTATGTTTGGCAGCATGAGTGACGAAGGCTTTGTTGCGAAATAGGAAGCTGATTCTAGATTTCATTTTTGATTGGAGATGCTTAATGTGAGTCTGGAAGGAGAGTTTACAGTCTAGCCAGACACCTAGGTATTTGTAGTTATCCACGTATTCTAAGTCAGAGCCGTCCTGAGTAGTGATGCTGGATGGGCGGGCAGGTGCGAGCAATTCGGTTGAATTTAGTTTTTAGTTTTATTTGCGTTTTAAGAGCATTTGGAGGCCACAGAAGGAGAGTTGTGTGGAATTGAAGCTCGTCTGGAGGTTAGTTAACACAGTGTCCAAAGAAGGGCCAGAAGAATACAGAATGGTGTCGTTTGCGTAGAGGTGGATCAGAGAATCACCAACAGCAAGAGCGACATCATTTTTGTATACAGAAAAGAGAGTCGGCCCGAGAATTGAACGCTGTGGCACCCCCATAGAGACTGCCAGAGGTTCGGACAACAGGCCCTCGATTTGACACACTGAACTCTATCAGAGAAATAGTTGGTGAACCAGGCGAGGCAATCATTTGAGAAACCAAGGCTGTTGAGTCTGCCAATAAAAATGTGGTGATTGACAGAGTTGAAGGCCTTGGCCAGGTCGATGAATACAGCTGCACAGTAATGTCTCTTATCGATGGCGGTTATGATATCGTTAAGGACCTTGAGCGTGGCTGAGGTGCATCCATGACCAGCTCGGAAACCAGATTACATAGCGGAGAAGGTACGATGTGATTCAAAATGGTCCGTAATCTGTTTGTTAACTTGGCTTTCGAAGACCTTAGAAAGACAGGGTAGGATAGATATAGGTCTGTAGCAGTTTGGGTCTAGAGTGTCTCCCCCTTTGAAGAGGGGGATGACCACGGCAGCTTTCCATTCTTTGGGAATCTCAGATGATACGAAAGAGAGGTTGAACAGGCTAGTAATAGGGGTTGCAACAATTTTGACAGATAATTTTAGATAGAGGGTCCAGATTCTCTAGCCCGGCTGATTTGTAGGGGTCCAGATTTTGCAGCACTTTCAGAACATCAGCTATCTGGATATGGGTGTAGGAGAAATGGTGGAGGGTGCCGGGCAGTTGACCGGGGTAGGGGAGCTAGGTGGAAAGCATGGCCAACCGTAGAAAAATGCTTATTGAAATTCTCAATTATAGTGGATTTGTCGGTTGCAACAGTGTTTCCTAGCCTCAGAGCAGTGGGTAGCTGGGAGGAGGTGCTCTTATTCTCCAAGGACTTTACAGTGTCCCAGAACTTTTGAGTTTGTACTGCAGGATGCAAATTTCTGTTTAAAAAAGCTAGCCTTCGCTTTCCTAACTGCCTGTGTATATTGGTTCCTAACTTCCCAGAGAAGTTGCATATCACGGGGGCTATTCGATGCTAATGCAGAACGCCACAGGATGTTTTTGTGCTGGTCAAGGGCAGACCGGTCTGGAGTGAACCAAGGGCTATATCTATTCCTGGTTCTAAATTTTTTGAATGGGGCATTCCTATTTAAGATGGTCAGGAAGGCACTTTTAAAGAATAACCAGGCATCCTCTACTGTCGGGATGAGGTCAATGTCATTCCAGGATGCCCCGGCCAGGTCGATTAGAAAGGCCTGCTCGCAGAAGTGTTTTAGGGAGCCTTTGACAGTGATGAGGGGTGGTCGTTTGCTCGCAGACCCATTACGGATGCAGGCAATGAGGCAGGGATCACTGAGATCTTGGTTGAAAACAGCAGAGGTGTATTTGGAGGGTGAGTTAGTTAGGATGATATCTATGAGGGGGCCCGTGTTTACGGATTTGGGATTATATCTGGTAGGTTCATTGATAAATTGTGTGAGATTGAGGGCATTAAGCTTAGATTGTAGGAGGGCCGGGGTTTTAAGCATGTCCCAGTTTAGGTCACCTAGCATCACGAGCTCAGGAGATAGATGGGGGGCAATCAAATCACATATGGTGTCGAGGGCACAGCTGGGGGCAGAGGGTGTAGCAAGGGGCAATGGTGAGAGACTTGTTTCTGGAAAGGTTAATTTTTAGAAGTAAAAACTCCTATATATATTTTTGTAACAATGACAATTGAAACAATACTGAATGAACAATGAACACTTTTTTATTTTAACTTAATATAATACATATGGGCTTTGCGATGGGTGTTCTTAAGGTGATTCCACAGGGTGGTATTTTTTTTAATTTAGCTGTTTCTGACCCCATGCTTACATCTTTATCACAAATAAGACACCTTGCTTTCCCTGGTGCCAATTCCATGTAATAGTCCCACACTGGTGCTCTGCTTTTCTCTGCCATCTGTAAAACACACACACAGCTCTGAAGTGACAATGATACTGAAGAGTCTGCTTAGGAGACAAATACTCTCAACTGTTTGAATAAAAATAGAGTTTAAGTTACCTGTGATGAATGTTGAAAACAAAAACTGTAATTTCTATATGCAGGAAATCCTATTTTAATAATGGGCATGGTAAGAATTGACTACCAAAGTGCGAGTCATAATTCCCATGACACCAAGCAAATTCTGAGAGGCGGTTCCTTCATTCATTTATTCCATAGGATATTTTTAGATTCACTTAAAATAAGGTCTGTGTTTCGTGTAGGCTTACACCACCTTGCCAATTTTACAACTGTGTAGATATCCATAGGACAAGGTAACTCTGATCAATATTGGCTAAATATAAGCGAAGATAATTTTTTTTGTAGAGTGGATTTATGAAAATATTTGGACAAAAGTTACCTTATCCTAGTGAGATTTACAAGGGTCTCAAAACCCCGAGGTGGTTTAAGCCTGCGCGAAACACAGACCTTATTTGAAGTAGATCAAGACATTCTCTATGGAAGACATGAACGGTAAAATAATGAAGGAACCCCTTTCAAGTTCAGCCGCAAATTATTACAGGAATTATAACGTGTTGACTATTTCTCTTTAAACCATATACCTTTGACTATTATGAGCCTGCTGCTGCTGCCACCCCTCAGTCAGACTGCTCTATCAAATATCAAATCATAGACTTAACTATAATAAACACATAGAAATACAAGCCATAGGTCAAATCCGGAAACTATCACCTCGAAAACAAAATGTTTATTCCGTTCCGTATTTCATCTAACGGGTGGCATCCATGAGTCTAAATATTCCTGTTACATTGCACAACCTTCAATGTTATGTCATAATTACATAAAATTCTGGCAAATTAGTTCGCAAAGAGCCAGGTGGCCCAAACTGTTGCATATACCCCGACTCTGCGTGCAATGAACGCAAGAGAAGTGACACAATTTCACTTGGTTAATATTGCCTGCTAACCTGGATTTCTTTTAGCTAAATATGCAGGTTTAAAAATATATACTTGTGTATTGATTTTAAGAAAGGCATTGATGTTTATGGTTAAGTACACATTGGAGCAACGACAGTCGTTGGTTGATTGTTTTTTATAAGATTAATGCTAGCTAGCAACTTACCTTGGCTTATTGCATTCGCGTAACAGTCAGTCTCCTCGTGAGGCAGGTGGTTAGAGCGTTGGACTAGTTAACTGTAAGGTTGCAGGATTGGATCCCCCAAGCTGACAAGGTAAAAATCTGTCGTTCTGCCTCGTTCCTATGCCATCATTAAAAATAAGAATGTGTTCTTAACTGACTTGCCTAGTTAAATATTTAATAAAGGTGTAATAAAATAAAATCTGCGAAATCGGTCGACCTCTACTGCTAGCTAGTGGCTTCAGAATGGATTCGATGGGCCTCGTAAGCCAACAGTCCGTTGTGCTCTAGACAGCTATTATTCAGGGGACGTTAGCTGCGAAGGTCGGAAGGTGAGAGGGTTCAGAGCTTGCGATAGGAATCCAGGGATATGGAGAGAAAAATAGGTCCGGTATGCTCTGGTTGAATCGCGTTGTACAAACTGGTGAGAGCTTTCCGAGCTAGGGGTTTGCTGATGACCGTTAGCTGGCTAGTTTATGTTGGAGAGATTCCAGTAATAGAGAAAAATACTTTAGAGAAAAAGCAGGTCCACACCACATTGGGTGAGGTGGGTTGCAGGAGAGTATTTTGAAGTAAGGGTTTAGAAAATTTTTAAAAGATATGCGAAGAAAAATGTATATATACATGGGACAAGACGAAGGACAAATACGTCTGACTGCTACGCCATCTTGCGTTAACTAGTTGTATATGCGGACATTAACGAGTTTCCTATTCCGACCAGTACGTGAACACGGAAATAGTTCCAAAATACGTTAACTATTTTGTACGGTCAAATGAACTCTGGTCCATGCGTATGCGTCGGTTCTAACGTTAGACTGCCTAAATATTTCTAACTAAGAGCATTTTATTTGGGACAAGTCATTTACCTAAACCTCAACTAAATCTTGTAACGAATAATGTGGAAATGGAGCAAGTTGAGACTAAATTGCTTGGTGTAACCCTGGATGGTAAGCTGTCGTGGTCAAACCTTATTGATGTAACGGTAGCTAAGACAGGGAGAGGTCTATCAATAGTAAGGCGCTGCTTTCTTGAAATCGCTATCAACAAAACAAGTACTACAGGCCCTAGTTTTGTCTCACCTGGACTACTGTCCATTCATGTGTCAAGTGCCACAAAGAGGGACAAATTACATTTGGCCAATAACAGAGCAGCTCGGCTGGCCCATAAATGTACAAGGAGAGCCAACATTTAATGAAATGCATGTAGAGGGAAGATTGACTACATCACTTTGTGCGAGGTATTGATTGACATGTTGAAATCACAGAGCTGTCTGTTTTAAGGGACTAGCGCACAGCTCAGACACCCATACATACCCCAAAAGACATACCACCAGAAGTCACTTCACACCCCTTAAATACAGAACAGACTAAGGGAAACGCACAGTACTACATGTATGAGTGTTAAATTGTTTGTGTGCATCTAAATGATTTTATATCGATTCCCTTGGTCATTTCATGTTCATGTGTATCTGAGTTATTGCCGTTAAAGCAGGCAGAAATCCAGCCAGTGTGACAGCGCTGTGATAGTCGCTCTCACGTCATTGGACGTTAATAGGAATACAATTGGCCTAACGTCGTCCGGGTTAGGGAGGGTTTGGCTGGTAGGGAAATCCTTGTCTCATCGCACACCAGCGACTCCTGTGGCGGGTCGGGCGCAGTGCGCGCTAACCAAGGTTGCCAGGTGCACGGTGTTTCTTCCGACACATTGGTGCGGCTGGCTTCCAGGTTGGATGGCGCGGTGTTAAGAAGCAGTGCGGCTTGGTTGGGTTGTGTATCGGAGGACGCATGACTTTCAACCTTTGTCTCTCCCTAGCCCGTATGGGAGTTGTAGCGATGAGACAAGATAGTAGCTACTAAAAACAATTGGATACCACGAAATTGGGGAGAAAAAGGGGTAAAATTAAAAAAATAAATCAATAAATAAAAATAATTTACAAATATGGCAAAAAACCCCCACATTATAACACAATTGGTTGGGCGCCCATAAAACTGCTGCCATTCCTTCCGGCACAATTTTATATCAACATCTGTGGATCTTTTGGTCAGCGCATGTAGGAGTACACGTCCTGGTAATCCGTCTGGCCCTGCAACCTGTTTAAAGGTCACACAGTCGTCTGGAACAGCTGATGCTCTCATGCACATTTCAGTGTTACTTGCCTGGAAGAAAATTATGTGTATATGTTGAGAAAAGTGGCTATTTTTCTCAAAAGTACATAATCTCACGATTCCAAAGCTATACGATTTTACAGATAGCACGTTATCTCACATCTCTGAAAAGATTTGTAATTTTGTACATGTTGACAAAATTGGTGCTACTGTTGGATTTTTGAGCTGGCACCCAATAGACCCCCGTTTACTCCTTGAAGGAGAGCGCTCCTTGTCCCAGAATTGCCCAGAATGCACCGCGTGGCCTTTGATGTGGCATCTCCTCAAAAATATTTCTGCTGTTGAGAATGTCAGACTCCACTCTGAGGCATTGATCTGCAGGTTGAACATGGTGAGATTGTAGACTACTAAATTGATAGTGTAGTTTATGCGATTTTTACAGCTAACTTTACATGCTGATATTGTCAGTGGTATTATTTTGTGTGGCTTCTTTTGCTTGCTAGCTTGCCTGCCAGCGCATAGAGAGCATTGCATTGTGGATTTTGTAGTCGACTTGAGCTGCAACAGATTTCCACAACGATTTTCAATGTTGCTACTGTCGTGTCTGGCTATGCCGGATTAAGTGATATGACATGCTATTCTATAAAATAATTTCTCCGTAATTAATATTACCTGATTGAGCTAATCATGTAAATGTAATTAACTAGAGAGTCGGGCACCACAAAATAATATTTATAGAGCTGTTATCTTCCGAATAAACTCTTAAAGACCTAGTAATATTTTACATCAATAGCAGTCAATATTAATCGTCATCTTACATCTGTACGAACCCTGGCTAACACGTTGAATCAGCAGTACAAAATTGGGTTTAATTATTTATTTACTAAATACCTAACTAATCACACAGAATTACACATAATTAAATCATAACTTGATTACAAATTACATCATAAAGGAAAATGTCCCTAGCGGGCGGAACAGATATGCCCGCTTGTTACACAAAAGAAAAGGGGCTGGGTTTTGGTGAAAGAGCAGGAAGACTGAGGAACAAAGGGCGAAGCTGTGCTATCGTAAATACAGTATCTTATGCATTCTAAATTACCGCCCATTTGGAAAAGGGAGATGCAATAAATATTTACACTGAGCTACACTTCGGTAGGTTGGTGGTAGATTAATATGTTGTAGTAACGTCGTTGTGTGGTAGACTGGATACTCTCTGTTCCTTCCTAACCCTCGTTTGCAGCGGCTGTTGCTAACTCAACGGCTAGGAGGTATCACTTCTGTAGTGAATAAGAGTTCAACGTTCATACCATTCGCAACCAAAGCTCACACTGATGTTGGCTTCGTTCTGTAGTTATTATCTGAACCATTCTGACATCGGACTGTCGTCCTCGGAACAGGAGGTTATATTGTCGTCAAGGCTTTATATAGGAAGGGAGAGGAGGGCGTGTTTGAAAAGTTGTATAGCCCATGTCCCTTCACAGGGTCGGGCCACTGATTGAGCATAGCCCTAACTTATGAAGCCCCAAATCTCACATTTTCGAAGCTAAAATCACATTTCATCCCATCACGAATAATTTTATATTCAAACATTTAAATTGAACAACAATTCCATGTGAATCCGATAACTCTGATGTGTAGACATTCCACTGTAGAGTTTGTACTGTAGAGAATGTCTCAGATGACAACCGAACTGACATCATATTCATCAATTGGTCGGATTACCAGAATATACACTGCTCAAAAAAATAAAGGGAACACTAAAATAACACACCCTAGATCTGAATGAATGAAATATTCTTATTAAATACTTTTTTCTTTACATAGTTGAATGTGCTGACAACAAAATCACACAAATTATCAATGGAAATTTATCAACCCATGGAGGTCTGGATTTGGAGTCACACTCAAAATTAAAGTGGACAACCACACTACAGGCTGATCCAACTTTGATGTAATATCCTTAAAACCAGTCAAAATGAGGTTCAGTAGTGTGTGTGGCCTCCACGTGCCTGTATGACCTCCCTACAATGCCCGGGCATGCTCCTGATGAGGTGGTGGATGGTCTCCTGAGGGATCTCCTCCCAGACCTGGACTAAAGCATCCGCCAACTCCTGGACAGTCTGTGGTGCAACTGATGAGGTGGATGGAGCGAGACATGATGTCCCAGATGTGCTCAATTGGATTCAGGTCTGGGGAACGGGCGGGCCAGTCCATAGCATCAATGCCTTCCTCTTGCAGGAACTGCTGACACACTCCAGCCACATGAGGGTCTAGCATTGTCTTGCATTAGGAGGAACCCAGGAGGAACCCAGGGCCAACCGCACCAGCATATGGTCTCACAAGGGGTCTGAGGATCTCATCTCGGTACCTAATGGCAGTCAGGCTACCTCTGGCGAGCACATGGAGGGCTGTGCGGCCCCCCAAAGAAATGCCACCCCACACCATGACTGACCCACCGCCAAACCGGTCATGCTGGAGGATGTTGCAGGCAGCAGAACGTTATCCACGGCGTCTCCAGACTGTCACGTCTGTCACGTGCTCAGTGTGAACCTGCTTTCATCTGTGAAGAGCACAGGGCGTCAGTGGCCAATTTGCCAATCTTGGTGTTCTCTGGCAAATGCCAAACATCCTGCACGGTGTTGGGCTGTAAGCACAACCCCCACCTGTGGATGTCGGTCCCTCATACCACCCTCATGGAGTGTGTTTCTGACTGTTTGAGCAGACACATGCACATTTGTGGCCTGCTGGACGTCATTTTGCAGGGCTCTGGAAGTGCTCCTCCTGCTCCTCCTTGCACAAAGGTGGAGGTAGCAGTCCTTCTGCTGGGTTGTTTTCCTCCTACGGCCTCCTCCTGGTAGCGCCTCCATGCTCTGGACACTACGCTGACAGACACGGCAAACCTTCTTGCCACAGCTCGCATTGATGTGCCATCCTGGATGAGCTGCACTATCTGAGCCACTTGTGTGGGTTGTAGACTCCGTCTCATGCTACCACTAGAGTGAAAGCACGGCCAGCATTCAAAAGTGACCAAAACATCAGCCAGGAAGCATAGGAACTGAGAAGTGATCTGTGGTCCCCACCTGCAGAACAACTACTTTATTGGGGGTGTCTTGCTAATTGCCTATAATTTCCACCTGTCTATTCCATTTGCACAACAGCATGTGAAATTTATTGTCAACCAGTGCTCCTTCCTTAGTGGACAGTTTGATTTCACAGTTGTGTGATTGACTTGGAGTTACATTGTGTTGTTTAAGTGTTCCCTTTATTTTTTTGAGCAGTGTAGTTCATTTCCCCCCACCTTCTGATGTTCCCAGAATCTCTATGTTAACCAAGGGTTTTGCAAATGTAACATCAGTAGGGTAGAGAGAGGGTAAAGAGGTATTTATGACTGTCATAAACCTACCCCCAGGCCAACGTCATGACACTACCAACCTTATTATAGTGCCAAAATTAAACATTTGTTCACAAAAAATATTGTTCTCGCATATTAGTGTTATTTAACACTGTAAATTAAAGGAATGACATGTTTGGTGTGGAGTTTTCCTTTAATATTGTTGTTTTGTATTATTGATTTTGTATTGTTGATATGTTATGGTAGATTAGTGTGTAATGATGTGTTATGTATTGTTTTATTGTAAGTATCTGCGTAATCGTGATTGGACCCCAGGAAGAGTAGCTGCTGCCTTGGCATAAAATACAAAAGGAAAATTGGACCAGAGCTAGCTAGAAGTCGGTAGCCAGCAGAGATCTATGCACAATATACTGACTAAAGTAGGTAGCTTTCCAGATAAGGATTTTCTGGATTAGATCGTCTGCTAAATTACTAAAATGTAAGAATTTTGTGGACATTGGAGCTACAAGTTTTCCTTGTAAAAAGTTAGCTATAATGACTTCACTTTTCTTTGCAGGACATTTTGTTTCAAGAAGAAGTCCACATCAGGTATCACCAAGGTGGAAGTTCACACTAAGGTAAACAGCTCAAATGGTTTAACAAACAGGAGTGTCAATGTTCCTCATGATAATGCAGTAATTAAACCTCCTTTGACGTTTTCAACCAAGCCCGAAAGACCTCTCGCCAAAATCAACTTCTCCTCAGTCAATCCCAAAAGCAAGTATGAAGCCATCAGTCCTGTATTAACCCCCTTTTCGGGGAGGAAACCCATCCCAGCTGTGTCTGCTTCAAAGATCTCCCCTGCTTTGACCAAATCTGATAGCTTGATCACAGGTAGCAATGGCAGCAAACCCACAGGACTTGATAGCTCTTTTGGTATTCCCCTGGACGGATGGGATGATTTTGATGACTTTGAAACCCCTGTCAAGGGCAGAAGTACTCTACCAAGCCCAGGGATCTCAGGTAGGTGTGCCAAGGTGACACCTGTTTCCAGTGTTGAACAATTGGATACTAACACACACAGATCAGACAAATATGTCCCTCTACGAGCGCTGAATACAAAGACCAACAGCCGTCATAGAAATAAGTGTAGTCTTGATGGGACAGAACAAGGTACTCTCACAATGGAGGACTCACAAGATGCTTCGGAGTCTGCCAGTACTGCTCCAAGAGACAATCCCATCCAGGATCCAGCAGAGTGGGAGCACTGGGAGGTGGACGATTCTCCCATTAAAATGGTTAGAAGACGACCTTCTGCTTATCATGCCAAGTCTGTGCTGAGTGACAGTGAAGATGAGAACATCACTGCACCCGGTCCAGTTGAAAAGATAGGTGAGTAGTACTCTTAAAATATAGCCTTGCTCAGGTCCAATTTATCAGTGTCTCAGGTCCAAGTATTTTCCATTTACACATTTATTGTAAGCTGGAGGTCACCTACTTAAAGGAAAACTACATCCCAAAACTGTTTCCTGAGTGTATTGTTGATTTAGTCCCACAATGTTTTGCATATCAGCAATCACGTTTTCAAGATGTATAGCTTTCAACATACAGAAATTAGAGGTCGACCGATTAATCGGATTGGCCGAATTAAGGCCGATTTCAAGTTTTCATATCAATCGGAAATTGGTATTTTTGGACAGCGATTTTGCAGATTTTACATTTTAAAATAAAAATGTACACCTTTATTTAATCTTTATTTAACTAGGCAAGTCAGTTAAGAACACATTCTTATTTTCAATGACTGCCTAGGAACGGTGGGTTAAATGCCTTGTTCAGGGGCAGAACGACAGATTTTCACCTTGTCAGCTCGGGGGATTCAATCTTACAGTCAACTAGCCCAACGCAATAACGACCTGCCTCTCGTTGCACTCAAAAGGAGACTGCCTGTTGCGCAAATGCAGTAAGCCAAGGTAAGTTCCTAGCTAGCATTAAACATATAAAAAATAATCAATCATAATCACTAGTTAACTACACATGGTTAATGATATTACTAGATATTATCTAGCGTGTCCTGCGTTGCATATAATCTGACTGAGCATACAAGTATCTAAGTATCTGACTGAGCGGTGGTAGGCAGAAGCAGGCGCGTAAACATTAATTCAAACAGCACTTTGGGGTGTTTTGCCATCAGCTCTTCGTTGTGCATCAAGCATTGCGCTGTTTATGACTTCAAGCCTATCAACTCCCGAGATGAGGCTGGTGTAACCGAAGTGAAATGGCTAGCTAGTTAGTGCGCGCTAATAGCATTTCAAACGTCACTCACTCTGAGCCTGTGGTTGTTTCCCTTGCTCTGCATGGGTAACGCTGCTTCGAGGGTTGCTGTTGTCGTTGTGTTCCTGGTTCGAGCCCAGGGAGGAGCGAGGAGAGGGACGGAAGCTATACTGCTTCACTGGCAATACTAAAGTGCCTATAAGAAATCCAATAGTCAAAGGTTAATGAAATACAAATGGTATAGAGGGAAATAGTCCTATAATTCCAATAATAACTACAACCTGAAACTTCTTACCTGGGAATATTGAAGACTCATGTTAAAAGGAACCACCAGGTTTCATTTTTTTTCATGTTCTGAGCAAGGAACATAAATGTTAGCTTTCTTACATATCATGCACTTTTACTTTCTTCTCCAACACTTTGTTTTTGCATTATTTAAACCATATTGAACATGTTTCATTTATTTATTTGAGGCTAAATTGAATTTGATGTATTATATTAAGTTAAAATAAGTGTTCATTCAGTATTGTTGTAATTGTCATTATTACAAATAAAAATACATTTAAAAATCGGCCGATTTAATCGGTGCCAGCTTTTTTGGTTCTCCAATAATCGGTATCTCTATCGGCGTTGGAAAAAATCATAATCGGTCGACCTCTAACAGAAATACAGCTGGTATGATGCATTTTGCATCATATGGTTCTGCGTTTTGCGTCATATCAGCTGTATCTTGAAAACATGCAAAACATTTTGGGACTATATTAACAATGGTTGAATAAAACATATACCAAAAGATAGTTTTGGGGTGGAGTTTTATTTTCAGGATGAACATCTTGGCAGGGTGTTGATAAATAATTATGTCCGCATTGAAACGACATCAACTCATCTCCCAAAATGTTTCCGCAGATCATCAAAGTAAATGGAATGAGACAGATGTCATAGACATTGATGACAAGTCCGAGCTAGATGGAGACCTAGATTTCATCCCCCCTTCCCCAAGTCCAGAGGATTTCAGTCATTCTACTTCTACAAAGGAAACAAGGTAAGTTTCTGCTGTTCATGTGTACATTCATCTGTTGCATTTTAGTCTGATTATGTTTTACATTTCTTTCTAATGGATGTATGACTTGAGAACTGATGGTGTGAATGCAATTGTCTTTATATGTTGTACAGCAAGCTATATAGTGCCTTCAGAAAGTATTCATACCCCTTGACTTATTCCACATTTTATTGTTACAGCCTGAATTCAAAATGGATGAAATTGATTTTTCTTCTCATTGATCTACACACAATTCCACATAATGGTAATCAGGGAGACAAAATAGTCACCTTTCAGGGGAAATTCGCAGTTTTGAATCCAAAATAGGTGACCTACGTGATTCGTGTAGATCCGATTAGAAAAGTTTTCGGGGAGGGGCTTTGGATGACTACTGGTTGTATGCAAATGAGTGATGCGCAATACTGGCTGTGTCAGTATTGGCTCTGCCAATCGTTCACATAACAACAGAATGCAGCACGTGGCTGAAGAGAGAAGAGACATCCGATGTGCTACTTACAGCATCAGCGCCCGTGTGTACTGGAAAGACAGCGGAAGAGTGGAAAGGCAGTTTGTATCCATAGGTTTGCCAGTTAACTTACAGCAGAGCATCCCCTAAACGATAGTGAAGAGGTAGATGAGAAGCCTGACCATGGAGACGGGGGTGAGAAGGTGATGAAGCGTACTTCTTAAAAACAACTGGCATTTGGAAAGTTTGAGGTGAGGGAGGAAGTGTGGTTGAACAAGTACTGTTAGCATTGTTAATTTGATCCAGCTAGCAAGATACTTATTTGTTAGCTAGCCAGAGAAATGTTGACCAACATTAGCCAACTTATCTGAACAAATAATTGAGGCTATGGTGTGAAAATTAGCTGGCTAATAAAGTCAGACAGCTAACGTTAGCAAGCTAACGTTACAACATCAGATGAGCTAACGTTAGTAACCTAACCAATTTGCTATACTATTAACTGGTAACGTTATACAACTCCTTGCCGTTCCTCAAGATATATTATGTGTTAGTTGCTTACTGGACCCTGGCGATCTGTGAAATGTTAGCAGTTAGTTTGTTAGCTAGTTATCTGTGAACTCGTGTTTTCCTTCTACAGTATGTGATTAATCAGAATGAGAGAATTAGGTGAAAATGAGTCGCTGCTTGTTAAACAAGTGTACAGTTGTGGCCAAAAGTTTTGAGAATGACACATTAATTTCCACAATGTTTGCTGCTTCAGTGTCTTTAGATATTTTTGTCAGATGTTACTATGGAATACTGAAGTATAATTACAAGCATTTCATAAGTGTCAGGCTTTTATTGACAATTACATGAAGTTGATGCAAAGAGTCAATATTTGCAGTGTTGAACCTTCTTTTTCAAGACCTCTGAAATCTGCCCTGGCATGCTGTCAATTAACTTCTGGGCCACATCCTGACTGATGGCAGCCCATTCTTGTTTGTTTGTCCACCTGCCTCTTGAGGATTGACCACAAGTTCCCAATGGGATTAAGGTCTGGGGAGTTTCCTGGCCATGTTCCCCGAGCCACTTAGTTATCACTATTGCCTTATGGCAAGGTGCTCCATCATGCTGGAAAAGGCATTGTTCGTCACCAAACTATTCCTGAATGGTTGGGAGAAGTTGCTCTCGGAGGATGTGTTGGTACCATTCTTTATTCATGGCTGTGTTCTTAAGTAAAATTGTGAGTGAGCCCACTCCCTTGGCTGAGAAGCAACCCCACACATAAATGGTCTCTGGATGCTTTACTGTTGGCATGACACAGGACTGATGGTAGCGCTCACCATGTCTTCTCCGGACAAGCTTTTTCCGGATGCCCCAAACAATCGGAAAGGGGATTCATCAGAGAAAATTACTTTACCCCAGTCCTCAGCAGTCCAATCCCTGTAACTTTTGCAGAATATCAGTCTGTCCTGATGTTTTCCCCAGAGAGAAGTGGCTTCTTTGCTGCCCTTCTTGACACCAGGCCATCCTCCAAAAGTCTTTGCCCCGCTGTGCATGCAGATGAACTCACACCTGCCTGCTGCCATTCCTGAGCAAGCTCTGTACTGGTGGTGCCCCGATCCCACAGCTCAATCAACTTTACAAGACGGTCCTGGTGCTTACTGGACTTTCTTGGACGCCCTGAAGCCGCCTTCACAACAATTGAACCACTCTCCTTGAAGTTGTTATGATCCGATAAATGGTTGATTTAGGTGCAATCTTACTGGCAGCAATATCCTTGCCTGTGAAGCCCTTTTTGTGCAAAGCAATGATGACTGCACGTCTTTCCTTGCAGGAAACTATGGTTGACAGGGGAAGAACAATGATTCCAAGCACCACCCTCCTTTTGAAGCTTCCAGTCTGTTATTCGAACTCAATCAGCATGACAGATCTCCAGCCATGTCCTCGTCAACACTCACCTGTGTTAAAGAGAGAATCACTGACATGATGTCAGCTGGGCCTTTTGTGGCAGGGCTGAAATGCATTGGACATGTTTTTTGTGATTCAGTTAATTTGCATGGCAAAGAGGGACTTTGCAATTCATCTGATCACTTCATAACATTCTGGAGTATATGCAAATTGCCATCATACAAACTGAGGCAGCAGACTTTGGGGGTCGCAAGTATTCTATTATAAAGGCTGTCATGGCTAACTGTAATATTCAGGTATTGTTTTTTTTCTCAAGACTTGTGTGTCATTTGCAGTAAAGTCTATGCAACAAATAACATTGGCTTGCTTTCTTTACATTTTTTAGCTGGGAGTTAGGTTCACATTAGCCACCTTTTTTTTTTTTACACAGACTGATCATATTCTTTGTTTAAATAGTTTTAACATTCTGTATACTCCCCTTGTCCTAAGGGTCAAAAATGACCCGCCTTCTCTAAACCCCTAAAATAAAGCAGCTTAATTTAATTTTAAACCCCAAATCTATTTTGCATGAAGAAGCAACCTATCATTCATCACAAACTTTGTGAATATCAGGGTTTTCCCTCTTCACAATGCAGAAAGACTACATTTAATCAGTGGACACCACTCATTTCTATTACAACACACCTGTCATAATTGTTGATTATTATTGTTTGAGGTACTGCATAGGTCTAAACATACATCTTTTAGAAAGAGAGAGCACTTGTGTAGCAGAAATGTGCAGAAATAAGTTTTGAATGCATTTTATTGATGGGGAAACAATAACTCTTGAACGTTTTTGGCAACATAGTGATATTTTCTTATACAGTACAATGAGGAATTCAACTACAAAATACTAGTCTTCTCCCATTTTTTAAAACCATTGCCCCCACCCACAAGGTGTATAAACAATAACAATAAAATAAGATAATAGATACAAAACAAAAACATGAAGAACATAAATAAAATTAATCAACTCTAATTAGCACATGTAGGACAGTATGCAAGTGTGTGTGCGCATGGACTTTACATATGTATTTCTCACATGTGCAGGAAATAGTATTTATTTTACAGTCCTTCTTTGGGGGGCAGAATTTGGCTGCAGCCTCAGGTGGATCAGGACAGGATTCAGCCCCATGAACATCTTTCACAAGCACTGCAGAGGCTGCTGTGCGGGGGAGGTGCTCCCTTCTTTGAATGTCTGGGGTTACAAGTGCCTTTCCCTGCTGCTCCAGGAACACCCTCCTCTTGTTCCGCTTATCAGACATCCAGGTAAGGTTGAACTTGTTCCATATCACGAAGGCATTGTATGAGGACACATCAATGGTGTTATGGAAGATGACCAGGGGCCAGCGGGCAGTCATCCTGCAGCTGTAAGTTCCAATCATCTTGTCCAGGTTGTCCATGCCTCCTTTGTTGTGGTTGTAGTCCAGGATGATGGCTGGCTTCCTGTCCTCACGATCACTGATCTAAGCTGTTTGTGCAGTGTGCTCAGGAGGACCACATACTTGTTCCTCTTTGGGAGGTAAGAAACTGGAGTGGTGGTGAAGGCAAACTTTGGTGAGAAGCCCTCTCTCCTCCTTGTAGTGAGGCGTGCAGGGGGGAGCTCAGGTTTGTTCTTTCTAACTGCCAACCATGGTGATCTTCTTCATTACCTGCTGGCTGAGTTAAATCAGTAGCATAATCTCAATTTCTTATCATGTGTGTTTTTATGGTGAGTAAATTATTTTAGAACTACCGGTCAAAAATGACCCTAAGACAATCTTTGTACCCTGGTGGTGTACAGCTTTCATGGAAATATGAACAAAGACTATGTTTTACTTTTTCTAATGTTGGGGTCACTCTAAGAAACGTCATCTCATTTCAAGTTGGAAAAAAAGATCACTTGGGAGTTTTCTCTGCTGTTAAACATAGTGGCGGGTTGTTTTTGACACTTAAAACAACACAAGGGTTAACCTGCATTTCCCCCTAGCAGGGATTTCTTTGCATGTTTTAGTGCTCAAGAAAAGTGTCACCTTTTTGGGCCCTCACCAATTTGCATCCCTGGGCAATGTGAAAACATGTTTTATACATTTTTGTAAATGTATTGAACATGAAATACAGTTCTCATTTACATAAGTATTCACACCCCTGAGTCAATACTTTGTAGAAGCACCTTTGGCGGTGATTTCAGCTTTGAGTCATCTTGGAAATGTCTATCAGCTTTGCACATCTGGATTTGGAGATCTTCTCCCATTCTTCCTTGCATATTTTCTCAAGCGCTGTTAAGTTTGATGGGGAGTGGCGGTGAACAGCAATCTTCAAATCTTTCCACAGATGTTCAGTGGGATTCAAGTCTTGGCTTTGGCTGTGCCACTCAAGAATCTTCATATCCTTGTTCTGAAGCCATTCCAGCATTGGTTTGGCTGTATGCTTAAGGTCATTGTCCTGTTTGAATGTAAATCTTCGCCCCACTGAGGTGGTTTGTACTCTGAAACAGGTTCTCATCAAGGATTTGCTGGTATTTGGCTCCATTCATTGCTCTATCCTTACAAGTCTCCCAGTCCCTGCCGCTGAAAAGCAGCCACATAGCATGATTCTGCAAACACCATGCTACACGGTATGGATGGTGTTAGACAGGTTATGAGATGTGCCTGGTTTTCTCCAGACATTGTGCTTTGCATTCAGGTCAAATAGTTATATTTTTGTCTCATCAGACCACAATCTTTTGCCTTATGCTCTTTCTTTGATGTGCCTTTTTGCAAACTCTAGGTGTGCTGTCATTTGCTTTTTCTCAGGAGTGACTTCCGTCTGGTCACTCTCCCGTAAAGCCCAGATTGGTTAAGTGCTGTAGAGACTGTTCTGCTTCTGGCAGATTCTCCCATCAGCCAAGGAACTCTGCAATTCTGTCAGTGTGGTCATTGGGTTCTTGGTCACCTCCCTGACCAAGGTCCTTCTTGCCCAGTTGCTCATTTTGGTCAGACAGCCAGCTCTTGGCAGAGTCTGGGTACTTCCATATTTAATTTCCCAGTGATGGAGACCACTGTCTTCTTGGAAACTTTCACCACTTTAGAAATAGTTTTATACCCTTCCTCAGATATATGCCTCATCACAATTCTGTCTTTGAGATCTACAGACAGTTCCTTGGACTTCATGGTATAGAATCTGCTCTGTGATACTGTGGGACCTTATATAGACAGGTGTTTCTTTCTAAATAATGTCCAAACAATTGAATTGGCCACAGGTGGACTCCAATCAAGTTGTAGTGACATCAAGGATGGTCAATGGTAATTGGATGCAACTGAGCTCAATTTGGAGTCATAGTAAAGGGGTGTGAATACTTACGTAAATAGATTTCAGTATTTCATTTTTATATAAATTAGCAAACATTTCTGAAAATATTTTTTCACTTTGTCATAGGGTATTGTGTGTAGATGATGGGTGAGAAAATAAAATCAATTTTGAATTCAGGCTGTAACACAGCAAAATGTGGAATAAGTCGAGGGGTATGAATACTTTCTGAAGGCACTGTATCTACTTGGTAAGCGTTGTTTATGATCACAACAGATTGAAGTCAGCTGGCTCTGCAGTCCGTAAAGACATCAGTCCTGAATCAACAAGAGGGTCGGTGTCGAGCCTACAAAGAGTGTCTGATGGTCTTCTGAAAGAAAGAAAAGGTGAATAACATGGGTTATGTTTAAGCCAGATGTTTTGGTATGTTTTTATAATTCCAGTGAACATTGCATATAATTCTCTTGTATTAAGTCCTCGTTTTATTTGTCCCTTTAGTCACCAATCCAAAGTCTGAAGATCAGCTCTTGAGTATCATGGAGTCCATCTGTGCTCTGGTGGATTCCATCCCTGATCATGAACTATTAGGCCTGTCCTGTGGGACAGAGCTCTTACTGCAGCGGGCTCATAGGTAATTCATTTAATCTGAGCTATTTTATATGGGACAACTACTGTAGATTCATTTTCAGCTATAGTTTTACTGTGACATCTATTAATCTGTTAGCCATATCACCCTTTTTACCATCAGGAAAAGGATAATTGCTACTGGCAGCAGTGACACATCTTCAAGGACACAACAGCCAGACAGCACTGTCTTGGAATCCAGATTCAGTGAAAAGACTACTTTTTCCTTTGCTACTCCAAGTGTCATGTCTTCCACCACTTGCCTGCCCAAGGGTAAAGGAGATTCTTCCATGAAAGCCCTTCCCTTCAGGAGGTCCTCAGTCATATCTGTGGACTACGACAGTAGTGTTTTTGAGGACTCTGACTGTATGATCAATGTTCAGACTCCAGGCATCTCTTGGAGACCCAGCACTCAGGAAAATCCTATTTTCACTAGAGACAAGAAGAAAGCATCCACAATAGGCCAAAGTAATTGTGACTCTCCATCGAATTACGGTATCTTCAAAAAACAAATTGGTGATGTGGCTCAGTCAAATTTCTTCTTCTCACCGAAGAGCCCGGCAGCTGCTGTACAAATGACTGGGGAGAGCAGTACCCAAGCCTCTGTGGCACAAGCCCCAGCAGTTACGGAGCCAGACGATTTCTTCATTGATGACTTTGACATAGATGACTTCAATGATTCAGATATCCCTGATTACTTTGAACCCCCAAGCTCCTCAGCGTCAAGGCAGGACTCCAGTTCTATCTCTAAAGCGGTGCGTGAGGGAGGACCAAGTACATCAACATGGCAGAAGAAACCAGCTACACCAGCTCCTGTGGCCAAGCCTCCTAAAATCACCTCTCCTGGCAAGTACATTCATTATAGGGCAGCCTTGAGATTGGATTATTCCTTCTACTAAACAAATGTTTTTTAGTTTTTCTTACATGGATTACTTGGTCTGTAGCTCAGAGACTCATGTTTATCTAATAATTTGCAGAGCCCACATACAGAAACCCTGCTCACGATCGCTTCAGAGGCTTCAACTTCCCCCACTGTCCAGAGATGATGAAGATTTTCCACAAGCGCTTTGGTCTCCATCAGTTCCGATTCAATCAGTTGGAAGCCATTAATGCTACGTTGTTAGGTGAAGACACATTTGTCCTGATGCCAACAGGTGAGTGGGGAATCAATGCCAATTGTAGTATACAACAAGTGCCTTTTTAATGCATTGATTCAAATAACTCAAACTGACTTTGCAGATATGTAATATTTAGTAGGTATGAACAGAAAATGTTGATTAGATAATGTGCTGGATGTGTTTTTGTTATTTCCTGTTTTTCAGGAGGGGGTAAAAGTCTTTGTTACCAGCTGCCGGCCTGTGTGTGTGCAGGAGTCACTGTGGTCATCTCACCACTGAAATCACTCATTGTAGACCAGGTCCAGAAACTCACTACTCTGGATGTAAGTTTTCTACATACTGCTCACAGTGTGAAGTATGAAATGTACACATTCTTGCCACCCTATGCTTGGAATGTGTTTTAAATATCCTTGCATGTTTTTAGATTCCCGCCACAAGTTTGTCTGGTGAGAAGACTGACAGTGAAGCAGCCAGGATCTACTTGCAGCTGTCCAAGAAGGACCCCATAATTAAATTGCTCTATGCAACTCCTGAAAAGGTGAGAACTAAATAATTTAACCAGTAATGCTGTTATCAACCTCTTCTAATGGGAAATGCTATATTCAGACCTGTTTTTCAATCTGTTTTCCTCCAGGTGTGTGCGAGTGGCAGGATGATCAGTGCCCTTCAGAACCTGTATGAGAGAGGTCTTCTAGCACGCTTTGTCATTGATGAGGCTCACTGTGTCAGTCAGGTAGGTTCCTATATGTGATGCATTATCTGGTCTAATGTTAGGTGTTAGAGGGAGACGAAGAACCTGATGCCCTGTTGTTTCTCTCAGTGGGGCCATGACTTCCGGCCAGACTATAAGCGGATGTACGAGCTGCGGCAGAAGTTCCCCAAAGTGCCGATCATGGCCCTGACCGCCACTGCCACCCCCCGCGTCCAGAAGGACATCCTCAATCAGTTGCAGATGACCCAGCCTCAGGTGTATGTGCTCTAAGTCGTGCCTTACCTGGGAAAAAACACCAGTGCAGTTGTAGTATTGTCTTATGCAAACATACAGCAGCTGTTTGTATGAATGTTCCTCATGGTGTCATTTCTCTTTCAGGTTTACCATGAGCTTCAACAGAAACAACCTCAAATATGCTGTGTTACCCAAGAAACCCAAGAAGGTAGATGAGGACTGCATTGACTGGATCAAGAAGAATTATCCACGTTAGTGTTCTCCCTCACTTGGTCAGAGGTTTTTAATGCTAGTGGAATGAAGTGTTTTGAGGACTGGGATCATGACTGGTTTTTACTCCTTGTGTGTAGGTGATTCTGGCATTGTGTACTGCCTGTCCCGTAATGACTGTGACAACATGGCTGACAGTCTTCAGAGAGCTGGTATACTAGCACTAGCCTACCATGCAGGCATCAATGACAAAGACAGAGAATATGTGCAGACCAAATGGATCAATCAGGATGGCTGCCAGGTGAGGTGATTTTAACAGATGTTTACACGTTAATGTCACTAACCACCTTCATACTACTTGAGCTATCATTAACCCAGAGTTAATGTTGTATCCCTGTCCTCCAGGTCATATGTGCCACCATAGCCTTTGGCATGGGCATCGACAAGCCTGATGTGCGCTATGTGATCCATGCCAGTCTCCCCAAGTCAGTAGAGGGCTACTACCAGGAGTCAGGCAGAGCAGGCAGGGACGGAGAGATCTCTCACTGCATCCTCTTCTACTCCTACTCTGACGTCATCCGCATCAAGAGAATCCTCACCAGTACAGATCTGAATTTTGACTATATAGACTTACAAATAATAGTCTGCCATTTTGTATGGGTTATATATCACGTATTGGAACATTTCCATGGAGGTATGGAAAGCTCTATGGACGATGTCTAAAATCCTGTATGTCAAAGTGTGAAAGTGATATTGAGAAAATGTCCACTCTGTTTTGATCAGTGGACAAAGATGGAAACCACCATACCAAAGCCACTCACTTGAACAATCTGCACAGTATGGTACATTTCTGTGAGAACGTGATGGACTGCCGAAGGATACAGTTGCTGGCTTACTTTGGAGAGCACAAGTTCAACCCAGGCTTCTGCAAGGAACACCCTGATGTCATCTGTGACAACTGTGCCAGACCCAATGTAAGAGTTAACCCTTGATAATGAACCCATTATTACTATTAACCTTTTCCTTGACTCAGCACTTGTTCTATTTCACTGCAGTATTTTTACAGCTATGTGGTTATAATGTTTGAATTTGAAATGTTTCTATTTAGTCAAACTGGTTGTTATTTTTCACTTTCAGCAATACAAAGCAAGAAACGTGACTGAAGATGTGAAGAAGATTGTGAGATTTGTCCAGGAGAATTGTGAAAAAGTTGGCTCCAGATACAGCAAATCTGCGAACCAAAACCGACTGACTCTGAACATGTTGGTGGACATTTTCTTGGGTAACCAGTAAATTAAAGCACCACTTAATTGAATGATTAAAAATTACTGTATGTTTAGTGTTTCTGAGAGAAACTCAACAATGCTTTCTGACAGGTGCTAAAACCGCCCGTGTCCAGTCAGGGATGTTTGCGATAGGAAAGGCTTACTCCAAACACAACGCTGACCGGCTGTTCAAGAAGCTGGTTCTGGATCACCTTCTGGTGGAGGACCTGTACATCACAGCCAACAGCCAGGCAGTGGCATACATCTCTGCTGGACCCAAAGCCATCAATGTCCTCGGGGGACACATGCAGGTGAGCTTACACACCACACATTATATTGGTCCATAAACTTAGTTCTCATTCGATACGTCAACAACTGTTGTGAACGTGTTCTGTCATTCGTTATTAGCTTCACATATTTAGTTATGTTTGTGAGATCCCTGCAGTAGAAATGGGGACAGTTATTTTTCCTTGTCCTAGGTGGAGTTCTATGAGACCGAGAGTGCCTCCAGCATCAGGAAGCACAAAACTGCTGTGGCCAAGGATGTCTCCAAGAGCGAGGAGATGGTCCAGAAGTGTCTGCAGGAGCTCACTGATCTGTGCAAGAGGTTGGGCAAAGTCTTTGGCATTCACTATTACAACATCTTCTCCACTGCCACCCTGAAGAAGATAGCCGGTGAGTGCTGAGAGCATACACCACTTTTTAGACTTGTTGTATTTCATTCATGTTCATATTCCTTTCTAGACCAAGCAAGTGTTTACCTAACATTATATTGGTAGACTTCCAATAACCAGTTGTTGTTGTAAAACTGTTTCCTTCTCCCAGAGACTCTGTCGGCCGACCCGGATGTGCTGCTGACGATTGATGGTGTGACGGAGGACAAACTGGAGAAGTATGGAGCAGATGTCATCGCGCTTCTGCAGAAATACTCTGAGTGGAAGCTACCTGGTGAGTGACCATACTGGGGAAAGCATGTCCTATACAACTCGATAATACTGGATTTCATATGTTCATGTTCCTACTCAGTGATATCTGTGCCCTGCTGTGTTGGACCTGTAGTGTAGTTGGTTTGTGTTAACATATGTCTGTCTGACTGAACCCCTCTGCAGTAGAGGAGCAGTCTAACACCACTGAAGGAAGCTCCACTATGGCATGGATAGACACAAGCAGAGGCCGCGGAGACGACGAGGAGGACTGTTATGAGGACGACGCTGGATCTTCCAGTTATTTCAACAGTAACAACGGCAGAGGAGCGAAAAGGAAAAAGGCCCCCGCCTTCAAGAAATCCAAAAAGAGAAAAGGATATACAAACTCCAACTCTAAAGGGTTAGTGTTATGTGTCAAATCTTATATTCAGTCATATACAGTGACGAGTTAAAGTTTACACACCTGCTTATGAGTACAGTCTTCACATTTTGCTGCCTTGTAATCCTTTTTAGATGTAATTTTATTTTATATATACAGTACCAGTCAAAAGTTTGGACAACTACTCATTCAAGGCTTTTTCTTTATTTTACTATTTTCTTTATTTTACTATTTTATGTAGAATAATATAGATGACATCAAAACTATGAAATAACACACATGGAATCATCTAGTAACCAAAAAAGTGTTAAACAAATCAAAATAGATTTTAGATTCTTCAAAGTAGCCACCCTTTGCCTTGACGATAGCTTTGCACACTTTCAGCAGAAGTCTGTGGCAGCCATGCTGGTTAAGTGTGCCTTGAATTCTAAATAAATCAGACAGCGTCACCAGCAAAGCACCATCACACTACTTCTTCCATGCTTCATAGTGGGAACCACACATGCGGAGATCATCTGTTCACCTACTGGTGTTAACTTAAAATGACACAACTAGGTTCCAGTTAAACAACGTTTACTCAACCCTATTTCCACAATTTTTAATTTTATTTTACCTTTATTTAACCAGGCAAGTCAGTTAAGAACAAATTCTTATTTTCAATGACGGCCTGGGAACAGTGGGTTAACTGCCTGTTCAGGGTCAGAACGGCAGATTTGTACCTTGTCATCTCGGGGGTTTGAACTCGCAACCTTCCGGTTACTAGTCCAACGCTCTAACCACTAGGCTACCCTGCCGCCATTTCACTCAGGTAATGGCAACCCCCGCGCAGGCATACTAATAAGAGTGATGGTGCCGTGATAGGGATACTTAATACATGTACTTAACAGTTGGAACCACAAATCTCACATTTGGACTCATCAGACCAAAGGACAGATTTCCACCGGTCTGACGTCCATTGCTTGTGTTTCTTGACCCAAGCAAGTCTTTTCTTTTATTGGTGCCCTTTTGTGGTGGTTACTTTGCAGCAAAGACCATGAAGGCCTGATTTCACGTAGTCTCCTCCGAACAGTTGATGTTGAGATGTGTCTTTTACTTGAACTCTGAAGCATTTATTTGGCCTGCAATTTCTGAGGCTGGTAACTCCAATGAACTTATCCTCTGCAGCAGAAGTAACTCTGGGTCTTCCTTTCCAGTGGCGGTCCCCATGTGAATGCCAAGAGTGTGCAAAGCTGTCATCAAGGCAAAGGGTGGCTACTAAAATATATGTAGATTTTCTTTGAAACACTTTTTTTGGTTACTACATGATTCCATGTGTTATTTCAGTTTTAATGTCTTCACTATTATTCTACAATGTAGAAAATAGTCAAAATAAAGAAAACCCTTGAATGAGTAGGTGTGTCCAAACTTTGACTGGTAGTGTGTGTGTAATAATTTAATATACACACACACACACACACACACACACACACAGTTGAAGTCGTAAGTTTACATACACTTAGGTTGGAGTCATTAAAACTCGTTTTTCAACCACTCCACAAATTTCTTGTGAACAATCTATAGTTTTGGCAAGTCGGTTAGGACATCTACTTTGTGCATGACACAATTTCACATATAATTCACTGTAACACAATTCCAGTCAAGTTTACATACACTAAGTTGACTGTGCCTTTAGCTTGGAAAATTCCAGAAAATGTCATGGCTTTAGAAGATTCTGATAAGCTAATTGACATCAGTTGAGTCAATTGGAGGTGTACCTGTGGATGTATTTCAAGGCCTACCTTCAAACTCAGTGCCTCTTTGCTTGACATCATGAGAAAATCAAAAGAAATCAGCCAAGACTTCAGAAAAAACAATGTAGACCTCCACAAGTCTGGTTCATCCTTGGGAGCAATTTCCAAACTCCTGAAGGTACCACGTTCATCTGGACAAACGGTAGTACGCAAGTATGAACACCATGGGACCATGCAGCCGTCATACCGCTCAGGAAGGAGACGCTTTCTGTCCTAGAGATGAACGTACTTTGGTGCGAAAAGTGCAAATCATTCCCAGAACAACAGCAAAGGACCTAGTGACGATGCTGGAGGAAACCGGTACAAAAGTATCTATATCCACAGTAAAACGATTCCTATATCAACATGACCTGAAAGGCTGCTCAGCAAGGAAGAAGCCACTGCACCAAAACCGCCATAAAAAAGCCAGTCTGCGGTTTGCAACTGCACATGGGGACAGATTGTACTTTTTGGAGAAATGTCCTCTGGTCTGATGAAACAAAAATAGAACTGTTTGCCCATAATGACCAGCGTTATGTTTGGAGGAAAAGGGGGGGGCTTGCAAGCCGAAGAACACCATCCCAACCATGAAGCACGGCTGTGGCAGCATCATGTTGTCGGGGGTGCTTTGCTGCAGGAGGGACTGGTGCACTTTCTAAAAATAGATGGCATCATGAAGGAAAATTGTGGATATATTGAAGCAACATCTCAAGACATCAGTCAGGAGGTTTAAACTTGGTTGCTGGCAAATGGGTCTTCCAAATGCACAATGACCCCAAGCATAGTCAAGGTATTTGAGTGGCCATCACAAAGCCTTGACCTCAATCCTACAGAAAATTTGTAGCAAAACTGAAAAAGCATGTGCCAGCAAGGAGGCCTACAAACCTGACTCAGTTACACCAGCTCTGTGATGAGGAATGGGCCAAAATTCACCCAACTTATTGTGGGAAGCTTGTGGAAGGCTACCTGAAACGTTTGACCCAAGATAAGCAATTTAAAGGCAATGCTACCAAATACTAATTGAGTGTACGTAAACCTCTGACCCACTGGAAATAAAAGCTGAAATGTATCATTCACTCTACTATTATTCTGACATTTCACATTCTTAAAATAAAGTGGTGATCCTAACTGACCTAAAACAGGGAATTGTTACTAGGATTAAATGTCAGGAATTGTGAAAAACTGAATTTAAATGTGTTTGGCTAAGGTGTATGTAAACTTCCGACTTCAACTGTACATGTGTTTTTGTTGTGTGTTTTTTCAAATGAATTTTAGCGATATTCTATATACACTGCTCAAAAAAATAAAGGGAACACTAAAATAACACATCCTAGATCTGAATGAATGAAATATTTTTATTAAATACTTTTTTCTTTACATACAGTGGGGCAAAAGTATTTAGTCAGCTACCAATTGTGCAAGTTCTCCCACTTAAAAAGATGAGAGAGGCCTGTAATTTTCATCATCGGTACACTTCAACTATGACAGACAAAATGAGAAAAGAAAATCCAGAAAATCACATTGTAGGATTTTTAATTAATTAATTTGCAAATTATGGTGGAAAAAAGTATTTGGTCACCTACAAACAAGCAAGATTTCTGGATCTCACAGACCTGTAACTTCTTCTTTAAGAGGCTCCTCTGTCCTCCACTAGTTACCTGTATTAATGGCACCTGTTTGAACTTATCAGTATAAAAGACCTGTCCACAACCTCAAACAGTCACACTCCAAACTCCACTATGGCCAAGGCCAAAGAGCTGTCAAGGGACACCAGAAACAAAATTGTAGACCTGCACCAGGCTGGGAAGACTGAATCTGCAATAGGTAAGCAGCTTGGTTTGAAGAAATCAACTGTGGGAGCAATTATTAGGAAATGGAAGACATACAAGACCACTGATAATCTCCCTCGATCTGGGGCTCCACGCAAGATCTCACCCCGTGGGGTCAAAATGATCACAAGAACGGTGAGCAAAAATCCCAGAACCACAGGGTGGGACCTAGTGAATGACCTGCAGAGAGCTGGGACCAAAGTAACAAAGCCTACCATCAGTAATACACTACGGCGCCAGGGACTCGAATCTTGCAGTGCCAGACGTGTCCCCCTGCTTAAGCCAGTACATGTCCAGACCCGTCTGAAGTTTGTTAGAGAGCATTTGGATGATCCAGAAGAAGAGTGGAAGAATGCCATATGGTCAGATGAAACCAAAATATAACTTTTTAGTAAAAACTCAACTCGTCATGTTTGGAGGACAAAGAATGCTGAGTTGCATCCAAAGAACACCATACCTACTGTGAAGCATGGGGGTGGAAACATCATGCTTTGGGGCTGTTTTTCTGCAAAGGGACCAGGATGACTGATCCGTGTAAAGGAAAGAATGAATGGGGCCATGTATCGTGAGATTTCGAGGGAAAACCTCCTTCCATCAGCAAGGGCATTGAAGATGAAACGTGGCTGGGTCTTTCAGCATGACAATGATCACAAACACACCGCCCGGGCAACGAAGGAGTGGCTTCGTAAGAAGCATTTCAAGGTCCTAGAGTGGCCTAGCCAGTCTCCAGATCTTAACCCCATAGAACATTTTTGGAGGGAGTTGAAAGTCCGTGTTGTTCAGCAACAGCCCCAAAACATCACTGCTCTAGAGGAGATCTGCATGGAGCAATGGGCCAAATTACCAGCAACAGTGTGTGAAAACCTTGTGAAGACCTACAGAAAACATTTGACCTCTGTCATTGCCAACAAAGGATATATAAAAGTATTGAGAAACTTTTGTTATTGACCAAATACTTATTTTCAACCATAATTTGCAAATAAATTCATTAAACAACACAATGTCATTGGCAAACCGTCATATGTAGAAAATTGCACAAAGGCGGAGGTACCGGTCCTGGTGCTGGGTTGTTGCTCTCCTACGGCCTCCAAAACGTCACCTGATGTACTGCCCTGTCTCCTGGTAGCGCCTCCATGCTCTGGACACTACGCTGACAGACACAGCAAACCTTCTTGCCACAGCTCGCATTGATATTCCATCCTGGATGAGCTGCACTACCTGAGCCACTTGTGTGGGTTGTAGTCTCCGTCTCATGCTACCACTATAGTGAAAGCACCGCCAGCATTCAAACGTGACCAAAACATCAGCCAGGAAGCATAGGAACTGAGAAGTGGTCTGTGGTCACCACCTGCAGAACCACTCCTTTATTGGGGGTGTCTTGCTAATTGCCTATAATTTCCAACTGTTGTCTATTCCATTTGCACAACAGCATGTGAAATGTATTGTCAATCAGTGTTGCTTCCTAAGTGGACAGTTTGATTTCACAGAAGTGTGATTGACTTGGAGTTACATTGTGTTGTTTAAGTGTTCCCTTTATTTTTTTGAGCAGTGTACTTGCAACTGTATATTTGAGTTATTTCATGCCAGACTTTGATTCAGAATACTATCTGGCATCTACATTTACCCGTTTCATTCTCTGCACTCCCGTCTCTTGGTGTAGGAAGTACAGCAACAATGGGTCGTGGACAGGGTCCAACTCCAGAGGTGGATCTAAAGGCCGGGGTCAGCAGCAGGACGTGCGTCAGCAGCAGGGCGGGGCTCAAGGCCTTCAGCAGCAGGCCCAGTGGGGAGGAGGCCCGGCTTTATGGCCCTCCCCATACCACAAACAAACAGCCGGCCATTCCTCAAACCAGCCTTCTCTGTACTGTAGGAGTATAACTCCTGGCCATACCTGGAGTCTAACAGATGGATTTTGGAGTAGCAAGGAAACTCCTAGTTAGTAGAGGATTTGAGACTGGGGTTCAATTTGATTCCAATTTACTTGTAAATTATTTACTTGTTTCATTTTAACTGTTGCACGAATGTGTGTTTCTGTACAGCGTCTTCAATAGTCTTCGTTTTTTTTTGCTTCTTTAGCCGTATTTCTTATCCATTCTGACGTGAAGTTTTCCACTTTTAATAAAGGCTCATAAATTATTCCTAAATGTGATACTGCTTTAAACTGGTTTCTGGAAAAGGTAAACATGGGAAATTGTGTTGATTTGTTTTGAACCACGCCCTTAATACTGTACTTCCATTTACCCAAAAGCATGGAATGTGTAATGTTCCCTGTAGATGGCACTATATAATCTGAGCTTTAAAAAAAAAAAAAAAGTGTAATTTGCATTGAAGAGCCATAAACCACAAGAAGCCCATTTTTAAATGTTTATTCAATGTTTATTTCAAATTTGAATAGTTTAATGGCACCAGTTACAAGGGACTATCAGAGAGAAACAATATTGTGTACTGTTTTGTACAGAAGGTTTTCTACAGTATAAACATGGGATTCAGAATGGATCTGAACTGGATTTGGCACATTTGTATATTCATATTACGTAAATAAACAGCAACCTTCATTGGAGAGAGAAAGATACATAAGACACATCTACAGACACTTATGCATATACACTTATTTACATGTATATGCACAGCTGTGTGAGTGTTTGCTTGGGAGCTGGCGAAGGGGTGGAAGCATAATACAACAAGGTGACATAATAATGACTGGTTCTATTAACTCCCTCAGCTCTATAGCTGTAGCTCTGTCTGCCCTATACTTGTTAAGTAGCATTACTGTGGGAGTAAAGGGGACCTTCAGGAAAAGACAGCTCAATGCCATTTACCTTTTGCTGTTAAACTAGCTCATCTGCTGGCATGTTATTTTTCAAGCTGTACTTTTCACTTGACTACTATTTCATCATGTCATTGGCAAACCGTCATATGTAGAATATCTTGTACCTCCTTTAATCAGAGTAATGGCCAATCAATGTTATTTATTAGTCTGTGGTTTCCATAATGATTTCCAACATACTATATGTAAACCAGGGCAGTTGTCCAAAGATAACAGAAATCCCCTATTGTTTTACACACTACCAGCAAGAGTCTGAAACATCTACCAGACAAACAAGTACTACAGCCAGTTCCCAGGAGAGATCAAAGAAACTAATGTAAACATGACATCACCAGATCAAATGTACTGTACAGATTCAAGGTTTTTCAGAGGCAACGTGCCTATACAGATTCAGACGGATATAGAACTACATAACTTTCCCTCAGATACACAAATGTCTCACTCTGCTGTAAGTGCCGACCATACATCACATGGGATCAGTAACCACCACCCTACATTAACAGCTACATAGTAAACAGTGTTTTCCATTTAAGCCTGTGAGATTAAAGGGTAGTCCATACATTATGAGGAGGGTACTCTGCATCTGTCTCTGTCCATCCACTCATTTGCCCCTTTGTTAAAAATGCAGAGCTGTTAGGGACTAAAGATTCCAGGCACGGGAAAGACCCTTCGGTCACAATGAAGTACTGTTGAACAAAATGCTGAATTCCAACATCCCAATAAGAGCTTTAACAATGGAAGGGAAAAAAACATCTATAAAATATGGTACATACTAAGAATAATAACTGTCTTCATTTTACATTATTACTGTGTTTTATGAAAAAGGAAAAGGCGCGTACCATGAGCTCTAATTTGTTGGTAATGTAATTACACTACATGACAAAAGTATGTGAACATCTCATTCCAAAATCCTGAGGATTAATATGGAGTTGGTCTACTAGATGTTGGAACATTGCTACAGGGACTTGCTTCCTTTCAGCCACAACAGCATTAGTGAAGTCGGGCACTGATGTTGGGCGATTAGGCCTGGCTCGCAGTCGCCGTTCTAATTCATCCCAAAGGTTTTCGATGGGGTTGAGGTTAGGGATCTGTACAGGCCAGTCAAGTTGTTCCACACAGATCTCGACTAACCGTTTCTGTATGGACCTCGCTTTGTGCACGGGGGAATTGTCATGCTGAAACAGGAAAGGACCTTCCCCAATCTGTTGCCACAATGTTGGAAGCACAGAATCATCTAGAACATCATTGTATGCCATAGTGTTAAGATTTCCCTTCACTGGAACTAAGGGGCCTACCCCGAACCATTATTTCTCCTCCACCAAACTTTACAGTTGGCATTATGTATCGGGGCAGGTAGTGTTCTCCTGGCATCTGCTAAACCCAGATTAGTCCGTCGGACTGACAGATGGTGAAGTGTGATTCATCACTCCAGAGAATGCATTTCCACTGATCCAGAGTCCAATGGTGCCAAACTCAGTAGTGAGTGTTGCAACCGAGGACAAACGATTTTTAGGCGCTACGCGCTTCAGCACTCGGCTGTCCTGTTCTGTGAGCTTGCCTTCCACTTCGCAGCTGAGCCGTTGTTGCTCCTAGACGTTTCCACTTCACAATAAATTGCATGGCTATGTGCTCAATGTTACACACCTGTCAGCAACAGGTGTGGCTGAAATAGCCATATCCACTCATTTGAAGGGATGTCCACATACTTTTGACCATGTAGTATACAATGACAGTCAACTGATTTTTGACACTGCAAAAAAACAGCACAATGTCCAGTGTAAGACTTCTGTTTACATTTCTATGTCCATTTGCTCTTACAATCTGACTGATTATTGCTGATTGAATGATGCTGCCTTAATTGTTGCATGCTTGGAAAGAACATTAAAGCTGCATAATGCTGATAATGTGTACGAACATAGACCATCAATTGACCTTTTTTCTCTTCCAGTTCCCTGACCTTTAAGAAGTAACACTAACAGACTGTCTGGAACTGTCTTGTTGACCTTTACAGTATTTAGCATTAGGCAAGTTATAAATAGGAAATATGAATGTATAAAATAACAAAAAAGTACCGATATCTTGCATACTGGATCAACACTCCCCATCCAGGTACAGACAAATTCAACCTTTCAAGTCATCATCTATCTTTGTGTGCTGTTCATTGGAAGTGCATGCATAATACACGAGCATAAGGAGCATGCATATTTGACTCAGGAATTTCTGCCTTTCTATGGTACGTAACTGTTACTGCACCAGATCTGCTACTAAGGGCTGCTTTTAGCAGACCTCTGCCATAAACATGGGTATTTCACACAGCAGATGTCTGGGCCCCACACTGTTGATGGAGGGTTAAGAACTGAAATGTCTAGGACCACAGTAGACACCCAGCCATAGCACTGACTAGTATATGCTGCAGTGTCTTCCTTGCTGGGTCTACTTCAACTAGCAGGGTCCTGTTGGGGGACAAGACTACACTCAGGGGATGCAGTGCTCTGGATACATGGGCCCAGGCTGGACTCCCCAGGGCAGAGCAGGCAACAGCACCGCTGGGGGATCAGAGCATGGAGCAGCTGTGTGGAGGTCATGGTGTTAAATAACAGGCCAAAACAAGAATGGCTGCAGCCAATAGTCACGAGCACCAAATGGTCACATATGCATTCCCCTTTGATTATACTCGTACCGGCCTCGTGGCATGTGAGGCTGGTCGACTCATCAGTGCTAATTTATTTTGACATCCCTTGAACCTCTACCTTTTTCTCATTCAATCTCTTTCTTTCAATATCTTTCTTTATCGTTTTCTCTCACTTTAAAAAAAAATAAGACCATATTTTTTATCTGTCAACACTTCACATTATCAGCTTGAAGTGTGTTACATTCCTACATACAAACACACAACACACACTCACACCTGGACCAGGTACAGTAGAGGAGGTAGAGACGAAACCCCACAAAAACAGATTTGACCCAATATCAGCCATGACAGCAGAATTACTGCTCCCTTGAGCTATGAGACAGAATAGTCTGCACAGACACCTCTCAAAACGTGGAAAACGACTGACCAATCTGCATTGTCTTTGGAGTACTATGTTTTCTGTTGGTATTGTAGTCCAGTCTACTTTTGACAATATGTATTGTTCCTCCACCATCTGTTGTGCCTTCCTGGCCTACAGTGGGCATTTTAAATAGTTCTCTTGACAACTAAAAAGTATGCATGCTGGTGGAGTGAGAGAGTTGTGATCTATACGGAGTGGATCTGGATAAAAGCCCAGTTTTTGAGTCAACCCCTTCTCATATATGTCCATAAATGCCAGACCTCACTTGAAACACAGAGCTAAAAAAAATTATAATTTCATCTTCAATAACAAAATATCATTTCAGTTCTGTTAAAAATATACATGGAAAAACTGTCAATATAATAGGAAACAAACTACTTTGTACAAAAAGTACATCATTGTTATTCTTATACTAACAATTAATTACAGTATAATATACGCATAATGAAGAGCAAGGTTGATATGGAACTGAAAGAAATCATACATTTCAACAGATCTTAACATAGTCAAGAAATGTACATAAAACAAAATTAAGAAATATGACAAAACAAATGCACACGTTCAAAAGTACTGAAGTATTTAACCTAAAGAGTATTGCACATCTACCTAGACTGGTCCTATTGGTGCTAGTGAGTGTTTCCAAGAAGTTGATCATCAACAGTTACTGACACTATGGGGTCACATAACACCATGGTCACTGGTTTATTTAACTGTATCCTTTATAAAAACTTCAAACGGATTTCAACTTCACAGCTTCTACTTTATACACCTATTGTATTTCCACTAAAGTATAACTTTAAAACAATCCGACAAATTCAAAACGTTCTTCATATCATATACTTTTTTCTTCATAAAAGGCATTTGGTAATCATCCCCGACTTACTCAATTTCAATCACTTGCGCTTTGTTCTGATCAATGAAAACCATTATAGATGTATGGCTTGGGATGGGTGTTTGTTCATATTAAAAGGCATGACTGTCTACTTCACTGAACACTTTTCAAAGCTTTATTTATTTCACTTCATTCTGAACCATTTCCATGACTTGGTGGCTTCCCTGATATCCTTGCATCACATTCTTCCCCTATGCAAATGCAATTTATTTTCCAAACAATACATAGTAAATGTAGGCAACATTCATTCATTCGTTGCAACAAAATGTCTTGTTCCTGTTAAAAAATACTTCAGTTCTTTAATTTCAGTTTCTTATTTTTTCGTTTATATTTTTTGAAAAAATAAAATAGCTGAAATGACCTGAAATTAAAAATAAAAAAAACATGTCTTCTGGGTTTGTAAAAAACAAATGAACGGTAAAGGGGAAAAGGGGGGGAGTAACTCAAAATGGAGGGAGAGAGAGAAACTCCTGGCACAGTGATTCCAGGAGTATCATGAGAGAAGCTGGGTTCATGGTTGGAAAGGGGCTGCCCTCCATCTCTCCGGAGCTTTAATCGTCTTCTCTAACCCCGAATGGGCTTACGCACTCTACGGCCTCATGCCCTCTCTCATTTGTTAATGAGCAAACTGCCCGCCCAGCGGAGCTTGCAGGCAAACCACCGCCTGAGGGGACAAAAGTATTCGTAATGGAACTGCTCAAATTCGGGGGTCTGGCGGATATCACGTAAAAATGCAACGTCAAGGTCGGATTCAGTGAGGACGATGAGGAGGAAGAGCAAGACAAAGAGGAGTCCAATGGTCACAAGAAGCAAACGGAGGACACTTAAAACAAACGTATTCACCTGTTCCACTTCGCTGAGCGGCGAGGCTCCCTCTGCACCCTCAACCGTCGCTCTACTGTCTGACAAGTCGCCAGCATCCCCCACCGAGGGGGTGCCTGCCTCCGACTCCTTCTCCTCCTTGATGCTGCAGGGGGCTCCGTTGACCTGGCGTGCCACGGTCAACTCCAGGCTGTGTTCTGCCACAGGGGTAGGCAGCATGCTGTCAGAGGGGCTGTAGGCCTCGTCAGAGATCACCGCCGAGCCCTCGCTGGCGTCCCTGGCTAGACTGCGGGAGCGTGGCATGAAGGAGTCCCCATGGGACACAGAGCGCACAGGTGTAGAGTGGGCACTGTCACGCAACGACTCCAGACCTGTCCAGGGCAGGGAGTGGAGAGAGAGGGAAACAGACTCAGAGGGGGTTTCCAGTACACAACACTACAGTGCTAACACCAAATAAGATATTGAGTTTCAACCATGTGAGTGGATATCAATGTGTTTATACAGTAACATAATGCAATCCAGTTGCTGAATGATGGATCATATGAACATCACTCTGGACTGAACCATTGATCTATTATAGATGAAGGTCTGATGAGTGGGGAATGTCCAGTGACAGAGAGCTCAAGAAGCACATGCTCCATACTGATTAGCAGCTTGTTCATTAGTCCCACAGCACGCTGAGCCCTCCCTTGTATAAACCTTGAAAATCACAGTGGGTAGGTTTATTTTTCAGACAATAATAACACTCACTAAGTATTGCTAATTTCAACCTACATGCAGGGAGTTATAATTCCCACAAAATGTGAGGTTCATACAATAGCAGGGGGAGAACATCATAATCCACAACATATAAATAAATATAAATAAGATACGTGCAATTATAAATAAACACCCCACATAAAGCATTTGGTCATTCTCATAAGAGAATAAGAGTTTAAAAAAAAAGTTCTTAATAATTATTTACACAGTATTGGTCTCTGGGGTAGCCTACAGTAAGCCTTAGGATGCATTAAAGGTTGCTAGCTGTCACATGTGCTCCCTCTCCGGCCTCTAGGTCACCAGGCTGCTCGTTATGGCACACACCTGTCACTATCGTTACACACACCTGCACGTCATCAGACTCACCTGAACTCCATCACTTCCCTGATTATCTTCCCTATATATGTCACTCCTTTTGGTTCCTTCCCCAGGTGTTATTATTTATGTTTCAGTTTCATGTCTGTGTGCTGTTAGTGTGTCTTATTTTGTATTATGTTCTGTTTATTTATTAAAACACTCCTTAAACGTGCTTCCCGACTCTCAGCGCACATCGTTACACTAGCTCATCAGTGATCGCATGCTTACTCTACAAAAAGCAAATGCAACATTTTTCATTATACCAAAAGGATATGCAAATGTATCTATACTGAACAAATAATATAAACGCAACATGTAATAAATTGAAAGATTCTACTGAGTTACAGTTCATATAAGGAAATCAGTCAATTTAAATAAATTAATTAGCATTTCAGGGAGAGATGGAGGGCAGCCCCTTTAAATTCATGGATTTCACATGACTGGGCAGGGGTGCAGCCATGGATTGGTCTTGGATGGCATAGGCCCACCCACTTGGCAGCCAGACCCACCCACTGGGAATGCAGGCCTAGCCAATCAGAAGGAGTTTTCCCCCACAAACTGGCTTTATTACAGACAAAAATACTCCTCATTTGAGAGAAATAAGGTTTTTGTGCATATGGAACATTTCTGGGATTTTTTGTTTCAGCTCATGAAACATGGGACCAACACTTCACATGTTGAGTTTATATTTTTGTTCAGTGTATACTTGTTCAGTGTATATTCTCTTTTTACGAGCTACAGGACAGATGTCACTGCGGATGAGAAAGAGTTGAGCTTGCGCTGACTGTTCCATTCCTCAGACAGCCACCGCAGAAATATTACACCTTCATAGAGGCAGAGGGATATCATCTCCTGATGATGAGGCATATTTGAAATGAAAGAATCTCCCATTCTGAGTGATGTTCTATCGATTCCCGGGGTAATTTCATGTTTTCATGTGTATCTGAGCTATTGCCGTTAAGCAGGCATACGACCTCTAAACATTCCAGCTGTATTTCTGCCTTCTTGAATGGCAAATAGCTCAGATAGACATGAAAACATGAAATGACCACGGGAATCGATAGAACATCACTCAGAAATGCTCAAAAACCATATAACATTCAAAATGGGTGAATCTTTCCTTTAATGCTCATATGTGTTCTTTTCATCCATAGGCAGAAAAATCCTCCTCGAGGATTTACAAAATAGAGATTAGGCCAGCTCTGTTAAGCCATGCTGACTGCTGAGATCCTGTCAAAAGCAAAAGCAGGATGCCTCTGTAATGGGTGGCAGTGAGAGGCCATCTTTACTCATTGGTAATCTCCTTAAGTACATCCTAGGATATGCTTGGTTGCAGGGCAGATTGCAAAATGCAACCTATAGACATTTCATTACACAATATACCTTCCGGAGGACATTGCGTAAAGCTAGTCAAAATCCTCCAAAGGCCAAAATATCATAAAAAATATCAAGCTGAATATTTACCTGAATTCAAAATCAAATCATACCTTCACAAATCAACAACAAAGCAGTATCACCTCACTAGTCTGTACCTCAACCATTACAACCAGAATAAAAAGACCCATAGACTCAGACTTCCTCTAAACCAGCAGAAGGATAAATGAACTGATGAAACTCAAAGAGGTCAAGAAATAGATCCAAAGACTGTTCACAAAGGGCCTCCAAGGACCATATGATTTAGAGGATCAGACATCAAAGGCATCAAAGGCATGGCATCATTTCCATTCTGTTAACATTGATGTGGTGGGAGTGAATTAACACACAGGGAGCTGGTCACTGTAACACTCCAGGAGGGTGATGATGATGAGGTTACCTGTCGGGGTGCTGGACTGGGGCCAGCCATCGGGCAGAGGGGTGCCAGGCAAGATGGGGGGAGGCAGGGGGGAGAGGCTGCCAGGCTCCTGCCCAGTCAGGGCAGGGTAGAGGGGCAGGACGCCCAGGGCCTTGCCAAGCATCCGGGGTCCCAGGCTCAGCACGCGTACCTTTACATCCCGGTAGCAGTGGTTGATCATCCGCAGGTGGACGTTCACCCGTGTGGTGATGCGGATCAGACACTTCACCATGGTGGTGTCTTCAAAAGCTCAAAGCATGCACGTCTGTGTACTATCCTGGTGGACCCTGTCCCAGAGCCCCAGCGGTGCGCTGGCCTCGCTTTATGTGTTAGGCCAATGGCTGCAGTCTTGGCTGGCAGTATAAGGGCTAGCGAGAGCGACTGTCCTGCTGTAGCAGTGTTCAGACGACCAGCACTGGCCATGTCCAGGCCCCACCCAGGGCAGTGACATACATGGAGAGGAAGGCCTTGGCTATTTTCAGCAAGGGTATTAATACTACTGTAAGACACCCAGTCAGCACAGGCAGGGGGTAACGGTTGACAGGTGAGAGCTTGTCATAACTCTCTGATACATACAGCACCAGACCCTTTCACTCACACTCTCCACTCTACTGCAGCAGCATAGAGTGTATAGCCAGGTGTACATACTGTACTGTGTATTTGGGAGACAGGCAAGGACTCAGCTGTGACAAGGACAGGTCTTCAGTCCTGCTGCTCCTGTTCACCTGAGCCCATGCTGCAGTGTCAGCCTGTAAGGTTAGCCTCAGGGATAGAGGACAGAGGCAGGTCAGAAGATGTGTGAGAGAGGAGGATCAGGGCAGGCCCACCTGCAGGCCCCAGGCCCCTGGGTTCAGAGTAGGTGGACTGACTGACGGCTGCACCAGCTGCCCTTGTACTGGCACTGTACCCCTCGCTCACACACACCCCTAGTGCTGATAGCTCGCACTGAAATAGACCAGCCTGAGTGACACACACACCTGTGACTTAGCCCTCCACTCCCACAAGCAGGGGCATGGCTTAGCTCAGGTTACAGTGTGTGTATATGTGTGTGTGTTCTGGGGGGGGGGCATAAAATACTTCCAAATAGGAGCAAGGACCTGATACGTTTAAAAACGTTTGGATTTAACACCCTCCATTGAAATATCCACAGATTACCTTTAAAACCTTAGCCCCAAACTAAAGCATGGCGACCCATTTCCACAACTATCCAGATTACTGTACATGTGTTCATTTGGATACAGACAACAATATAGAGCTGTGTCACTCCTGTCCACATTCCTAAAGGCTCTTATGGGACAATGATTCACCTTTGCCCATAACATGACCATGGGGATTGTTATGGAGTGCCAGTGTTGACTGAGGGGAGTAGTGGGTCAGGGGTCAGGTCAAACACTTACCCTCCATGATGGAAATGTGGACGGCTCTCCGGCGGGTGCGTGGAACACTGGTGAGGCGCGGCCCGTGAGTGATGGACGGACAGCTTCTACTGGGAACCAGGCCAGCCCTGTGGAGACACACACACACACACACTTGTCATCTGAGATGGATGATACAGTGCCCACATTGACATCTAGTGAATAGCATTGATTTTACCTGTGTATTTCTGGAGGCTCTCGTTTGATTTTGGCACTCTGCTCCATCACTTCTTTCGCCACTCGTCCACTACAATAAAGCACAATAATAGAGCTCCCTGGTGCCACACACTACACAGAGCAGTTCAGTGAGAAGCATCAGTACAGTACACAAGAACTGAGATTAGATTAACCTGGTGAACCCAACTCTCTCTAAACCAATCACCGTCTCCAGACTACACTGCAATATTATTTATTTTCCAAAAAATTGAAACACAAACTCAACCTTTCATCATAACATAATGGACTCAACATACTGTAGCTATTTTAAACCATTAGAAAGTTCAGATTTCCAGTAACAAGAACCAGTCATTTTAAAGGTTTCAGAGACCAAGTTATTTCCCTGCTCCTAGCACTTCAGCATTCACAGATGTGAAAGGAATGAAATGAAATGAATGCTGAAACATTGTTCTGAATGTAACACTGTCCCCCTCCCTGTCCCCTCTGTGTCCTGGCTCAGGTAAAGTAGACTGACGTTACAGCAGGGCCCTCTCCAGCATAGCTGTGGGCTATCTGCAGTGCCCTCTACTTACTGTCATAATTTACTGTACCTGTAGCGGAAACGACTCCCCTTGAAGAACAAGTTGCTGCTGGATACTGTCCTCACCTGACTCGACTTCTCCAGCCTGATGGAGGGGAAGAGAGGTGGAGAAGAAGAAAGGAAAGAGAAGAGGGGTGACATCATAATTTTTACTTTTTACATTATAGCCTGTTGCTGCAGTCAAATGACTAGTGGCCTCACGGGTGGAATGTTATTAATATTTTTCATAATTTCATAATTCATCATCTTTGGTGTTTCTATGTCAAACAGTTATATTTTTTAAATATTTTTGTTCTATTTCAGTCTTCTGTGATGTATATAAAGAGTAATATTGGGATGCAAACACATCATACTAATTCCATCTCTGTGTGTGCTGTGCTGCCCTATGTTTGCCCCCCCCCTTTCTCTATCTCCTATCACCTGAGCACTCCCTCAACCCACATGCTCCTCAGCAACCTTCCCTGTCACCCTCATCCATTACTAGACTCTCTCTGGTCATTGTGTTGATGTGTTGCAGGGGGAGGAGACCTCCCAGAGGTAGGGGGAGAGGACACACAATCAGTCATGGCTGAGACGAAAGGAGCACTCATTTCTCTGGAGGAGCCGTGCAGGGTTCACTGGCATGTCCCAGTGCACACTAACTCACAAAAGCTCACCGTTGCCTCACGTCTCGTTCCCTATCTCATAAACAGCCTGACAACGCTGCTCTCAGGACACTTCAAGGTCAGAGGAGAGGAGAGCCCTCTTTAGATAGCTCTCAAAGATGCCCTGGAGTAAAGTGTATAGCTATGACTTAGAGGAAGAATAACACTTACTTGTAGAAGGCTTGGTTCTCCACTCCACATTTCCACAGGTGCTTGCAGGCCTCAGGTGTTGGTGCAAAGTACGTCAAGATGATCTTTTTGTCCTGCACATTAGAAATAAATGTGCAGGAAAATAAAACAACCTTACTGTTTCTCAGTTTCAAGAGTCAAATCAAATCAAATTTTATTTGTCACATACACATGGTTAGCAGATGTTAATGCGAGTGTAGCGAAATGCTTGTGCTTCTAGTTCCGACAATGCAGTAATAACCAACAAGTAATCTAACTAACAATTCCAAAACTACTGTCATATACACAGTGTAAGGGGATAAAGAATATGTACATAAGGATATATGAATGAGTGATGGTACAGAGCAGCATAGGCAAGATACAGTAGATGATATTGAGTACAGTATATACATATGAGAGGAGTATGTAAACAAAGTGGCATAGTTAAAGTGGCTAGTGATACATGTATTACATAAGGATGCAGTCGATGATATAGAGTACAGTATATACGTATGCATATGAGATGAATAATGTAGGGTAAGTAACATTATATAAGGTAGCATTGTTTAAAGTGGCTAGTGATATATTTACATCATTTCCCATCAATTCCCATTATTAAAGTGGCTGGAGTTGAGTCAGTGTCATTGTCAGTGTGTTGGCAGCAGCCACTCAATGTTAGTGGTGGCTGTTTAACAGTCTGATGGCCTTGATATAGAAGCTGTTTTTCAGTCTCTCGGTCCCAGCTTTGATGCACCTGTACTGACCTCGCCTTCTGGATGATAGCGGGGTGAACAGGCAGTGGCTCGGGTGGTTGATGTCCTTGATGATCTTTATGGCCTTCCTGTAACATCGGGTGGTGTAGGTGTCCTGGAGGGCAGGTAGTTTGCCCCCGGTGATGCGTTGTGCAGACCTCACTACCCTCTGGAGAGCCTTACGGTTGAGGGCGGAGCAGTTGCTGTACCAGGCGGTGATACAGCCCGCCAGGATGCTCTCGATTGTGCATCTGTAGAAGTTTGTGAGTGCTTTTGGTGACAAGCCGAATTTCTTCAGCCTCCTGAGGTTGAAGAGGCGCTGCTGCGCCTTCTTCACGATGCTGTCTGTGTGAGTGGACCAATTCAGTTGGTCTGTGATGTGTATGCCGAGGAACTTAAAACTTGCTACCCTCTCCACTACTGTTCCATCGATGTGGATAGGGGGTTGTTCCCTCTGCTGTTTCCTGAAGTCCACAATCATCTCCTTAGTTTTGTTGACGTTGAGTGTGAGGTTATTTTCCTGACACCACACTCTGAGGGCCCTCACCTCCTCCCTGTAGGCCGTCTCGTCGTTGTTGGTAATCAAGCCTACCACTGTTGTGTCGTCCGCAAACTTGATGATTGAGTTGGAGGCGTGCGTGGCCACGCAGTCGTGGGTGAACAGGGAGCACAGGAGAGGGCTCAGAACGCACCCTTGTGGGGCCCCAGTGTTGAGGATCAGATGTTGTTGCCTACCCTCACCACCTGGGGGCGGCCCGTCAGGAAGTCCAGTACCCGGTGATATGGTCCTTGACTAGTCTCTCAAAGCACTTCATGATGACGGATGTGAGTGCTACGGGGCGGTAGTCTTTTAGCTCAGTTACCTTAGCTTTCTTGGGAACAGGAACAATGGTGGCCCTCTTGAAGCATGTGGGAACAGCAGACTGGTATAGGGATTGATTGAATATGTCCGTAAACACACCGGCCAGCTGGTCTGCGCATGCTCTGAGGGCGCGGCTGGGGATGCCGTCTGGGCCTGCAGCCTTGCGAGGGTTAACACGTTTAAATGTCTTACTCACCTCGGCTGCAGTGAAGGAGAGACCGCATGTTTTCGTTGCAGGCCGTGTCAGTGGCACTGTATTGTCGTCAAAGCGGGCAAAAAAGTTATTTAGTCTGCCTGGGAGCAAGACATCCTGGTCCGTGACTGGGCTGGATTTCTTCCTGTTGTCCGTGATTGACTGTAGACCCTGCCACATGCCTCTTGTGTCTGAGCCGTTGAATTGAGATTCTACTTTGTCTCTGTACTGACACTTAGCTTGTTTGATAGCCTTGCGGAGGGAATAGCTGCACTGTTTGTATTCGGTCATGTTACCAGACACCTTGCCCTGATTAAAAGCAGTGGTTCGCGCTTTCAGTTTCATGCGAATGCTGCCATCAATCCACGGTTTCTGGTTAGGGAATGTTTTAATCGTTGCTATGTGAACGACATCTTCAACGCACGTTCTAATGAACTCGCACACCGAATCAGCGTATTCGTCAATATTGTTATCTGACGCAATACGAAACATGTCCCAGTCCACGTGATGGAAGCAGTCTTGGAGTGTGGAGTCAGCTTGGTCGGACCAGCGTTGGACAGACCTCAGCGTGGGAGCCTCTTGTTTTAGTTTCTGTCTGTAGGCAGGGATCAACAAAATGGAGTCGTGGTCAGCTTTTCCGAAAGGGGGCGGGGCAGGGCCTTATATTCGTCGCGGAAGTTAGAGTAACAATGATCCACGGTCTTTCCACCCCTGGTTGCGCAATCGATATGCTGATAAAATTTAGGGAGTCTTGTTTTCAGATTAGCCTTGTTAAAATCCCCAGCTACAATGAATGCAGCCTCCGGATAAATCGTTTCCAGTTTGCAGAGAGTTAAATAAAGTTCGTTCAGAGCCATCGATGTGTCTGCTTGGGGGGGGATATATACGGTTGTGATTATAATCGAAGAGAATTCTCTTGGTAGATAATGCGGTCTACATTTGATTGTGAGGAATTCTAAATCAGGTGAACAGAAGGATTTGAGTTCCTGTATGTTTCTTTCATCACACCATGTCACGGTAGCCATAAGGCATACGCCCCCGCCCCTCTTCTTACCAGAAAGATGTTTGTTTCTGTCGGCGCGATGCGTGGAGAAACCCGTTGGCTGCACCGCCTCAGATAGCGTCTCTCCAGTGAGCCATGTTTCCGTGAAGCATAGAACGTTACAGTCTCTGATGTCCCTCTGGAATGCTACGCTTGCTCGGATTTCATCAACCTTGTTGTCATGGACTGGACATTGGCAAGAAGAATGCTAGGGAGTGGTGCACGGTGTGCCCGTCTCCGGAGTCTGACCAGAAGACCGCCTCGTTTCCCTCTTTTTCGGAGTCGTTTTTTTGGGTCGCTGCATGGAATCCACTCCGTTGTCCTGTTTGTAAGGCAGAACACAGGATCCGCGTCGCGAAAAACATATTCTTGGTCGTACTGATGGTGAGTTGACGCTGATCTTATATTCAGTAGTTCTTCTCGACTGTATGTAATGAAACCTAAAATGACCTGGTGTACTAATGTAAGAAATAACACGTAAAAAAACAAAAAACTGCATAGTTTCCTAGGAACGCGAAGCGAGAAGGCCATCTCTGTCGGCGCCTTCCGGCGCCGACATTACATTACATTACATTACTATTACTATTACTATTACTACTGCTGTTTATTGAACACACCGGGCTGTGGTATGACTAGAACTTGCAATCTCCAGGACCTGTTTTCAGAGAGTATTGGCCATAGAACAGTCACAGTCACTGTGCTGCTCTCTATACTTGACTCCCCCAACACATCAATAATTCATGCTCTCACCTCCTTCTGATTTGCATATATATGGAATATCTTTCCCTCGAACTTCAGTTTGGTCACCTCGTTCCTGCCCACAAGGAAGGGGATAGTTACTCACACAACCAACTGCATTGAGAGCCACAAGCTCTTAAAAAATTAATCACAACCACTAGCAGACCACACAAACAGCAATGGAGCTCCATGTTTGGCTAACAGAACACATATCTGATAATACCCCAGGTAAACTGGAGACATGGGATGGGAGAATGTGCCGAAGATTTTAAAAAATCTAACAAAGCAGCTGTAAATGCTGTAACATATTGTAACATTCACATTGTCTACTTGGCCAGAATTTGTAAGTATTACAGACATACGGTACTGAATTAGGTGGTGGGATTTCTATATCAGGAGTGAATATCTAACTCATATTTAACTATTACAGACCCAATATAGTGGGCTACTGGCTTAATGAGAGGGGCTGTATGGAATAGTATGTTAGCGCAGCACTCATCCATGTATGTCATTAAGGATTCTTACAGTCACTGCTGAATGCATGATCAATTCTTTGTTGTGGTTGAGAACATGTATTTTCCTTGTGCATTTAAAAACAAGTTGATTTCTAACAGACAGGCCTGTGAAATCATATGCCCAGAATAGAAGCGACTAACTAAGACAATGGGACACCTGTATGCATGCTGGCCCTCTGGTCAGGAGGAGAGAATCAGCTGGACACACTCCACTGATTGTGAATGTAGAACCAGCAGTGGTATGTGGTTTAGGATTATTTATTTAACTAGGCAAGTCAGTTAAGAACAAATTCTTATTTACAATGACGGCCTAGGAACAGTGGATTAACTGCCTTGTTCAGGGGCAGAACGACAGATTTGTACCTTGTCAGCTCAGGGATTCAATCTAGCAACCTTCCGATTACTGGCCCAACACTCAAACCACTAAGCTACCTGCCACCCCAGAAATCAGCATTAGAGCAGAAATCATTCTACTCACCACTTGAGAAAATGAACCCTCTTGTTTCCCTGAAGCACGACAAATCCGAATGGGGTGAAGGCAAGAAAGGCTGGATTTCCAGACACATCCTGTCATACACAAAAAAACAGTGTCTCACATTGTTATGGCACAACACAATAGACCTACAATAGATACCTGTATCAAATACACACATACATACTGTATGACTGTGTAGATGCATGTGTGCTGCCATTTGCTTTAGCAATGCATTATCCATTCTACCAAGAGAGACCTCAAACATCAACTAGAGGAAACAGGGTATTTTAATGCAAATGTCTTAAACTGAAGCAGCAGTGTGTGAGAATTGGCCACCCAACCTTGCATGGATGAGGATCCACACCATATGTCTCCAGCATCTGGGCTTTCTGGAGAAAATTCAGCTCTGATGTGTCAGGTGTCTGGCCACTGAGAGAGAGCATCAATGTCTGATTAAGAAACTTAACATCAATACAGGTCTATGAAAAGAAAGAAGCAAAGGTAAAATGCATAAATAATATTAACTATGACAGAACTACAGTGCCTTCAACAGTATTCATCCCCCTTGGCATTTGTCCTATTTTGTTGCATTACAACCTGCAATTTAAATGTATTTTTATTTGGATTTCATGTAATGGACATACACAAAACAGTCCAAATTTGTAAAGTGAAATGAAAAAAAGCACTTGTTTCAACCCTGAAGGAGCGGCAAAGCTTCACAGCGGAGATGGGAATATCTGTCCATATGGCCACTTTGAGCCGTACACTCCACAGAGCTGGGCTTTACAGAAGAGTGGCCAGAAAAAAGCCTTTGCTTACAGAAAAAAGCAAGCAAACATGTTTGGTGTTCGCCAAAAGGCAGGTGGGAGACTTTCCAAACATATGGAAGAAGGTACTCTGGTCAGATGAGACTAAAATGTAGCTTTTTGGCCATCAAGGAAAACGCTCAAACTCAACACCTCTCATCACCCCAAGAACACCATCCCCACAGTGAAGCATAGTGGTGGTAGCATCATGCTGTGGGGATGTTTTTCCATTGGCAGGGACTGGGAAACTGGTCAGAAATGAAGGAATGATGGATGGCGCTAAATACAGGGAAATTCTTAAGGGAAACCTGTTTCAGTCTTCCAGAGATTTGAGACTGGGACGGAGGTTCACCTTCCAGCAGGACAATGGCCCTAAGCATACTGCTAAAGCAACAATCGAGTGGTTTAAGGGGAAACATTTACATTTCTTGGAATGGCCTAGTCAAAGCCCAGACCTCAATTCAATTGAGAATCTGTGGTGTGACTTAAAGATTGCTGTACACCAGCGGAATGCATCCAACTTGAAGGAGCTGGAGGAGTTTTGCCTTGACGAATGGGAAAACATCCCAGTGGCTAGATGTGCCAAGCTTATAGAGACATACCCCAAGAGACTTGTAGCTGTAATTGCTGCAAAAGGTGGCTCTATAAAGTATTGACTTTGGGGGGGTGAATAGTTATGCACGCTCAAGTTTTCTGTTTTTTTGTCTTATATCTTGTTAGTCACAAAAAAATATGTTTTGCATCTTCAATGTGGTATGCATGTTGTTTAAATCAAATGATACAAACCCCCAAAAAAGCAATTTTAATTCCAGGTTGTAAGGCAACAAAATAGGAAAAATGCCAAGGAAGGTGAATACTTTCGCAAGCCACTGTATTCCCCTTACACAGAGGAGTGATCAACAGAGTGAGCTGGCATGATGCTGAATAGACCAGAGAGCTCTGAATAGATGGCCAGACAGTGTATCAACCATCCTAGATACAGTACCTCTACCAATTAACATTTAATCAAGCACCAACCATTCAACAGCAATGGAGTAACGTGAGCATCAGCCTGACCTCCATCACAATCAATGGAAAAAAACATGAATAGATGCCATTGACCCTATAGGCTTGAATTACTGGTGCATTCAAAAGATCCAAATAGGCACCTGTCCCAGCATTCCAATGATATTTTCTGTGATCACAGAGTCAGGCATGTTGACAGGTGTTTTGTTGGTGGTGAGACATGAACAACCCACTAGAGAGCAGCAGAGGATCTTATCTATAATTATCATTTTAAAGATCCTTTATCTATGAACCTCTGACTACACTCCTTTGGTCAGTCACATCCTCCATGCTGTCCACAGTATACAGTATGTCCCATGGCCATGACCAGTTCACTGAGCTGGGTCACTAGACAAAGCACTCAGTAATGGGAACCAACAATAAAGAATCTTCTAATCGACTCTGAGCTAGTGTGAAAATGGCTGATCCATGTTTCAATGTCTTTAATTTATGTAGAGCACATTATCTCACACTAATTATGATTTAAACAAAGGAGAAGTGCCTTGTGGGAGGATAAATAGCTCAGACATTATGGCTAAACCATTATCCATGTGGCCTCAACCACATGAACTTTAGAGGCCTGAGGGTGAGTGTAAAAGATCAATGTTGGGAAGTGTCTGTCGCAGCCTGTCCCACTGGGAACACCATGTCTTTACAATGTGGAGAATTGGGTAATATTTGGTACCCAAAAATAGCCAAAAGTCTGTTGAATTCTGTTATCACTGCACTTTCAACCATTTAAAAGCACACCAATGTTCAAATGGGAATACAATGTCAGATATTTTATTTATACAACAACTTAATGGGTTATCACTGTGCTTGATCTAATAGCACAACCAAATAACCTGAATTGCAGTTAGTTGAGATTACATCTAAGTACATGGTGCAAGTGATCAACGCCATTTGAGATTCTGTTCAGATTGTGAAGATTTCAACATACCTGTGTCCGTGAATATGCACACTTTCTATGATTACATAAGAAGACATTTATTGTTATTGTAACCTCAAAATGTGGCCGTCGATGTGTTACTCATTTTAATGTTGAATGATGTTTCATTAATGTTTAATAATAATTTTAGGCTATTTGCTGTATTACAAAAGTAATATTGAATTGTGTTTGGTTGACAACACAAACAAATACCAACATCATTTAAAGGAGATGTATCTACTGCTTGGATAGTTTAATCTGAACCACTGACTTAATCCTATTCTTTAACATTTATTTTTGGTTGAGATGAAGATGTGAATCCAGCAGATAATTTGTTAACTTGTCGACAAGTGAATATGCTATTTACCATATTGCAAAAGTGATATTGTCTTTGGTAGTCAACCCAACCTAATATCAACATTAGAAGGAGATAGAGCTATCCAAGCAGAAGATACACCTGTACCACTGAGTCTGGCTTTAAATTGCAATTTGTCAACAAATTAATAATTGATATGATGGATTCACATCTCTATTTCAACCAAAAATCCAAAGTTAAAGAATATGACTAAATCAAATCAAACTTTCAATGCACTTTAAATACAGTTTGATTTGATCCTATTCTTTAACTTTTATTTTTGGTTGAGATGGAGTCATGAATCCAACATATTTATTATTGACTTGAAGATTCCATTTGAAATAAATCTTAAAAACCTAGGCCTTTACAGTGTTTTCGGAAAGTATTCAGACCTCTTCCTTTTTTCCACATTTTGTTACGTTACAGCCTGATTCTAAAATTGATTAAATAAAAACATTTAAATCAGCAATCTACACACAATACCCCATAATGACAAAGTGAAAAACATTTAAAAAAAACATTTTTACAAATGTATTAAATATAAAAACAGAAATACCTTACTTACATAATTATTCAGACCCTTTGCTATGAGACTCGAAATTGAGCTCAGATGCATCCTGTTTCCATTGATCATCCTTGAGATGTTTCTAAAACCTGGAGTCCACCTGTGGTAAATTCAATTGACTGAACATAATTTGGAAAGGCACACACCTGTCTATATAAAGGTCCCACAGTTGACAGTGCATGTCAGAGCAAAAACCAAGCCATGAGGTCGAAGGAATTATCCGTAAAGCTCCGAGATAGGATTGTGTTGAGGCACAGATCTGGGGAAGGGTATTGAAAACTTTCTGCAGCATTGAAGGTCCCCAAGAACACAGTGGTCTCCAGCATTCTTAAATTGAAGAAGTTTGGTACCACCAAACTCTTCCTAGAGCTGGCTGCCTATCCAAACTGAGCAAATGGGGGAGAAGGGCCTTGGTCAGGGAGGTGACCAAGAACCAGATGGTCACTGTCAGAGCTCTAGAGTTCCTTTGTGGAGATGGGAGAATCTTCCAGAAGGACAACCATCTCTGCAGCACTCCACCAATCAGGACATTATAGTAGAGTGGCCAGATGGAAGCCACTCCTCAGTAAAAGGCACATGACAGCCCGCTTGGAGTTTGCCAAAAGGCACCTAAAAACTCTCAGACCATGAGAAACAAGATTCTCTGGTCTGATGAAACCAAGATTGAACTCTTTGGCCTGAATGCCAAGCGTCACGTCTGGAGGAAACCTGGCACCATCCCTACGGTGAAGCATGGTCGTGACAGCATCACGGTGTGGGGATATTTTTCAGCGGCAGGGACTGGGAGACTAGTCAGGATCAAGGCAAAGATGAAAGCAGCAAAGTACAGAGAGATCCTTGGTGAAAACCTGCTCCAGAGCGCTCAGGACCTCAGACTGGGATGAAGGTTCACCTCAACGAACCTAAGCCCACAGCCAAGACAATGCAGGACTGGCTTCATGACAAGTCTCTGAATGTCTTAGAGTGGCCCAGCCAGAGACCAGACTTGAACTCGATCGAACATCTCTGGAGAGACCTGAAAATAGCTGTGCAGCATCGCTCCCCATCCAACCTGACAGAGCTTGAGAGGATCTGCAGAGAAGAATGGGAGAAACTCCCCAAATACAGGTGTGCCAAGCTTGTAGCTTCATACCCAAAAAGACTCAAGGCTGTAATCGCTGCCAAAGGTGCTTCAACAAAGTACTGAGTAAAGGTCTGAATACTTATGTAAAATGTGATATTTCAGTTTACTAAATTAGCAGAAAAGTCTAAAAACCTGTTTTTGCTTTGTTGTGTAGATTGATCAAGAAACATTTGTTTAATCAATTTTAGAATAAGGCTGTAACCTAACAAAATTTGGAAAAAGTCAAGGGGTCTGAATACTTTCTGAAGGCACCCTTTGTATTATCTATTTTTAGTTGAATCCTGGGCTGAATTTAAACAATAGCTATTGATGACTTCCCAAATGCCATACACTGTAGGCTTAAATAGCCTGGAGTGGATAGCCTTAAATAGCCTGGAATGGATCTTATATTGATCTGACGTTTCAAAGGTAAAAATTGAAATTCAATATATTTTCCACATAGATTCCATGTTACAATATGTTCACAAATTATGTTGAAACTACATTGATTTAACCCGTTTGTGCCCAGTAGAGTGTATCATCATTAAGAAACCCTCAGTGATGCTTCATCAGCTAACCTGCTGACAGAGAAAGTAGTGTGTGTGTGTATGCCTTTGTGTGTTTGTATGTGCACACACTACCGTATTTCACTTCATTAGGTGTATTGCACTGCACTCCATGACAGGTCTTGGGCCACGACCCTCATAATAATGACTGTATTAATGAAAGGTAGTTTTTGTGCTCAAGAAAATCCCACCATCTTGTCTCTGCAACACCCTGAAATGACAGTGGGCCATTAGCCAGCCTACCTGGTTGTTTCTGCTAGTTGCAGGTATTGGAAGGTTTTCCAATTGATTAAACAAATGTTTGAGAAGAGTGTGAAGGAACTAGTTTCCAAGACAATAAGCATTCACACAATGGTAGTTAGTGCTTTCTCAGTCAAATTGATTCATCTTATAGGTGCAGTGTGTGTATGAACGTTCATGCACGTGTGAGAGGTTAAAGAGAAACAGTAGATTGGTCCTTACATCAGTTCTGTCTTGTGTATGTCTGAGATTCGTCGCTCCAGCTTCTCTGAATGTTTTGGGAAGAACTGGAATTTAGAACTGTATCCTTCAGGATGCTTCCCAGGGTCATAGTCCCCAATCTCAGCTGGAACACAGTTCATACAAATGATCTACCATTTCACAGCACCACAGTCTAACCATACATGGTTACATACAGTACATACAGTAATATATCTAACATTCACAACATCATTCCATTCAATAAATCATAAAAAAGTGGATACAGAATATGTTCGCAGTAATAACTGCAGGTGTGAACTCTTAAACAATAATTATTAGGGCTAAGGTGAGTATTTACACAGTTCTACACACACATTACTGGCACCCTTGCCGAGGTGTTGCTAGTTCACAGGCAGCTTGTGCTGTATGTCAGCAGAGCTCTTAATGACGACAAGTTAAACTGGCCCAGGGTTGCTGTGGTTTATTTGTGACTTCATACCACACTGAGCTCCCTCAGGCGGCTCTGACAATCCTTTCCCCCAGCGAGCGAGGACGAGGAGGTGATCAGGCATCACCTCCTCATGAACAGAGCCAGTGCACCTGCCAAAGGACCTGCCTTCTCTTTCTCCTAACACTGCACTTTCTGCGGCCTTCGGCTCGCTCACCGTACCCCTCAAACATACAGCCTGCCTGCCTCTCGAGGGTCTTCTGCGTGTGAGCTCCATGCTTATACAGCTAATGATACTGCTGAGAGCAAGATGCCTGATAATCAGGCTTACAATCTAGCGTGAAATTCACGTTTAGCATTCAAAGCATTGATCTTACTTATCAGCTGTCCCATCTTTCTTTGTCAGCTATGGTTTTACAGTGTAAATTAGTGTGGAGGTGCACGTGTTGTCTGCATTAACATTTTAATTTAATGCTTTTTAGTATACAGTAGAGATCAGTCAATATGGAGGTAAGAATCCCTCAGGGCATATAATTTACAAAGTGATAACTACATCCTTATGAGAAATCCAGGTGTTTTTTTCCCCGGCTGGTATTCATCTCTATGGTGGAGGGACTGGCAGAGAAGTTATGTGAAGGTGCAGTGCAGAGAGTGGGGCAGGCAAATCCAGCCTGTCAGGTCCTGTCACTGTACCTTGCAGGATGAAGGCAGCCAGCATGGCAGCATCCGTCGTCTTACACAGGAGGCGGCCATGATACAGATCTCTCTTGATCTGCAGGAAGACTAAATATCTGGGACCAGAACAGAGTGGGCGAAGAAGGTCAGAGGTCATGGATCTCAGTCACCTGTCTACTTTAATGAGATTCATCAACATTACAGACCACACTTATTTTTAGATCTATTGCAACAACAAGACATCGCCACAGATAAATCTCAAAAGATGTTGGGGACAGGGTTTGGTAGGGGATGCCCTGAGGCAAACTGCTGCTATTGTCGACTGACTGTGTTTCTGTTCAAGCCTCCAGATTAGAATCCAGACAAGACCAGAGCTTCCCAGAACACAGCAGCACTGTCCTGACAGATACAGCAGCTACACTGGCTGCAGACTGAGACTAACACCTGGAACAAAGCAGGTGTTACCAATGGTTATAGTACAGGATTGCCCATTTATTGATTCTGAAGTGAATGTAACACGTGATAGAAACAGTGGGAGAAACGACCCAACGGACCCCAGATTCCCCTGATACCAACAACCAACACCAAAATGAGCCCAGGAGAACCCATGTATGTGAATGAGAAGAATATACACTACCGTTCAAAAGTTTGGGGTCAAATGTCCTTGTTTTTTTAAAGAAAAGCTAACTTTTTTGTCCTTTAAAATTACATCAAATTGATCAGAAATACAGTGTAGACATTGTTAATGTTGTAAATTACTATTGTAGCTGGAAATGGCAGATTTTTTATGGAATATAGAATGAGGAGTGGGAGGACCCGGTGCATGACTGAGCAAGAGGACAAGTACATTAGAGTGTCTAGTTTGAGAAACAGATGCCTCACAAGTCCTCAACTGGCAGCTTCAAGCTGCCTCCCAGTCCTCTTTCTATTCTGGTTAGAGCCAGTTTGCGCTGTTCTGTGAAGGGAGTAGTACACAGCATTGTACGTGATCTTCAGTTTCTTGGCAATTTCTCGCATGGAATAGCCTTCATTTCTCAGAACAAGAATAGACTGACAAGTTTAAGAATAAAGTTCTTTGTTTCTGGACATTTTCAGCCTGTAATCGAATCCACAAATGCTGATGCTCCAGATACTCAACTAGTCTAAAGAAGGCCAGTTGTATTGCTTTTTTAATCAGAACAACAGTTTTCAGCTGTGCTAACATAATTGAAAAATAGTTTTCTAATGATCAATTAGCCTTTTAAAATGATCAACTTGGATTAGCTAACACAACGTGCCATTGGAACCCAGGAGTGATGATTGCTGATAATGGGCCTCTGTACGCCTATGCAGATATTCCATTCAAAATCAGCTGTTTCCATCTACGTTTCCAATACAATAACGTCTACACTGATCAATTTGATGTTATTTTAATGGACAAAAAATGGCCATTTCTTCAAAAACAACGCCATTTCTTAGTGACCCCAAACTTTTGAACAGTAGTGTACATATCCTTGGCTGTAATTTTGTCATCTAGGACAGCTTCACAACAGCTAATAGTATGTCACTTAAGGATCCATAGGTGCTAAAAAATAGCAATTTCCTTTTCTCTCTTTGGGTGACTCCAGTTAAATCGCTGATGGTCAATTGTCTGCCCTACATTTCTTTTGTCTTTTCTGCTTGCCTTTCACATCTCTGCTGTCGGTAGATTTGGTGAAAAAAAGCTGTGAATTTAAATGAATATTTGACCCATCTCTATCCTCTTCCCTCATTGTGTGGTCTAACCTGTGTACCATGTATTGTCCAGTATCGCTTCAATATGCGATTCATGAGGAAACTATATTGAAGAAAACTTCAGTGTCATTGATTATTTCCTCTCCTTTCACTCTTCCTCTCTCTAGTATGAGGTGGTCTATCCTGCCCTACCACTCTCATCATATCTCTTGCGAACTATATTTCTCTTTTCCTCAGCCTTCACTATCCTTCTCGCCTCCTCCCCTCTCTCCATCCATTCATAATTCACATAATTCATTATCTGCACTCTGCATTCTGTGTTCATTTCATCACACCTAAGTGTAGACTCCCTGGAAGGTAATGAATATGAGATGGCAACCACCTGATTCACACAGGCTAGGTTGGTGTGCCTCCTTTCAACACATACACAAATTGTAATAGACATTAGCAAACACACATGTACTAATGCACAGACACAATAAACACACTCATACTCAATTGCACATGTACTTGCTTCTTTAATGTCATCATCAAGTGGTTGAAATCAGAGAGTATCAGAGGGCGTTTAAAAGGCCCTATTGAGGGCACAGAGAGGCTTTTCTGGGTGACCTCATTGCAGACTGCACAGGGAATGAGGGAGTCAGGCGAAGAAATGCATAAGTGATTCTAATCTGAGCTAGCTGGGAGCTAATCATGTATCATTTAGAGGAGTCTGCTAGCCGTAATTGACCCTCAGTCTTCCTCTTTCCCTCAGCAGTCAGCAAGCCAGAGAGACCAACGCAGAGCACAGCTACACAACCTCGCAATTTAGCAGCCATTCTACTTCAGGGAGCAGGCTCGCTCACAAGCTTACTTAGGAAGGCTTTTTACATACATCTCAACTTCAAAAAGCACTGTCTTTTTATTTATCGCACTGTTTTTAGACGAAGTGCTCTTTTATTATAGAGGCCCTTCAATAATGTCTGGGGAAAAAATACTGTCAGTGCATTCAGAACACAAACATTTCTGGGGGAAATGAAAAGTGTGAGAAAAGGTGATAAACACCAGCTGCTGCTTTGAAACTGCTTTAGAAAAGGCAAAAGTTCTTGAAGATTTTTAAACACAAAGCTTTCATGTCTGCTTTCCCTGACTTCCTCTTCATACTAGAGGCTGGGGGAGTGGTCCTACCTGGTGATTTCCTCTTTGAGAGCAGCGGGGTCAGGGGGGTAAAACTTGACTCTGAGACACATGGTGAATGGAGGCTGGGCTGGGGAACAAAGGAAATGGAGAAACAGTCAGGAACATTTCACGATCACAGTTTAAATGATTCACTGAAAAAATGCTCTAAATGCACCGCCTTGCATGTGTTTGATTCAGACACTATGAAGTTAGAATTTAAAATGACTAGAGTCAATTTAAACACTCATGAATTAAGCAATCTGTGAAGGGGGCACTGACAAATGATTACTGTAAATCATTACTTCATATCATCACAAGGTAAACAGTAGAATAGGCAAACGGAATCTCGCTTAAAGGAAAAATAATTTTGCATCATCATAATGATGTGGAAGGTGACACTTTGCTTCTTGAAAGTCCAATATCTTGAAAACTTGACTGCTGGCATGAAAAACATTTTGGGACTGTATCAACAGTGGACTAATGAAAACAAATACCAAAAGATAGATGTTGACTGGATTTTCCCTTTAAGCTCTGTATCCACAATTAGGGAGACACAGTTCATGATGATTTGCAAGAGAGTGGGTGAGAGACCTTTTGTGTGGATTATCTTTTGCTAGGAAGGGACAATTCATACAGTTCTGTCCTTCCAGTCAAATGGAGAATCTAGATATATTGAAATCTTAAAACAGTAACTTCCTACCATTTGAATTCAAATGCACATTCATTAGTCAAATTAGATGATGCGTCATTAAAGATGCCATGGCGATGATAACTATACTTGCTCAATTAGCAGAATGATCATAGCATGAAGAGGAAGACACTGAAGACTTACATTTCATCTGCTTGGCAATACACTTTGTGACCTCCAACCAATGCTGCATCAACAACAAAAAGACATATGATCAAAGTGTGAAAAAAGCTAAACATGTCTAAAAATCCTACAATGACACTGACACCATGCTCATATCACTCTATGAAGCAGGTTAAATGAAGCAGGTTAAATGAAGCAGGTTAAATGCAATAAACAGGAATGACAGTTCATCGAAAGACGTGTGAAAACCTGTGTTATGTTATGTCAGCTTCACGCCTGTCTCCGTTCATATCCAACATCCGTCTCTAATCTGACAAGAATCATATAATTAATGCTATCAGTTCCTGATTTGTATAATTAAATCATCATCATACTGAAGCAAATTGAACAGTAAGGGCATACAGAGATAACAGTTCTCTCTATAAATGACAGTAATGGATGGTCTTTCAAATTATAATACTATACCACCAGCATGCCTGGGCCTGCCGAGACAGACAGATAAGCAGACACTGTGCAGTGGCAGTGCTCTCTAGGGTCAGTTCAGAAGGTAACTCTGGTTTTGCCTGTATATCAGGCACTGATTCATCCCCCATCCTTCTGGCAACATTCACTCCATCAATTCCCTCTCTCCGCCAACCCCTCACCCCAACAACAACCACGGAAATAGCCCTGAGTGGCAGCATAAGAAATGCAGGATGGGGAGGACCGGTCTTGTCTCTGATGCTAAAACACAATGTGAGCACATGTTAATTCTTCATGAATCAAGCAGTGCAGCTACAAGCCATCTCTGAGTAATAACCCTCTGTGCTCTGCTGCTGCTGCTGCTGATGATTGTATGAGTGTCTCTCTAAAAGCGTATGTTATGAAAGTGTCACGCCCTGATCTGTTTCACCTGTTCCTGTGATTGTCTCCTCCCCCTCCAGGTGTCGCCTATTTTCCCCAGTGTATTTATCCCTGTGTTTCCTGTCTCTCTGTGCCAGTTCGTCTTGTATGTTTAGTCAAGTCAACCAACGTGTTTTTCCCGTACTCCTTTTCTATTATATCGTCCTCCCGGTTCTGAGCCCTGCCTGACTCTGGACTACTTTCCGGCCTGCCTGATCATCCTGCCTGCCCTGACCTTGATTCTGCCTGCCCTTCGGTACCTATTGGACTCTGATCTGGTTTTGACCTTTTTGCCTGTCCACGACCATTCTCTTGACTACCCCTTTGGATTAATAAACATTGTAAGGCTCCAACCATCTGCCTCCTGTGTCTGCATCTGGGTCTCGCCTTGTGCCTTGATATAAATAAATAAAATAACATATCTTCAATCTGGCCCTGTATCTCTTTAAACTGTCACCTCCACTGCAGTATGCTTCATCCAACACAGACACACACACACACACTCACTCACCCGCTGCTTGTCTGGGTCCACATATCTGATGCCGAAGTAGTCCTTCTCCAGCAGATTCAGGTGGTGGCAGATGAGGTCGAACAGATACTGTCCTTTAGCATCCCGCTGCAAGATAAGGGAAAAACAATAGCATGAGAAACTCACAGCGAACACAAGAAAAGACCACAACTAACAACTTAAAAGGAAATTTTGAGGAAATATCCCCACTGATAGGGTACAAGTGGTCCGGCCCAGCCCAGGAACTCAACAACTTCATGAGGACATGAGGGAGAATGTGAGATTGAGGGAAAGAGGGAGGTAATTACTGATAGCAGAATGTGCTTCATATTTTCCAGACCCTGTGGAGATATCCAGGATTCATCCAATATTAATGACAGCCACTATAGCCACCTGCAGAGTCTAGGCCAGAAACCTCCATAGCTAAAGCACAATGAGAGAATGGATTAAGTGTGCTGACAACTGGCTGGCTTAGACTGACATTTGTTCAGGGAGATGACTCAGGGACGGGGAGGGTGATATGATACTGGGTCTTGATAACCAAACAACGCACATCAAGTATCACACAGTATAAGTATGAAGATTTAAAGGCATTAATGGCGTATGAATGGATTTAAAGGCATTAATAGGAGATCAAAGAGAAGTCAACTCACTTGGCACAAATTGGTGAATCAATGTTGTTTCCACATCATTGCAATCCCCCAAAATCTATGTGATGATGTTGAATCAACGTGAAAAACTGACTTGATTTGAAAAAAGTCCATGACATAGTGACATTTTTGGCTGATTTCACTTTGATTCACATTAGTTGACAACTCAACCATATGTAAATAAAAACTAGACATTGAACTGATATCTGTGCCCAGTGGGAAGACATTGAAGGAGAGGATAGAAGAGGACAGGAGAGTGCCCACCTTCACAAGCCTTTCCCCTCCCTCTCTGACACATCGCTGAAAGACTTTATCCAGCTCCCAGCACTGATTACCATTTAAAATATCACTCAGACCAACATGTTTTCCATAATAATAGCTAAACTCTCTGAATTATTCCAGAAAGATAAGTGATTTGAGCTTCCAACAAACATTACACACCACCATTACAAGTTGTTTTCCCTCTGGCATTTGTGAGGACTGCTTTGTATTAGCAAAAGCACACACCAGGGATGATTACAGCTCATTGGAACAGGGTGGTGATCCATTCAGCAGGCAGGCAACTAATACATCTCTCTACCTAGTCTACAACCTAAGAGTTTTATACTGCAGGCTCAGCCAGGCTGTCAGCTTAACACTGTGTCAGTCATCTAACTATAGTCTAGAGGAATGGCACTTGTCCTGTGATGAGCATGTGTACTGGGACTGGGTGGACTAGAATTCTGACACACTGGCACTGTGTTTCAATACCCTGTCCTTATGCAGTAGCAAATCAAATTGTATTTGTCACATGTGCTGAGTACAACAGAATACAACCTTACAGTGAAATGCTTACTTACAACCCATTTACCAACAATGCAGTTTTAAGAAAATACATAAAAAAAGTAGAGATAAGAATAACAAATCATTAAAGAGCAGCAGTAAATAACAAAAGTGGGGATGTATACAGGGGGTACCGGTACAGAGTCAATGTGCAGGGGCACCACTGTCGATGTAATTGAGGTAATATGTACCTGTAGGTAGAGTTATTAAAGTGACTATAAATAGATAATAACCGAGAGTAGCAGCAGCGTAGAAGAGGGGGGGGGGGTGCAAATAGCCATTTGATTAGATGTTCAGGAGTCTTATGGCTTAGGGAGTAGAAGCTGTTAAGAAGCAGAGAGAACAGTCTTTGACTAGGGTGGTTGGAGTCTTTGACAATTTTTAGGGCCTTCCTCTGACAACGCCTGGTATAGAGGTCCTGGATGGCAGGAAGCTTGGCCCCTGTGATGTACTGGGCCATATGCACTACCCTCTGTAGTGCTTGCGATCGGAGGCCGAGCAGTTGCCATACCAGGCAGTGATGCAACCCGTCAGGATGCTCTCGATGGTACAGCAGTAAAACCTTTTGAGGATCTGAGGACCCATACCAAATCTTTTCAGTCTCCTGTGGGGGAAAGGTTTTGTCGTGCCCTATTCACGACTGTCTTGGTGAGGTTGGACCATGTTAGTTTGTTGGTGATGTGGACGCCAAGGAACTTGAAGCTCTCAACCTGTTCCACTACAGCACCATTGATGAGAATGGGGGCGTGCTCGGTCCTCCTTTTCCTGTAGTCCACAATCTCCTTTGTCTTGATCACGTTGAGGGAGAGGTTGTTGTCCTGGCACCACCAGCGCCGCCTCTGGATGAGTGTTTTCCTGTTTGCTTATGGCAGTATACACCTCATTTGGTGCGGTCTTAGTGCCAGCGTCGATCTGTGGTGACATGTAGACAGCTATGAAAAATATAGATGAAAACTACATGATTCCATATGTGTTATTTCATAGTTTTGATGTCTTCACTATTATTCTACAATGTATAAAATAGTAAAAATAAAGAAAAACCCTTGAATGAGTAGGTGTGTCCAAACTTTTGACTGGTACTATATATATATATATATATATATATACACACGTGTGTGTATTATGGTGTACATTACATTTTAATAGCTGAAGTGGATGTACACATGCAGCTGCTGATGTAGTGTCTTCTACGCATGACGTGTGTGACATATTAAGAGGATTGCAACTCCCAGTCTAACTAATATCTGTGATTTGGATGTGGTGGTGATAAATCAGTGGCAGGAATTGAATAGAGATTAATGTTGGCGCTGATCACTCCACCAGAGATGGTAAAGAAAGCAAGACATCTCCCTTGCAATATTTTTCTGGTGGGGGCGGGGAAGGGACAATAAGTAGACTGGAGCCAGCTGTTATTGGGCATAGAATAAAATTCCCATATAATAAAATCCTGTCTGTGTAAGTGGGCGTTCCCTCTCTTGCGTAAGCATTCCAGAGATAACGGAGGAACCGTGAGCTCAAGCAGGAAAGCATGCGCACGCGAGAGAGAAAGCCCACTTTTGCCCACTTTTGACTTTGACATTGTTTCCCAATGATAAACTGCCTGAGTAAGACATCTTAATTTATCTACCATCTTTGGCTCCACTCCTAACCCTCTCCACCTTCCTCCCCATGCCAGGGAAAAACAGGCCTCACGTGCCACCTCACTCCCTCCCCACTGGCTCACTGGGGGCCTTTTAATGGAGCTCAGTAATAGGGTCAGTAAACACACATGCTCCTCACAATCAAACTCATAAGCTCATAACATAACTCTCAAATGAACATGCTTCAAGGTCAAGTATATCAGGTGTCAGATAAACCAGTCACACTGCTATTGTTAACATGTCAGCCTCCTAATGCTGTGTGGGGGCTACGTTTAACAGAACATCATCACAGTGAAGGATGTGAAAATCTCTGCTTGAGTTCATGTAGAATCTGTATCCCGCTATAGCAGTATTGGAATGGAATGAAGTCTATTTAGTGGCCTTGGCCAGGAAAATAATATGGTTAATCCAAATGTTTATCTACAGCATCCATATACTGTATCTACCATCTCTTACTGTCCCTATTTGCATAACAACCAGAGAATTTCATGATGCCCTCAGTGTGGTCAGAGCTCTGCATGTCTATTTTTGGTAGTCTGACAGATGGGGTGCAGTGGACCTTAAATGCACCCGATTAAAGCATGCCAAGCACAATGTGATGTGTGGGTGAACAGCAGAGGATTCCCTAAATGAGCTCCTGACACAGAGGGGACTGATGCCTGCTGGGAATGTCTGGCTGTCTGGCCATGTGTGGGTAACATGCTGCTGTGGGTAACATGCTGCTGTGGGCCTGGACACAACCTGATGGCTGCTGCTGCTATTGGATCTTGATGGATCTCTCCAGTCCAGAGAACAAGACGACATCATGTCCCTCTCCATCACAATTAAGAACAGTATGACCCTAGAGCTTCAGGCCAGGCCAGGCAGTTTGGACTGCTAGAGTCAGCCTCAGTCACTCGCGCTCTCCTCATTGGGCCTGTGATGGCAGAGGAAGTGTCCCTGGGAGCAGTAGTCTCCTCCATGTCATTACTCAGGCTCCAGATAACACACTTCATTAAGAGAGAGCTCTGTCAGAGAAAGCTTACTGGGTGCCAGCCATGACTCTCCGGACAAATATCGGCGCAAGGGAGCGGTGCTCGAGGTGTCACAGTCTGACCTTTCCACAGTAAGACTAAGGGCTCCCGGGCCGCCATGGGTGATCGCCGCTGTCACTTCCAGACCGCTCTTTCACAGCGAGCTCACAAATCAACCCGACAAGCCTGCTTACTGGGCTCGGGCAGCAAAAATAGAAGCGCAGGGCTGTTGCATTGTGCAAGGACACACACTCGCTTATCAATTATGCAAATTAGATAATACAGTAAATGACATAGATCCCTCAATAAGATAAATCAGTCTCTCACTCATGTATTGACACAAATATCCTGTCATGCATATTTATGAACTACATACAGTGCATTTGGAAAGTATTCAGACCCTTTGACTATTTCCACATTTTGTTACATTACAGCGTTATTCAAAAATGTATCCAATTGTTTTTTCCCTCATCAATCTACACACAATGCCCAATAATGACAAAGCAAAATCAGGTTTTTAGAAATGTTTTCAAATGTATTAACAACAAAATGTCACTCCCTTGTCTAAGTATTTTGTGTTTTTCTTCATGTATTGGGTCAGGCCAGGGTGTGGCATGGGGTTTTTGTATTGTGGTGTGTTTTGTCTTGGGGTTTTGGTGTGTATGTATTGGGATTGTAGCTAGTGGGGTTATCTAGCAAAGTCTATGGCTGTCTGGAGTGGTTCTCAATCAGAGGCAGGTGTTTATCGTTGTCTCTGATTGGGAACCATATTTAGGCAGCCATATTCTTTGAGTTTGTCGTGGGTGATTGTCCTTAGTGTCGTTGTTCCTATCTCTTTATTTATTTACACAAGTATAGGCTGTTTCGGTTTTCGTTACGTTCTTTGTTTTGTAGTGTTTTGTGTTTATTCGTGTTTCACGTTGTTCATTAAACATGGATCGAAAATCTACACGCTGCATTTTGGTCCGACTATCCTTCACACCTAGAAAACCGTGACAGAATCACCCACCACCAACGGATCAAGCAGCGTGTCAACAGGCAGGAGCAGCCCAAAGAGGAGATGCGCTATAAGGATTTCTGGACATGGGAGGAAATCCTAAACGGAGAAGGACCCTGGGCTCAGCCTGGAGAATATCGCCGCCCCAAAGAAGAACTGGAGGCGGCGAAAACGGAGAGGCGCCGGTATGAGGAGGCAGCACGGCGACTCGGAAGGAAGCCTGAGCTCCAAAAATTTCTTGGGGGGGGCTCAGGGAGAGTGTGGCAGAGTCAGGAGTCATACCTGAGCCAACTCTCCCTGTTTATCGTGAGGAGCCAAGGAGGAGACCAGAACCAGAGCTGGTGTTGGAGGTGAGCGAAACAGAGACTGTGAAGGAGTTAATGGGGAAATTGGAGGAGAGAGAAATGAGGGAGTTGCTGTGTTGGTGCTTTTTGCATGGAATTCGCCCGACGGAACGTGTCGGGGATTTGATGGCACCTGGGTTAGCGCTCCATACTCGTCCTGAGGTGCGTGTTAGTCGGCTGGTGAAGTTGGTGCCAGCCTCACGCACCAGGCCTCCTGTGCACATCCCTAGCCTTGCACGTCCTGTGCCAGCACTGCTCTCAAGATCTCCAGTACGCCTTCACGGTCTAGCCCATCCTGTGCCACCTCCACACTCCAGCCCTCCAGTAGCAGCTCCCCGCACCAGGCTTCCTGTGCGTGTGCTCGGTTCAGTACCACCAGTACCAGCACCACGCATCAGGCCTACAGTGCGCCTCGCCTCTCCAGCGCTGCCGGAGCCTTTCTCCTCTCTTGCGCTGCCGGAGTCTCCCGTCTGTTCAGCGCTGCCGGAGCCTTTCTCCTCTACAGCGCTGCTGGAGTCTCCCGCCTGTTCAGCGCAGCCAGAGCCTCTCTCCTCTCCTGCGCTGCCGGAGTCTCCCGCCTGTTCAGCGCAGCCAGAGCTGCCAGCCTGCATAGAGCAGCCAGAGCTGCCAGCCTGCATGGAGAAGCCAGAGCTGCCAGCCTGCATGGAGAAGCCAGTCTGCAAGGAGCTGTCAGTCTGCGAGGAGCTGTCAGTCTGCGAGGAGCTGCCAGTCTGCGAGGAGCTGCCAGTCTGCGAGGAGCTGCCAGTCTGCAAGGAGCTGCCAGTCTGCACGGAGCTGTCAGTCTGCAAGGAGCTGCCAGTCTGTAAGGAGCTGCCAGTCTGTAAGGAGCTGCCAGTCTGCAAGGAGCCGCCAGAGCTGCCAGTCTGTAAGAAGCTGCCAGAGCTGTCAGCCTACATGGAGCAGCCAGAGCCGCTAGTCAGCGTGGAGCAGCCAGAGCCGCCAGTCAGCATGGAGCAGCCAGATCTTTCAGTCTGCCAGGAACCGCCAGTCGGCCAGACTCTTCCAGATCTGCCAGTCAACCAGACTCTTCCAGATCTGCCAGTCAACCAGACTCTTCCAGATCTGCCAGTCAACCAGACTCTTCCAGATCTGCCAGTCAACCAGACTCTTCCAGATCTGCCAGTCAACCAGACTCTTCCAGATCTGCCAGTCAACCAGACTCTTCCAGATCCGCCAGTCAGCCGGGATCTGCCAGTCGGCCAGGATCCGCCAGTCGGCCAGGATCCGCCAGTCGGCCAGGATCCGCCAGTCGGCCAGGATCCGCCAGATCTGCCAGTCAGCCAGGATCTGCTGAAACCACCAGCCAGCCAGGATCTGGTAGATCTATCTACCTGCCTGAGCTTCCTCTCACTCCCGAGCTTCCTCTCACTCCCGAGCTTCCTCTCACTCCCGAGCTTTCTCTCAGTCCCGAGCTGTCCTTCAGTCCCGAGCTGTCCTTCAGTCCCGATCTGCTCCTCAGTCCAGTGGGTTTCTGGGTGAGGACTACTAGGCCATGGTCGGCGGCGAGGGTGGACTATCCAGGGACGCGAGGAGAGGGGACTAAGACATTGACTGAGTGGGTTCCACGTCCCGCGCCGGAGCCGCCACCATGGACAGACGCCCACCCGGACCCTCCCTATTGTTTTGAGGTGCGTTCGGGAGTCCGCACCTTAGGGAGGGGGGGGGGCGTTCTGTCACGCCATGGTCTAAGTATTTTGTGTTTTTCTTCATGTATTGGGTCAGGCCAGGGTGTGGCATGGGGTTTTTGTATTGTGGTGTGTTTTGTCTTGGGGTTTTGGTGTGTATGTATTGGGATTGTAGCTAGTGGGGTTATCTAGCAACGTCTATGGCTGTCTGGAGTGGATCTCAATCAGAGGCAGGTGTTTATCGTTGTCTCTGATTGGGAACCATATTTAGGCAGCCATATTCTTTGAGTTTGTCGTGGGTGATTGTCCTTAGTGTCGTTGTTCCTATCTCTTTATTTATTTACACAAGTATAGGCTGTTTCGGTTTTCGTTACGTTCTTTGTTTTGTAGTGTTTTGTGTTTATTCGTGTTTCACGTTGTTCATTAAACATGGATCGCAATCTACACGCTGCATTTTGGTCCGACTATCCTTCACACCTAGAAAACCGTAACACAAAAAACTGAAATATCACATTCACATAAGTACTGTATTCAGACCCTTCACTCAGTACTTTGTTGAAGCACCTTAGGTAGAGATTACAACCTTGAGTCTTCTTGGGTATGAAGCAACAAGCTTGGCACACCTGTATTTGGGGAGTTTCTCCCATTCTTCTCTCCAGAACCTCTCAAGCTCTGTCAGGTTGGATGGGGAGCATCACTGCACAGCTATTTTCAGGTCTCTCCAGAGATGTTCTTTCGAGTTCATGTCCGGGCTCTGGCTGGGCCATTCAAGAACATTCAGAGGCTTCTCCCGAAGCCAATCCTGCGTTGTCTTGGCTGTGTGCTTAGGGTCATTGTTCTGTTGGAAGGTGAACCTTCACCCCAGTCTGAGGTCCTGAGCACTCTAGAGCAGGTTTTCATCAAGGATCTCTCTGTACTTTGCTGCTTTCATCTTTCCCTCGATCCTGACTAGTCTCCCAGTCCCTGCCACTGAAAAATACCCCCACAGCATGATGCTGTCATGACCATGCTTCACTGTAGGGATGGTGCCAGGTTTCCTCCAGACGTGACGCTTGGCATTCAGGCCAAAGAGTTCAATCTTGGTTTCATTAGACCAGTGATTCTTGTTTATCATGGTCTGAGATTCCTTTAGGTGCCTTTTGGCAAACTTTAAGGGGGCTGTCATGTGCCTTTTTACTGAGGAGTGGCTTCTGTCTGGCCACTTTACCATAAAGGTCTGATTGGTGGAGTGCTGCAGAGATGGTTGTCCTTCTGGAAGGTTCTCCCATCTCCAAAAGGAACTCTGGAGCTTTTTCAGAGTGACCATTAGGTTCTTGATCACCTCCTTGACGAAGGCCCTTCTTCCCCGATAACTCAGTTTGATCGGGCGGCCAGCTCTAGGAAGAGTCTTGGTAGTTCTAAACTTCTTCAATTTCAGAATGATGGAGGCCACTGTGTTCTTGGGGACCTTCAATGCTGCAGAAATATTTTGGTACCCTTCCCCAGATCTGTGCCTCAACACAATCCTTTCTCGGAGCTCTACGGACAATTCCTTCGACCTCGTGGCTTGGTTTTTGCTCTGACATGCACTGCCAACAGTGGGACCTTATATAGACAGGTGTGTGCCTTTCCAAATCATGTCCAATCAATTGAATTTACCACAGGTGGACTCCAATCAAGTTGTAGAAACATCTCAAGGATGATTAATGGAAACAGGATGCACCTGAGCTCAATTTCAAGTGTCATAGCAAAAGGTCTGACTACTTATGTAAATAAGGTATTTCTGTTTATTTTTATACATTTGCAAACATTTCTAAAAACCTGTTTTCACTTTGTCATTATGGGGTATTGTGTGTAGATTGATGAGGAAAACAATTAATTCAAGAATAAGGCTGTAACGTCACAAAATGTGGAAAAAGGGAAGAGGTCTGCATACTTTCCGAATGCAACCCATGCCAAGGAGAGCCAATGACAAAGCAAAAAAGGCTGAGAGACAGTGATCTATACGGACGAACGATGATGCATTAGGTCAGACAGGAAGCCTTTCTTTGGTTACAGACAGCAAGTGTGTTAGTATTCCATAGCACTCCTCTTTCCCTCTCCTTCTCTTCTCTCTCTCCCTTCCTGAGTTGTCTCTTTCCCCCACACAGAGCCCAGCTGCATTACTCCCCTCCAACAGGCTCTGTAATTACAGGATGTGTGTGATTGTGTGGCGGGATAAAGGATCTAATGAATGATGCTGGTGAATTCCTAATTAAAACTAATGCTGCGTCTCTTCAGTTGGGTTGGCCATGGATTGTTTAAGGGTGTCTAACCAAACTGCCAATAGAATCTACTGGTCTGACCATTGACTAACCAAATAGCATCTCTGATAAAGACACTGATTTGTTTGTGTGAACAGGGATATGCAGTGGTTGTTGTGGCAGTAGCCATGTGGTGTGAAAACCTATGCATTATGTTACCCCTTTTACAGTTGGGTAGTAAGGGAGCCCTCCTTCCACACATCATGTAAACAGACTGCATGCTCATCCAAAAACTGATAATTACAGAGACATCAAGTAGATGATTCATTTATTATACAAATATTTGGCTAAACCTGTGGCAAAATGCCTGTCCTTTACTAATATGACAGTACACAGCAGTGGTAGCACAGCAGGGAAAAGTTGGGACAATTCAAACTGCTTTATAAGCGTTTTCTTGTCATGGGTTTTCTCTGTCTTAAGGGAATGGAGGGAATGCTGCAGAAACAATCAAATATCTTCCATACGATACCCTTAACGTGTTTCCCTGTAAATGGTTGGTCTGTTTAACTGACAAAAGATGAAGAACCCCATTCTGTGTCATGCTTGTGTGTCCAAAAAGAAACCCAGAGGTCCTGTGGGGCATAAGGCTCCATACCAACACAACAGACACAACGTTGATGGAAATGCAGCCAAGATATCTGAATGGAGCAGATAGTCATAGGCCTACAGCTTGTAGGTACATTATGCTGAATGATAGAATGACAAAAAGTCTGATCAGCAAAATAATCCCCAGGCCTAAAACAGCATCATTGCTCCCCTACTGCTCCCCTATTTCCTCAGGGTCCCACTTTCCTTTCAGATGAATCACTTAAATGGACTTGTTTATTGTGAGGGGAAGGGAAACACAATGCTGTTGGCTCGTGTGTGACTGGTGTGTGTGTGTGTGTGTGTGTGTGTGGGGGGGGTAAAGCACTGAGAGGAACAGGAGCGGTAGAGCCCTGGGATAATTCCTCTGGTTTCATTAGCAGATTACTCTCCTTATCTCCGGGGCCTGGGGTGTGTGAGTGATTGTAGCAGGCCCACTCCACCACTAGCCAGCCCTGTGTGAATGTTCAATCTCAGGCCCTGCTACCTCAATCGCAGCAACAGCAGCATCACAGACTGGGGTCTGAGGCCCAGAGCGCACGCACGGCAACTCATCTAGAACCCATTACATACAGTACACAAACGGTTCTGCTTGGAACAGAAAATCAACCATCAAGTTCTCAAGCCAAGTAACAGCCGTAGAGAACATTTAACAATCACCCAGGAAATCTATAGGTTCTTTTAAACAGAGAACATAACATCAGACAGTTGTAAAGAGCAGATCCTTATGAGTTAGATTTATGAAACTAATTCTTTAGCACTCATCACATTTATCAAGCAGTTTAGCTTTATTGATCCCAGAGAATGCCCTCCAGAGATCTGCTGCGTTCTGCTGTTATGGGAATGTAATGTATCAGGGATACAGAGCAAATTCTCCACTCAGCAACTTCACACTATCCTCATAGCCTCGCCTGTCAGGTTTACACTGTAATGTATGGAAGACACACGTCTGGGAACAAGGCCATAGACTCCCTCTAAAACTTCCACCTGCACTGGGCCAGTGCTGTTCCTCTTCCCCAATGAAAAGGTATTGTGTACTGTACTGAAATCTACTCTACTTTTCTTTACTGAAATTTTAGACCCCATCATAGCACTGAGACTGCACTTGTGAAGGTGGTAAATTACCTTTTAATGGCGTCAGACCGAGGCTCTGCATCTGTCCTCTGCTCCTAGACCTCAGTGCTGCTTTTGATACCAATGATCACCACATTCTTTTGGAGAGATTGGAAACCCAAATTGGTCTACACGGACAAGTTCTGGCCTGGTTTAGATCTTATCTGTTGGAAAGATATCAGTTTGTCTCTGTGAATGGTTTGTCCTCTGACAAATCAACTGTAAATTTCGGTGTTCCTCAAGGTTCCGTTTTAGGACCACTATTGTTTTCACTATATATTTTACCTCTTGGGGATGTCCTTCGAAAACATAATGTTAACTTTCACTGCTATGCGGATGACACACAGCTGTACATTTCAATGAAACATGGTGAAGCCCCAAAATTTCCCTCGCTAGAAGCCTGTGTTTCAGACATAAGGCAGTGGAAGGCTGCAAACGTTCTACTTTTAAACTCAAACAGACAAAACAGAGATGCTTGTTTTAGGTCCCAAGAAACAAAGATATCTTCTGTTGAATCTGACAATTAATCTTGATGGTTGTACAATCGTCTCAAATAAAACTGAAGGACCTCGGCGTTACTCTGGACCCTAATCTCTCTTTTGACGAACATATCAAGACTGTTTCAAGGACAGCTTTTTTCCATCTACGTAACAACGTTGCAAAAATCAGAAACTTTCTGTCCAAAAATGATGCATAAAAATTAATCCATGCTTTTGTTACTTCTAGGTTAGACTACTGCAATTCTTTACTTTCCGGGTACCCGGATAAAGCACTAAATACATTTCAGTTAGTGCTTTAAGTCTTTACTGAAGACTCATCTCTTCAGTGGGTCATATGATTGAGTGTAGTCTGGCCCAGGAGTGTGAAGGTGAACAGAAAGCCTCTGGAGCAAAGAACCGCCCTTGCTGTCTCTGTCTGGCCGGTTCTCCTCTCTCCACTGGGATTCTCTGCCTCTAACCCTATTACAGGGGCTGAGTCACTGGCTTACTGGTGCTCTTTCATGCCGTCCCTAGGAAGGGTGCGTCACTTGAGTGGGTTGAGTCACTGACGTGATCTTCCTGTCTGGGTTGGCGCCCCCCCTTGGGTTGTGCCGTGGCGGAGATCTTTGTGGGCTATACTCGGCCTTGTCACAGGATGGTAAGTTGGTGGTTGAAGATATCACTCTAGTGGTGTGGGGGCTGTGCTCTGGCAAAGTGGGTGGGGTTATATCCTTCCTGTTTGGCCCTGTCCGGGGGTATCATCAGATGGGGCCACAGTGTCCCCTGACCCCTCCTGTCTCAGCCTCCAGTATTTATGCTGCAGTAGTTTATGAGTCGGGTGGCTTGGGTCAGTTTGTTATTTCTGGAGTACTTCTCCTGTCTTATCTGGTGTCCTGTGTGAATTAAAGTATGCTCTCTCTAATTCTCTATTTCTCTCTTTCTTTCTCTCTCTCTCTGGGGACCTGAGCCCTAGGACCATGCCTCAGGACTACCTGGCATGATGACTCCTTGCTGTCCCCAGTCCACCTGGCCGTGCTGCTGCTCCAGTTTCAACTGTTCTGCCTGCGGCTATGGAACCCTGACCTATTCAACGGACGTGCTACCTGTCCCAGACCTGCTGTTTTCAACTCTCTAGAGACAGCAGGAGCGGTAGAGATACTCTTAATGATCAGCTATGAAAAGCCAACTGAGATTTACTCCTGAGGTGCTGACTTGCTGCACCCTCGACAACTACTGTGATTATTATTTTAGGCTGGGCTTCTGTAACGCACTTTGAGATATCAGCTGATGTAAGGGCTATATAGAAGGGCTATATAAATACATTTGATTTGATTTGATCTATACTCTACTGTGCTGTACTGTGCTGTACTATGCTGTCCAAACTTGTGAACCCAACTGTGGTTTGCGACTACTGTTGGGGTTCGTTCTTTGTTCCTTGTCAATCATTGGCTCATTGATGAAATTAGCATTCAGACAATATATTTAATGAAATCATTCAAAAACCTTTATTAATGCAATTGCAGACAGAAGTTGACAACAGGAACATAGCACGCATGTTTCCGAGTAAGTTCTGCAAAATAGAAAAGGGTCCGAGTTGTTTTATTATTCCTACAGTCATACATCTTAGTGATGTCACTGCCTACGTCATTACCTTCTACTCATGAGACCAAAACCATGCCTACACAGCTATATGAACAAGAGTTTTAGTGTTATCTAAATCTCAGTTGTAAATGTCCACTCCCCAATTTGATTTATAGTGGAATGTCTGACTAGTCTCTTATCTCTTGCAGAGTTCCTTTATTAGAGGGAGAGATTAGAAAAGACTGTGGAACAATATTAAACCTTTATAATGAATATACAGTGGGACAAAAAAGTATTTAGTCAGCCACCAATTGTGCAAGTTCTCCCACTCAAAAAGATGAGAGGCCTGTCATTTTCATCACAGGTACACTTCAACTATGATTAAAATTAAGGAATATATAAATATTCGGATGAGCAATGTCGGACTGGCATAGACTAAATACAGTATAATAGAATACAGTATATACACATGAGATGAGTAAAGCAAAAATATATAAACATTATTAAAGTGACTAGTGTTCCATTATTAAAGTGACCAGTGATTTCAAGCCTTACTTTGACATTGGGTGCTGTAGATGTCCTGGAGGGCAGGTAGTTTGCCCCCGGTGATGCGTTGGGCAGACCGCACCACCCTCTGTAGAGCCCTGCATATGCGGGCAGGGCAGTTGCCATACCAGCCGGTGATGCAGCTCAACAGGATGCTCTCAATTTTGCATCTGTAAAAGGTTGTGAGGGCTTGTGGTGCCAAGCCAAATTTATTCAGCCTCCTGAGTTTGAAAAGGCACTGCTGCGCCTTCTTCACCACACGGTCTGTGTGGGTGGACCATTTCAGATCGTCAGTGATGTGTACGCCGGGGAACTTGAAACTTTTCACCTGCTCCACTGCGATCCCACGATGTGGATAGGGGCCTGCTCCCTCTGCTGTTTCCTAAAGTCAACGATCAGCTCCTTTGTTTTGTCGACATTGACATTTGTCGACATTTTGAGTAAGAGGTTATTTTCCTGTAAGCTGTCTCATCATTGTTGGTTATCAGGCTTACTAGTGTTGTTTCATCTGCAAACTTGATGAGTTCAGGAGGGAGTTGATCATGCACCCTTGTGGGGCCCCTGTGTTGAGGATCAGTGAAGTGGAGGTGTTGTTTCCTACCTTCTCCACCTGGGAATGGCCAGTCAGGAAGTCCAGAACCCAGTTGCACAGTGAGGGGTTCAGACCCAGGGCCCAAGCTTAATGATGAGCTTGGAAGGTACTATGGTGTTGAATGCTGAGCTATAGTCAATGAACAGCATTCTTTTTAGTTATTCCTCGTCCAGATGGTGTAGGGCAGTGTGCAGTGTTGCAAGTTCCAAACTGCCTCTGGAATCAACGTCAGCACAATAACTGTTTTGTCGGGAGGCCGAGCAGCCGCACACAAGCCTAAGATCACCATGTGCAATGCTAAGCATCGGTTGGAGTGGTGTAAAGCTTGCTGCCATTGGACTCTGGAGCAGTGGAAACGCCCCCTGTGGAGTGATGAATCACGCTTCACCATCTGGCAGTCTGATGGGTAAATCTGGGTTTGGCAGATGCCAGGAGAACGCTACCTGCTCCAATGCATAGTGGCAACTGTAAAGTTTGGTGGAGGAGGAATAATGTTCTGGGGCTGTTTTTCATGATTCTGGCTAGGCCCCATAGTTCCAGTGAAGGGAAATCGTAAAGCTACAGCATACCAGCATACAATGACATTCTAGACGATTCTCTGCTTCCAACTTTGTGGCAACAGTTTGGGGAAGGCCCTTTCCTGTTTCAGCATGACAGTGCCCCTGTGCACAAAGTGAGGTCCTTACAGAAATGGTTTGTCGAGATCGGTGTAGAACAACTTGACTGGCCTGCACAGAGCCCTGACCTCAAACCCATCAAACACCTTTGGGATGAATTGGAATGGCGACTGCAAGCCAGGCCTAATAGCCCAACATCAGTGCCCAACCTCACTAATACTCTTGTGGCTGAATGGAAGCAAGTCCCCACAGCAACATCTAGTGGAAAGCCTTCCCAGAAGAGTGGAGGCTGTTATAGCAGCAAAGAGGGGACCAACTCCATATTAATAACCATGATTTCGGAATGAGATGGTCGACGAGCAGATGTCCACATACTTTTGGCTATATAGTGTATCGTGTTGCAGTTGCATGGGAACAATGCATTAACTTACTGTTAAAGAAAAGACAAACCCACACACTGCTCTTGCTAGTATTACTTTTTTATTGAAGCTTACATGTCGGCTTCTTGGCCTTCATCAGAGCATACTGGTGTCTACATGTACTGGAACCTCCAGAAAGTTGTTGCATGTTGAGAGAATTAGGTTGTATTGTCCAGGAATGAATTCCTGCAGCCTTCTATCAGCACCCAGTGTTCCCACCAGCAGCATGATGCTCTGCCTGGAGAAACAGCAAGCCATTCACCCTCACCAGGCAGAAAGTGGGCCATCAAAACACAATAGGAGTGAGGCAGAGTATGGATTTGACCCAGAAACAGGAAGAACCAGAAAAACAAGCAAAGCAACAGAAGCTGGGGAGTGGGGACGGACTGAAAGCAACAAAGAGACTACATGTACATGTAATATAAACCACACATAATACCTAGCATGAGCGTCCATATAAGCTTTTGCATGCTCAATTGAGCAGAATATTAAATATATATGAAATGTGAGTTGGCATGTGCAGAACACAGACGATAAATCAACTCTTCAGGGAGAGAGAATCCACACTACCTAAATGACATAGGTAAATTTCCAGTGCTCAAGTGCTCAAGTTCACAAATGATGCATAATGAACAAGTGTGTCAAAGCTCTATGATAACCGCTTTTATAAACAAATCATTAATTACATACACAACCTAATGTATGGACAGGGTCCTAACCTAGTGTGGGCCAGATTTGCCCTGGTAGACTGGATTCTGTGAGAGAGAGCCTGGTCTGTCTGAATCATTTATTGAGATTGCGGCTCCTCGGGCCTCTATCAAAGCATTGACACGCGAAGCTGCGGTGCGCCTCTCACGCCTGCATGCACAGAGAGCCAGTCTCCAGGGCCAAACCGCTTTCTGCATTTTCATGGCTGGATTAATCAGTGGTAAGTGATCTCTCCTGGGGCTTGGGAAACAATGGTGGGGCTAAAGTGGCACCAAGGAACCC